>NC_136300.1:9885394-10347023 GCF_964198595.1 Lampetra fluviatilis
AGGGCTCGATGAGTGGTTTGTTTGGCAACTCCACGACCCCAAGCTCCACCCCAGGTCTGTATCGCTCCATGACTTGGCAAATCATTGCCATTGTTGTCAAGTCGTGGGTGACATTTTCATATTTTAGCCAGAAAAATGTACGAGAGAGTGACAGCATGATTTGAAATGCCTATTTTGGTCAATAACTTAGTGGTAAATGATTTGTATCTGTTTAATACGGTATAAAGATATTGAATATGCAGTTCATTGTTGGCTACCACAGTGTACACAGGATAGATACTGAATGATATTTGCAGACTGTTGCTTGTTTTGTAACCCGTAGTGTAACATCATTCTCAATGTATCGCATTTATACACAGCAGTGCAGTGTTGCGATAAATTCACCTTATGGCGGGACCCCGGGGTCCCAAATAAACAAGTCAAAATCGTAATTTATTTTTAGCGACTCCGTCCCACCGCGCACATAAATGCCGTGACCCACCTGGCGTGGATCATTCTGTTGTCATGTCCAAGCGCAGCGAGGACGAATGTGCAGAAGAAACAACTTTTATTAGCGCATCGTGTAGAGCTCGTCGAGAGGAATAGATTGCCGTATCGTTCGCCTTCAACAGATTTACAATGACGTCGCAACACAGTTTACGCGAGAGCCGGGGGCTTATGGAGCCCCCGGGGACCTGCCCATAAGGTTCAAATGGCGAGTGTTTTCAATAAATTTTGGCCAAGCAAATAAGTGTTGCATTAGTAATTGTTTATGCAATACTTGTGGCAGAATGTGTATAAAGCATGTGATGGCCCACTGGTGCACATCACGTATAGTTGAATTGATAGTTTTATAGAAACAGTGTAAATGGAGGTGGCCGTGTGGGTCAGAAGTCAGAGCGCTGAGCTTGCACTTGCTGAGGTCCTGTATTCGAATCCAGGCAGTCGCTGTTATTGTACCAGGTTAAGTTTAGTGTGATGAACTCAACAACAACAAATTAATCACTTAATTTGGATTAATTCCAGCTACAATATTTGTAATAGCATCAGGACTGTCACTGGACAGCATTACCTTGAAGCAGGGTGGGTGGGAAAGTTCTGCCCCCCAAGTGTGTTGATCAGAGGTCACTTAGAGGCATCTCGGAAATAGTTACGTGATATCGACTTCCTCGGGCCATTCTGAATAAAATAACACCAATAATACAATCGGGATAATATTGGGGGGAAGGACACAGAAAAAAACACAGCGGAAGAGTGCTGAATTTGAGTCATCAGAGGGCCTCTAAATCAGCACTGTTAACATAGACATTCACAGCCCTTTGTCCACTGACTGCAATGGCCTTCCCATATTGTGCAGGTCGTGGGGGTTATTTGTCCAAATTTCTCTGGTCAGTGTGGGTTGGTGAAGGTGTGGAGCAAAGAAATACAAGATAGCAATGGATTTTGAATCACTCCCCTCTACTGTCCCACCTGTAGCCTCACAGCTGCCTATGACAACTGGTGAGCATGGCCCTCCATCCAAGCACTGTCCAGACTCAACTTATACTGTGAGATCAGGCATATTTTGGGGGGTTTGTAATGCCGTGTCTCTGCCATGCCCTTTAGTCACTTCCTCCCCCCTCATACATCTCTTTCTCCAGCAGGCCTGAGCTCACCACGTGGGAGCCTGACGTCAGGGGGGGCCATGCTGTCCCCCGCCGGGGCTCCCGCCACCCCTCCCCTGCAAACGGCAGCAGCGGTCGGCGGGTCACAGCAGTAGCTCCTGAGGGGGTGCCGTGTGGCCCCGTGGATGTCGCGATGGGCCGCTGTGGCCACACGTGTGTGCGGCCGAGACCGAGCAATCGGTTGGGGCAGCCACTGTAAAACAGAAATCTCCCAACCTGCCACTAATGTCATTAAGCAAGCGGGGGATGGGTCAGGTTTTGGCGTTGTCCGGAACGGGTGAGCTGGCTTCCTCAGGTTTGGTTGGAAATCCGATTTACAGTTTGTCGTGATGCACAGGCCGTACAAAGGTTTAGAATTTTCTAAGGGTCTTGTTTAATTATTATTGTTAATTTTTTTTGTTATTTTTTTTATTAATATACTGCAATATATACTAAACATTCGTACAAGACCTCACGGGTACAACACAAATATGTTATTGCAGACGGACTTTTGTGGAGGGACTGCTGATGTTCACATGTTCAGTATCGGCTGAAAAGGCATCTAATCAAGGTTGGGCAGTTTTCTGTAGATTTGACCTGCATCCAGCGTTGCCATTTGGACATAAAGGTGGAGCCGTACAATTTTGTACCCTTTCCATGTTCACCAAATGATTCCTGACTGTTCTTTGAGAGGAGCCCAAGGTTATTCAGACATGCATAAGGCGGGAAGGAGTTCCTTTACTAAAGCACGTGTTTAAAGGCAGTGAGGTTGTTTTTTTCCAGTGTTTGAAATCCCTTATTTAGGGGCCTTTTTCTTTCCCCCAAATTTATTTTATCCCATGTTTTCAAGGAAAAAGTATGCATTCATGTAGCATCTTTTGTGACTACAATACGAAAAAAGTTTTCTGCATTTTGGTGCTTAACATTTCCGTTTTTCATGGCTTTGTAAAAATAGCAGTACTGCAGTCCACAGGATGTGTATGGTAATGACATAGGGTACGGAAAGGAAGGTTTGCATTCCTGTGCAAAAGGCATCATGAGAAATTAATGGCGATTGATTTCGCAAAAGCAAAGAACATGCTAGGCTGTGCAAGTGCTGAGGTGATAATTTATTTTGATATTGGCCTTTGGGCTATTATGATGTCAACTTAAACCAGTTTTTAAATGCTTATGTACTAATTTTACAGTTAATTGTGCTTAGCAATAGCCTTACTCCAGAATTTAATAAATATCATACTCAGAAAGAGCACTTGAAAAATGTGAAATATCAATTCGTCCAACTTGTGGAAATAATGCATTGAGAACATTGCTTACGTTTAAAAAGGGTGAAACCTAATATTTACATTAAAGGAAATCATTTTTTCTAATTATGTTGTGTACATGAATAATTCCATATGGAATGGAATATCCTCCCAACTGCTGGAAACCTGCGAACGCTGATGTTTATTTATTGTTTTGGATTATTTTTATTTTGTTACATGGACAATTGTACAAGCGGACATGCAAGCCAATGTCCATTTGAAAGACGCCTTCATTCGCTTTTACTCGATGTGCAGCAGGCTGAAATGGACCTTGATCAATGTGGAAATTAGATTGTCGTGGGAAGAAAAGGCCCCCCCGTTGTGATCTGTGCTGTGCTGTTTATGTATTGGAAAGGTTTAATGCCAGTAAAAAAATAACTTAAAACGCATCAAGGTCTACCTTTGGGCAGACCGCCATAGCCATAGTATGACCTGTTCACATAGTTTTGTGGATGGGTTATTGCAACAACAGCCTACTTGGTGAAAACTAAATAACGAGAATGAAATGTAAAGAAACGGGGATCAATCAACTTGTCAAACTGTTTATGGAAGCATCTGCTGAAAATAGGCCTGGCCCTCTGCTGTGTGTGTGTTACCTTGCCGGTCTTTGGCTGAAAATGCGTTTGTGCTGTTGAGTAGTGGTCGCGTACACCGTTTGCTTCCACTGGCTGGCAGGGTGTGGAATATCGGAGTGGCCAGCGGTCACATTTCGATTATCTTTTTTATATAAATTACAGTACTGTTATTTTTGAATCTGTGCCGTTCACGTTCTGCTGCTGCTGCAAACATCGCCTCGAATTTCCCTGTCACCCGTGCATTGACCGGAGGGGATCGCCAAATGTTTAAGAACCACATTAAAAAGAGAGAACACTGGTAAAAACAGCGCTTGTGTGATTTGCACATGTGACCGCGACTAAGCAATTCTGACCAAATAGTGTAAAAGTACACGGTGCGTATTGTATCTCGAGTTCCGTACCGAAAATGCAACAGTCCTTGTACCATTTACTATTTTCTGTTGGGTGTGGGTGCGTGGCGTCGCTGCCCACCAGGTTAGTGGTCAGCGCTCATGTTTAGCGGCCAGTGGCACCAACATAACGACACGTCCGTGAGTGGTCTGTGCGTGACCGCGCTATTAAACACCCCCCCCCCCCCCCCCAATACTAATGCGTTGCAGCGTGCAAGGCAGCGGTGTTTGCAGCGTTTAGTTGATGGGAGCTTTTCTTGCCACCAACTCCACCTTGGGCCCTGCTATGCGTGAAGCGTCTGCCATTTTGATGGTCAAACTGTGGGTGACAGTGGCGGAGTGCAGAGGCAGCCTTCGGCCAACCTGGTGCTCAGACATGTCTGTTCAGTTCGGCTTGCTTATGTGTTGCTCCCAAAGAACGGCCCATGCAGGCATAAACCGATAGTTAAGTTGCCCCCAAAGTTCGCCACCAGTTGACACCGAACATTTTCAGGACAGAGGCACCCAAACGGTACAATGGATGACATTTATTGACGAACACAAGGTGCTTGGGTCACGAGAATTGCCAAACGTCTCTTACCCAGTGCTGACCACCGCAAAACGTCTGGCCACGAGTCCTCATGATAAGTTTTGTCGTTGAACATGCACGCGTTTTAGTGTTTTTTGTTTAGGGGGGGGTGGGAAGAGGGGGGCGGCTCCTGATATCTTGATAAATAACCAGGACCTTGAAGACATCGAAATGGGGCCTCCACTCGAATCCTGTTAATTCAGTATTTTTTTTTGAAATGGGAAGTCGATAGCCGCACGGCCGCAGAGAATGGCCGGCGGTGCGCCCACGTTCGTCGCAGTGGCTGCTTACAATACAGTACACACATTTTGTAATACTGAAAAAAGAAGAGAAGAAATTCTTAGTTTCAGTAGTAATAACAACTGTTGCGATGGTCTGACTTGATTTGAATGTTGACGCCGCCCTGCAATGTGCCCACTGGTGCTGTCTGTGTCCCCCTCCCCTCCTCCCCCCGTGCAGGATGCGCCTTAACAGCGACTGTGTGCGTGTGTGTGCGTGGATGTTTGACGAGAGGAGACGGTCAGGGGTGTAAACGCTGTTCTTTAATAAACGTGATAAAGCTTTGCCCCCCCCATTGTGCGCTCGTTGGGTGTCGCGTTGCCATAGCCGTTGCTGCATTTCAAATGCGCGGCCACCGTGCGTCCTGGCAACTTGCGGTGTTGCACTGATCAAAGGATTGAAATTTCTAAAGAGATGTTTTGTGTTTTCCTGTGCTGGGTAATCAGCGAGTGGGTAGGAAATTAACTAAGTCATTCGCTTTGCCCTCTTCTCTGAAGAAGGGCTGTTGCCCGACACGTTAGCCTGTTATAGGGCAGTGTTAATGACGGATGTGGTACGTTTTGTGTGGTGCCTGCACATCACTGCCAACGCAATTCCTTATATTTTTTGTCTAATTTCGAGCATGGTGGGTTTTCTTTCACGCGTAGTTGATTTTTTTAGGCCATTTTACCCGGATAACATTTTTGTCCAATGTTTGAAACCCACATTTCACAATAAAACATGTTTCTGCGTACCTACGGTTGACCAGTTATCCCTTACCAGTCACAGTGAGCCTTCATTTCAGTTTTATTTAAGATCGCCATTTGTCTACGTTTATTGCAAGGAACACCCCTGCGATACGAATACTGTACACTTAGAACAAGAAGTACAATGTATACATTTTGAAAAGTTCACTGGAACGGCGATAACGGAGTATGGCACTGGCTTTATGCGTGCTGCCGACAATTGACCGCAAATGTTGCGTGTGATAATGCTCTGCGTGTAAAACGAATACGTCGTCGTTTAAGCCGAAGTGGAAGTTAAAGAGTATAATGTGTTCGGGTCTGCGACTTGTGACAAAATGTTCGAACCCGATTTTGAAATGTGTTGCTGTTGCATCGGCTGCGGTGTGCTTTGATTGGGTGGACGGGGGTCATGGTAACGCAAAGGACTTGTTCAATACGGGCTGTCTTTTGTGTGTGTGTGTTGCCTGAGACGGGCTGTATCGATAAGAGAACCCGTGATTAATCTGCCTTTATCATGGTAAATGACACTCCCGTGTTATCCGTCTATATCGCCCTAGTTCTGGAAATGGTCTGCAAAAGTGTATTTTCTCGACAAAGGGGGCGAGATGGGGAGGAAATTGTGCCTCGAGTAGAATGATGGTTTGCGTGTTAACTGTGTTGCAAAACAAGGTCGACGAAGCCGCAGTGTTTAACACGGGATGTTGCGCAATATACGGATGATTCAACAGTAACGTGCAAAAAAATTAAATTATGCCTTTATGCTTATATGAGATATCGAATACTGGGTGTAGGAGTCGATATTAAATGCTTGAAAACGTAAACGTACTCTTTGGTTCTTTCGGTAAAGTCACGTAGGTAGAAAAATAATCTATCGCGACGTTTCGATTGATTATTTTATCCGCTTGTGTTGCGATCGAAACGTCGTGATATATTATTTTTGGTTTTATTTCATTAATTTTTCTACCTACGTGACTTTACCGAAAGAACCAAAGAGTATGGATTCCTGCAGTCACGAAAGCTTTAAATCAAGAAGGTAAAACATACTTGATTTAGACGAATGGTCATAGCAATACAGAACAAATTGGTACAAACGAGATGATACAGATGACTTTACAGAGAAGTGATAATAGGCCCACAAATAGGCCAACAAACCGGACAATGCAACCGAGATATAAGTTGTGCACCTCCGATTATCACGGTTGGTTAAGTAGGGTGCAAAAGAAGTTCAAAATACAATGCAAAGCTCTATTTATAATTTGCTAGAGTACTCTATGACTCGTATTTCAATAAATCAGAAGTGTCATTTATAATTACTTTGAAATATCTAAATCAGATTTTCACGACTAAATCAATTATTGTTTTTATTACAAGTACACATGGAAGGCAACAATCTACTCAACCCATAAATTATTTATCACAAACCCAGCCAGTTACGTATCAGCAATATTGTGTGTAACGGCCCCATTATTTCAATTCAGACAGTCCCAATGGAAACCTGAATACAAGCTTCGTGTCTTTGTCCAGAGGGGGTGGGTGGTGGGGGGGGCTGTTACCACAGTGCTCATAAACACAATCTCAAGTGCCTCCTCCTCCCCACTCTGCCAGGTATCCACGTGTTGCACTGCGCCTGGCGACCACGCCGCTTTCCCGCGTTTCCACAACACGTGCGGGTCGCCCTCCTGCCCTCTTTTGGCGCCAAATCCGACGGCTCCTCCCACCTCCTCGCCTTATTAGGGCAACGGCAGTGGGTGGGAGGGGCGAGTCTTCGACCAATGAGATCGCGCCGTCCAGCCCTCGCCATGGCAACGCGCGCGAGCCCGAGGGGGTAAACACACGCGGGGGCGGCCGCTTCACCACCGCTCGGCCTCTCCGCGTGCAGAAACCTCCGCAGCGGCAGCAGTAGCAGCAGTAGTAGCAGCAGCAAGACGCGAGCGAGCGCGCCCAAGTTCCCAGGCTCACGACTGTTTCATCCGACGGGCGGATTTAACGCTACCGTTGCATCGCGTGCGGTGGGGCGAGACATCCGGGGCAAGCTTCGTTTGGCAAAAGGCGAGCGGGCGATTAAAATAATCCGTGCGGCTTTGGGGGTTGTCCGTTGCGGAAGCCGCGCGGAGGGATCTTGGTTGCTAGGGGTGACGGGGACCTCGGGGCTCCACGCAGAGGAGGCCGAACGCGGCCCGCGGCAGTGGCAGCGGGGAGACATCGAGCGGCGTCTTCCAAGTCACTTGAATTCATATTTTGTTTAAAACAAAACGTTGTTAAATTATAACTATCGCGAATAAGCAGCTTGCAGTTACAGCATTCGAGCGACGATGTTTAAAAACACCTTCCAGAGCGGATTCCTGTCCATCCTGTACAGCATCGGCAGCAAGCCCCTTCAGATATGGGACAAGAAGGTGAGAAACAGCGTCATAACAATTATTAATTCTTCTCTACACGATTACTTAGTCATACACTGTTGGCGATCATATAAAGGACAACTTATCATCAAACCTACACATGCTCGCCTAAACTGCACCGCACCATGCGAGTCGGATATGCGATTATCGGATATGCGATCATCGGATATGCGATCATCGGATATGCGATCATCGGATATGCGATCATCGGATATGCGATCATCGGATATGCGGCGTCGTTTTGT
This sequence comes from Lampetra fluviatilis, assembly GCF_964198595.1. NCBI lineage: Eukaryota > Metazoa > Chordata > Hyperoartia > Petromyzontiformes > Petromyzontidae > Lampetra > Lampetra fluviatilis. Next base: position 9,893,498 of record NC_136300.1, read on the forward strand.
TTGTCATTCCTCCCCCCGTGCTAATGCCTCCTCCATCAATCCCTTCTTCTTTCCAATGTCGTCCCGTTGCCTCTGCTGCCTTCCACGTTTGTTGCTCTTAATAATGGCAATCTCAATAGCAGCAGCTGTCGTTGCTAGGGGATGTAACGTATAAAAAGTGCCATGCTTGGGATTCTGTGCGTGTTGAGATTGTAACGTGATTAGATTGTGGCACTACTGCAGTGTAAGAACAATTTACGTTGCAGGTGCGAGGAGAATACACAGACAAGGGGGGACGTGAAATGTTATGTGGCTTTAATTTCCAGCACTGCCCCTGTATACGTTGAATTGTTGTTTCCCAAATCATGATTATGGCAGTGGTCCTTGGTTTTCCATAAGGCCTCATAATCACTGTATCTGTGAGGTTTATAATAATTACTGATTTGTAATTAGGAGTCCTGTACTGTAGAAATTACTCCTTTTGCACAAATACACATTATGTATGTTGCCTATTCATATACAGATATTTTGTCAGTCCATTGCTGGATGATGCTGTCTCCCATGCTGTCTGCTTCCTGGGGGGTTATTTGACCATACTTCACCACTTTGGTCAGCGCAAGTTTGTGAAGCTGGAGACCATATAAGTGGGATTATGCAATCGGCATGCCTCCTAAATTGCCTCAAAATAAGGATTAGTAAATACACGTCGTTGCTGATTGCATAAAGCACCTTAAAGTGGTTTTCCTTTTTAATAATTGCACCTACACTCATGGAAAATTGCCTTTCAGGGATTTAATGCCACCAGCTACTGACCTTAAGCTGGATAAGTTTTTCTCATGAAGGTGTGACATTTTTTGCTGTGCAATCAGTTTTACAATCGTTACTTTAATAAACAACTATTATTTTAAAAAGCTAATTACAAACTTTTTTTTTATAGCAGAAGACGTAACTTCAGTTTTCGTCTTTTGCTGTAGATAAAAAAAAAATGCGCTGTGCAGCTCAATTCTGGCAGGTCAGCTGGGTTCTCAGGCCCATTGTGAAAGAAAAGCACGATGCAATTAATGACGGTGTTGGCTGTGATGGTGATTGGTGTGTACGTACGGGCAGGTGCGGAACGGGCACATCAAGCGAATCACAGACAACGACATCCAGTCCTTGGTGCTGGAGGTGGAGGGAACCAACGTCAGGTAACCATCACCAGTGCAGATAAAGAAAAATACCAATAATTCGTTTTTTCCCCCCAATTTTATTTCGACTGCTATCAGCACCCTCTCATGAAATGAAGATTCCATTTGGATGCTTCGCAGAGCATTAACATCCTCTGTCTTAGAGAATGGGCCACAGTCAGATGTCATAAAACTACGGCAAAGGATCCTTGCAAGTAACTTCTGGTGTACACAGTAGAGGGCGGCACTATCCTACCCACCCTGACATAGAAAGCAATGTTTTTCAAATGACAAGTCAAAATATATATTTTAAATTCTCAAGAGATTATTATTAGCCAAATGTAAAGAAACACATTTAATGAAATGTTTTTTTTGTCATTTTTTGTGTTGTTGGTTGCCTGGCTACGACCATAAACTCACTGCACTTCAAAACGGAGTTTAATTACAGGCGGTTGCCTGGATTTGAACCCAGGATCACAGCAATTTCAGCTGAATACTCTGACCTCTGAGTCACCTGACTACCTCATCATATTTACATTTTAAACGAAATAACTGCTGGATTTCACTTTACTAAAAACAAAGGGCTGCAATGCATTTTACAAGAACTGAGAAATGAAATATTACACACTTGTGTACATTGGTTGTCCATAATATAGGTTTTTCTGGGGACACTGGTTGATAGCTGATTTGGTTGTACATAAATGGCAAAAAAGATTTCGATTTAAAGCTTTCGTGACTGCAGGGATTCATCTTCTTGGTAATAAAAATAAAACAATATTTTATTATTTCCCTTCTACGTGACTTTACCGAAAGAACCAAGAAAGAAAAAAAGATGTCAAGGAAAATTGAGCTGAATTTATCTTCATAAAACGTTTAGTGAATAGTCTCGGGACCGTTGTACAGGCACATGATTGATAAGGACCACACACATGAGGTGGGCAGGATGTTGTACAGTATAACACTCAAGTTATACTGTGTGGATTTTTGTGTTATTTCCCTCATGTTATCACCCTCGTATGCGAGAGAGTCTTTTTTTGGGGCGCTTCAGTTTCCTCCCCCACAAAGCTAAACATTCGTTTCTGAAATTGACCAGCATCTCAATATAGACTCCTCCTGAAAAATGTACTCAGTAAACCCTCCCTGACCAAAAAGGCATTATTTTTGATATAGTGCCTACTATTAAGGTGAAGTGTGTTCTGTTTTAATTTTAAGTACAGTATGTTGAACTTCTTTCGCACCATACGTAGCCAACTGTGATAATCGGAGGTGTGTGTGGCTTTCTTTATGTAGTGATATACATGGCATGCCTTTGTCTGACTGCAGTACCACGTACATCACATGCCCTGCTGATCCGAAGAAAACCCTGGGCATTAAGCTTCCCTTTCTAGTTATGATCATCAAGAATCTAAAGAAGTATTTCACCTTCGAAGTGCAGGTAATTTAAAAACACTCAATTACAAAATAATTTTTTTTTGCTGTTATGTTGAAAATTTATATTCAAGTGTTCATACATTAACAAATTGTATTTTTCTAAAATGTAATTTATTAAATGTTTATCATCACAAAGCAGTAAATCCCCTCTAACCGTCGCAATTGACCTCTCACATGGGACAGGTTCTGGACGACAAAAACGTGCGCCGGCGATTCCGAGCAAGCAACTACCAGAGCACAACGCGCGTGAAGCCCTTCATCTGCACCATGCCCATGCGCCTCGACGATGGCTGGAACCAGATTCAGTTCAACCTCTCGGACTTCACACGCCGAGCATACGGGACCAACTACATCGAGACACTGCGCGTGCAGGTACCCCTTCCCCCCGACAACCCCCTCCACCACGTTCACAGTGGAAAGCTGCACTGCATGGGAAAATCAGCCCTGAGAATCATGCCTTTCATTGTGAATATTACCGCTCATAGGTGTGTAGCAGCTGAGAGGGTGTGTAATGGTTAATTGATTCAACGATTAAAACCAATTCTTACACTCGTGTCAAATTATGCATGGAAGAATCTATTAAAATGAATACAAATTCTATTCTTAGTATAATGTAACAAATACAAAATATAAGACAAAATGTGAAGACAGAAAATATAACTTATACAAGAAAAATGTGATTTAAAAAACAATCAATTCTTCAGTCGAATTATGACCATGAAATTAATCAAATTGCTAGGTAGGGAGGCTAAGGAAGGGTGGATGGGTGTATAGGGGTGCATTGTTACCATTGTTGATTCCACAGTGTCCAGTAATAACAATTTTTATAAACAACAAAAAATACATACATTTATTTCAGTCGCCTTTGTACAGCAAATATCACGTGAGTTTGTCCTATCATTGTACTAAGTTTGCGGTTGTTTTTGTGTCTGGGAAGATTCACGCCAACTGCCGCGTTCGGAGAGTCTACTTCTCGGACCGCCTCTACTCAGAAGACGAGCTCCCGGCAGAGTTCAAACTCTACTTGCCCGTGCAGAATAAAACAAAGGTGCTTCTGCGGTTACCCATGTGCCCTTTTACACAGGACCGTTATGCAGACACACCCACAACACAATTGTTATGCAAACTGGTAATTACACACAATTACTGTTTTCATTATCGGTGGACACCGTATGCTGTGTTGTTCCCGCCCAACCCATAACATATAAATGTCCACTCAGACAGGTTCACAAGTAAATGTAGTTTTGCGTCAGCAGCAATCCTTTCAAGCGATGTCATACAACGTGTGATGATGAGTCAGTTAAATAAATATATAATCGCAAGAGTCCATAAGTCCCATGAAAATTGACGAACATCAACTTACCTGATGGCCACCCTTTAAGCTGATGCTGCATCTGCTTAGACATCTGGTTATGTTATACCCTACATAGAATGCTACATTACATTCAAATATATATATTTTGTATCCTTTGCAAGATCCTAAAAAGCGGTCTGGAGACATAAGGGACATCATTATTATGAACATTAAAAAGAAAAAAAAATTTTTGTGAGTTTATATTTGTTTCAAAAAAATATATGGGGCATTTATAATATCAAAGTGTCCTGCAAATGCGTGTACATTGCCACTCCAAACCATTGTTCATTTACAAAAAACATGTGAAAAAATGTGCTTGTTTATAGAATATCACCATTTATAAAGCTCGGTTTAACAGGTATTTTTCTTCTTCCAGGTTTAACAGGTCCCCTCTTCCCCAAGCAGGACAACTCTTAAAGAAGCAGACAGAATAAGACAACTCCGAACCCACACACAACTGCTTGGCTGGCAATATACATTAACGATGGCAGTGTTTGAAATGGAATGTGAAATAGCATAGCTAACGCTACCTTGTTTACATGTGAATCTGCGATCATTCCCATCGGTGTTGCCACCCCATCACACACATCGGTTACCACGTCACCCTTACGGCCACTCAGTCTTCACCTTATCACTACTAATTATTCATTACTAACGTAACCAGGCAGTGTTCATCCCTTGCATTTGTATGGTACACTCGTAAATTAAATAAAGAATTTTATACTTGAATACAGTAATTCCTTTTCTTAGCTGAAGTAAAATGTATTTATTAGCTCTGTTTAAGAAAGTGACGATTTTCACACAATTTGATTTAGTGTACATTGAATGCTGCTGTCATACACATCAAATGGTAACTTCACAGTATTTTGTAAGCTTAATGTGACAAGTGCTCTGATTTATGTGTTACTCCACCGATCGACAAAAATGGCTGACTAGCCGTTTTTGTCTACAGAAATAAACACTATTGTCGATTTAACTCTACACTTTTTTGGTTTAATGAACACATGCACAGTTTTTTCTACTATAAAAACTATTTAAAAAGGGGTAACTTTTAACCCTTTAAGCTATTTTAACCGAGTGATGTAATTAAGTAGAGTACTATGGGTAGCTAATGTTTGGTGATTATACAAATTCCAAATTTAGTCTCGAACAATATTGTAAATGTATACAAATACATCAGCAGCCATATGTTATGAGATTTAGATTATACATATTCGTGATGTCAGTATTTTGAAAACTAAACAGCATTGTGAAATTACCTAGTGGTTTGCAAGAGGCACAGCAGCTAAACAGTGTTTAGCAAGTATCATGCTTTCGAATAGAGTATTCCTTAAACGTGTTGCATATTAATAACTCATTCTAGCTTTGAAGTTTTCGTGACTGCAAGGATCCATACTCTTTGGTTTTTTCGGTAAAGTCACGTAGGTAAAAAAATAATAGAAATGAAAACAACTAAATTAAATAAATAAAGTAAAAAATGAGAAAAAAGTTTAATCACGACGTTTTGGAAGCAACACAAGCCTTCATCTTCAGGTTGAACCTGAAGACGTAATTTTGCTGTGGCGGTTATTTTTATTTATTTAATTTGTGATTTAGTTAAGTTTACATTTCTATTATTTTTTACGTACGTGACGACCGAAAAAACCAGAGTATTACTCAAATGAAGAAATATGGTAATTCTTATCACAACTTTGATAGTGCTGTGTTGCTATCTGCTTGGCATTTTTGGCTTGTCGTTATAAAGTATACAGAGCATTCTGATTTTAAGCAATGTTTTAATATGACTGACCAAATGATATCCACTTCGTTGGATCTCAAGATAAGCATTCCTATGTACCATGAGCAAACATGGCTCCGTTGTGGGAATTCTACGGCAGTGCACTGGTCAGTGTGATGAAGTATGGTCAAATAACTCACGACCCACACCGCGTGTGGGGGCATCTCGTGATGGATTAACAACAGGGCTGGTTACATAATTTGTGCACAAATACTTGCCCTTTAATTATGAGTTTGAGATATCTGTAATTACTATCCACGCCACCAGGTGGCAGATGGTCACCTGCTGCTCTATCGCCTATATTGTAACATAACTCACATAAATCGTCAATAACGCTGCGTTAAAAGAGGAACAAATTGACGACGTTTCGGGCAATAACACTTCTTCATAGCACGTGCGCTGTGACAAGGCCATTACCCAAAAAAATGGACCACGTGTACGATGAAAAGGGCCCTTGCCCGAAACGTCGCCTGTTATATATAGTATGTGTTCCCATTCAGGCCACTTTGATATTGGCGAATGCGTTGAGTTTGTCGTTGTGTTTGTGCATCACTGCCAATGCAGAAACAACATAAAAAAAACTATTAACCGAACTCGACGATTCAACCGCAGAGACTTCAACCCTAGTCGATTCCTAAATCGATTATTTTTGCCACACCGGTGCGTATAGCATCTATCGCGGTTTTACCGTTTCTCCAGACCGCTCACATAACACACCACGCGTACATATGAACCTATAATCATAACATGACCCCTACGATTTGATACAATTATCGATTCCGACAGATGGAATCGGCGACTTATATTGTGACTCGATTCCGACCCACGGATTCGAATCGGCCGCGAGCCACAGGCGCCGTCCAATCAGATGCCGCGGTTTTGATGACGACACCACTCACCCTGCCTATAAATACCGTGCGCGGAGCCACCGCTCTCTCTCTTGCCTGCTGCGTCTCACCTTGAGAGGTTTGTGTGGGGTTTTTTCTCCGCTTCAGTCATTTTAGAATTACGTTTAGAACAGAACTGTTTTAATTGCCACTGGTTTAAGTAGCAATTGGTTGCTACCGTTGCGTACCGATTGCGTTGACCGTGTTAAGAAGCCGCCTTTGAATTAAAAGGCCGTTCGCAACCGGCCACGCTGTGGGCCGCCGCGGCCTAATGGCGCCAGGTCTCATTCGGCTTCCAGTTTGTTGCTCCGATTACTGTAGACTTGTTTATAACATGACGTTTCTATACGTAAGGTTGGCAATTCCCATGGCAATTTATTAAAGAGCTGTTATATTCCTCTCCTGGTAGACAGGTCGGTAGTTTTATCCTGACCCCTGACTTGTATATTTGGAGTTTACATCTCCTTTGTTCCCATGGTCGCGTGGATTTTTTGGGTGTGTTTTTTTTTCTCGCCACGTTTAGGAACGTGCATTGAGTTTGTTGGTGCTATAAGCACCCAAATGATGGGCCACTTTGCCGAGATGGCATGTGGTGGCCACGTGGCTTGTGAAATAATACCTCGGTGGTAGGGTGGGGGAGGGTTTCGGTTTATGGTGAAGTCCTCGCTGCGATCGCCATTACGCGCTGTTTTCCAAATATGTTAATTTGGCAATAGAATATGTAATTATATAAGTGCCCGTGGAATAAAGTCCAATCTCGGATGGGGGGGGGGGGCAACCCCCCACGCATGCATTTTTAATCTCGTGATAATTTTGCGAAAAACATTTTAACTTGTTAAATAATTAACAAGGAGCGCATCATTGCGGCCGTGAATTGCATGTTTTGAGATCATTAAATATATCCCGATAAATTCGGAGTATTTTCAATCCTTTAAGCTTCTTGCAACCTCGATTACATAATCCAACTAGACCTTTGAAGTAGCCTTAACACTGCACACTTCATTGCGTTATCCAATGTCAATTAGATTATGGCTCTGTGCCAAGTAGCCAAATGCCAATCTTTGAAGGCTGCTCGCTTGGAGTTCGTGTCGCTTTATTTGCCGATGAGCCTAGACTACAGGGTAGCCACGGTCCCTTTGCATGAAATATTACTGTTAGCTCCTACTGTTTCCAGGTAGTGGTTCAACATGTAACACGGCGAGTTTACTATTGAGGGGATGAGGCTAGTAGCGAGTCGAACGTTACGGGCGTGGTAGAATGCATTCGGGACAGGAAATGTGCTCTATGCAAAGCCTTGCGTCATGCATACCCCTTTCCATGTTCGCCGCAGACTTCATCCCAGAATTGGACGTTGCACGTTCGGTGCTGCAGAAAAATTACAAAGAGGGACTTGAGGTTGGAGACCATTTTAAGCCCGAACGTGTCGATCGGCAAAGTTAAATCTGTCGTGGAGAACTGCGCTGAGAATGGAGGGCACAACACGGAGCTGTTTAAATAGAGGTACATGTTGTTTCATGCAAAGGAACATTGTAGCCACCTTGAGTAACTTCCTATGATTCCGAGTATAGGTTGTTATGGCCATTAGCGCGCTGTTATTGAAAGAAGGAAAAACGTGGCCAATTTGTCATCCCTGTAGTGCACGCACGCTTAATTAAAATGTCTTGTCTCAAGATTCATGTTACACTCGACCGCTGGGGGCCCCTCTCGCGTGATGATATCCACAGACCTGTTCCGAACTATTGTGTGGATGAAACGTGACTGATGAGAGAACGAGGGCAAATCCGGTCACGGAACCTTTACGGTCCCTTTAGTAATGGAGGCTGCTTGCCTACATTGGCGATCATAAGTCGGTGTTTGACATTCCACGTTCACTTGGAGGTGTGTATATATATACAGGGTGGCCTTGAAGGTTACTAAAATAATGTAACGTGTAACTGTTATTTGGGCACCTCGGTAAAATGTACAAGAATATTTCTGGGTGACATCAATATTTCGGTGGAAAATGCGTTCAGAAAGTTATAGTAACACTTTCGTAACAATGGAATCTAAGTTTGATCTGGAGATGAGGCGCCATGTATTGACATGGGACCCCATTATAAGTATTTGCTGTGTTTAACACGAGGTTCTTTCGAATTCTTCCGCAGGGCTCACCCTGGCGATGGACACCACTATGAGACGAACAGAGACTCCTTGGCTCCTGGTGAGATATGGGGGTTCATCCTGCTTTATTCATTTGCCTCGGTTAAAAACATCGTATGGCTACCGTGTTGATCAATGCACTCAAACTTATTTGTGTGCTTCTGCATTGGCAGTGGTGCATGGTTACCAAAAACGTATTACGCTGCCTTAATATATTAGGCAACTGTCGGGGCAATGGTCTTCCAAACACAGGCCTCTACACCTCGTCGCCTCTTGAATGTTCTTTGAGTAATTAGTGTTCACTAAATATTTTAACTGGATATTGATCGCATGGTGACTGTTGCTGTGATGAGATAAATGAACTCTCTCTTCCTGATCCGCATGAAGACGACTAGGATTTTGCTGAGCAACACTCGATGTGCCATTTGCACGTTCATGATGGAGAGTTGTTCACTCTTAACCTTTGGTGCCTTTGTCACACAGGCTGCACGGCAACCTCGCGAACTTCACGTTGCGCCTGGCGAATGAAGGTACGTAATTATTTTCAATTTGTAATCGTGTAGAAACTGATTATATTATACATTAATCTTTTTCTCCGTGCATTTAACTTTGTTGCAGTGTGCATCTGCTGCGCATGACCCTTGCTGCCACTAGAGGCACTATGTTAACGTTCAGGGGATTTTTTTTTTATTTACCTCGTGGCAAATAATTTCGCCACCAGGGGGCGATAAGTTGGGTGCCTATTAAAATTATCCATTGTGAGGTGGTGAAGATGAATGATGATTCATACAATAGACAAGCATATGCCTGATCCTCAGTGATGACACACTTATCTGACCTCTTCACCGTTGAGTAGTATTTGACTGCCCTGATTTTAAGTCGGATAAATACACTTAAGACTAAGATTACAAAATACATGCGCACAATGTATCAAGTTTAATTTTGCTGTGGCATTATGCTATATCTAAGTACGATGTTCTACCATTGCAGGGCCTTCGGATTTGTCGAACAGAAGAGGGCCCACTGCTGATGGCCATGGTGAGTTAAAATTTGAACCACTGCTTGAAGTCCTGCCTCCACAATGATGACTCAAACTAGCTCACTTTGACAGTAATGAAAACAAACATCACCCGTGTTCCAACGCATTGGCCTGAGTGGAGTTTAAATTACTTTGCACATGTTCGTTTATTTCAACTCTAAACTGACTTTTCCTTCTGAATTAATTCCAGGTTGCTGCCCTTGCCTCCCTTCATGAGGTGCCATGCTCATGCTGTCCCCTACCTAACGGAGGTGAGGCATAGTGTGATGCGGAGAGGTTTAAGTTCACTCACTCGTCTGTTGATGATGACCAAAGTGAAGTCTCGTTCGACTGAATATATATGATGAGACGTTCATGTCGGAGTTCTGACACAGAAATCACGCGCATGCACAAGCATTTTTTTCCACACTAATTCACAATGCCATGGATTAAAGTGGCTATGAATCGCCTTATTTGCACCCCGACTGGCAAATCTAACAAACATTGCCTTGTGGCGTTTCAGGAGTTGAGAAAATCTGAATTGGATGGAGTTCCTTGAAGGTATATTACACTAAACACTGCAAATTATATTTGTTATATTTCTGGCTTTGTTTGAAATGATGATTGTTCCTTTTCTGAATTCTGATGTTTCAAAAAATTAACAGAGTCACCAAAACTGATCAAACATGGCCCACAAGTGTCCCCATTGCGCTTATGCTTTTTAATGCAGATAGGCTAATAAGTGTGCAATTTTGCAGAATGCATGCGCTTGGAAGCGGTTGAAGATGGACAGAGCACTTGAAATGAAAGGGTGAGTACAATAGCAGATAATCAGCAACGGCTGATTCAGAGGCATGGATTTTTGCATTCAAAGACTGAAATTTTAAGTTGACATTGGTGTTGTCGGACTTTAGTGGAGGGCAAATGTTTGCATGTTGATTTGTATGGAGGTGCGAACTGGGTATTAAACCTTGTAATGCATCGTGCTACTCCAGCATGTTTTGAGGATGAAAATCTACGCATTTTTGAGTCCCATGGACTCTGAAAATAAAATCGTCGCTATTCTGAAAAAATGTGCTGTCAGCAGCTTGCATGGCAGTGGAGATTTAATATGCTCATTTCCATAATTGTAATGTTATCTTTTTCAGACTTCTAATTTGAGGTGCAAAGCAATGGAGATGCGTGCACGGTAAGCAGTTGTATTACGCTTCATATATGCTATTAGTCTGTCGTGCGGTACATTCGGGATTGACCTTCCCCATATGATGAACTCTCTTAGCGGAGGGGTTGCACTGGCTGCAGAACCTGAAAAGGTGAACCCACTGCAGCTGGCAACCCTACAAGAGGACACTCGTTCTTTGAACAGTCTGAGGGGGAGTCAATCCTATTTCCTGCACTGATTTTAAGGGCCCAAAACATAGGATTTGTGTTAGAAAACATCTTTGCTCCACGCGGTAGTGTTGTCTAGTTTTGAGTTAAGGACTCCTTATGGTGCATTACGTGATGTACAAGTTTGATCTGGATCAAAAGAATTCCTCCCGTGATTTAATTTCATGCGAAATATCTGTTTTCAGTTCAGCATTTGTAGTGTGGCATACATGTGGTGTAACATTCTCTATTGAGGGCAAGTTAAAAAGTCGACCACGAAGTGCAGATCAAAGTTGTTGAAATTCTATAAGTGCATCAATGGTGCATGACAATCAAGTTTGTGGGCAGCTGATGCCCGTGTCACTCGGCTGAATACCCTCCTTGGCATTGCATGCACAGACATGCACCCTGCTGTTATGAGCTTGAGGCTTCCGTTAACATGCTTGTTTAAACACTGGCTTCTTTCTACAGGATTCAACAAGTCCAGGAGGAGGCATGACTGCATTGAAACTGAAGTCTTGCTTCCTACACCCGAGTTCTTATACAATAGTGAGTGAACTCATTGTACTCGATGCTCAATCTTTGTTTCGTTTTAGATATTTGGAGCTTTGTATGATGAGGTATATACCGCCCCAGTCTGATGAACCATGACTGACTGGTTACTTTCTGACGAAGTCCGAATTCATGATATAACCGACCATTGTAAAGGGTCGAACAGCTGAAGCGGCTGTAATAATGCTTGTGATTTGTTGTTGCAGAAAGCACGTGGTGTCAAGTTTGCTCCAGGAAGAAAATATGTTCGAGATGTTAACATCGTTTCATTGTGTGTTGTAAATTCCTGGTGGGTTTTCTAAATTGTCAGTCGGTGGTAATTATGCATAAACGTTTTTTTTTCACATTTGAAAGTCAATAAAACTTTTACATTTAATTCTATTTCTTTGCTTGTCGCTGTCAAATTGTTGCATATCACTTGCACGCATTAGTGGGACCCACCTACATGTATGCCAAGTTGGACAATGGGCCACATACTGAACTCCTGCCCCAAGAGATTAATTCCCCCCCCCCCCTGCCAACCTGGCTCGAATTACAGATCAAGAGCCCTTTAAAAGTTATTGCATTCAATCTGATGGGCATACTGGTTGGAACCTCGTGATTACACCAGCCCACGGGATTATTGTGTCCGTCGTGCATCCAAAAATGTGAGGGGAGGGGGGCTGGTCACCCCGTGGTGCCCCTTATAAAACTCAATGTTTAACCTACTCATGCCGGCTTGTGCCCACCCTCAGTCGGGCATATTTGCGGCATACACTACGCCACCTTGGACCCTGGTCATTGACCGAGAAACCCAACGTTCCTACCAGCCCCCCCCCCAAACCATCTCTGCCGTTTGTCACGAGCATTATCAACAACGTGTCTTGCCGTAGCCCAACATTCAATACCGGAGGAACTCGACTGCAAGGCAAGCTTGTTGAAATGAGGTCATTCGGACGAGTTGGCGAGCTGATGTAATGTTGAGGTGCGTCGCGAGTTATTGATAACGCTTCGATTACGAATCTAGAAAGTTACATTGCTGCGTCACGGTGTGTAGGAGTTTCCCGCTTTTGGGAAGCGGGTTGTGCCAGCAGCAGTTTTTAACTTCCCGGTTATTGATGCTGTCGGTGCTTTGTCAATCTAAAAACCCAATTGATGCAACGAGAGAAATGTAGATACAAGATCTCATTTTAATGACTACTTGACCCAAGATGGCTTTTAATCTATTGTATTGTCTGATTAATGTTATTGTCGTTAAGGATGTACAGTAGTTTTCGTGAGTGAGCTGACAATGGTAAAATAGATGAGATGGTATGCGATCTTACACAACCCATCAGCCTTGCGCTCGATACAATTTAAGCTAACGACCGATGTTTTATCAATTATCTCGTTAGTGGCGTCTGGCTTTAACTCGCCGATGCTCGTGAACTGCCAGGTTGATATCGGCAAGCAGCTTGCCAAACTCAACATTAAAGTGCGTTTGCACCTAAAATGAATACCATGTGGATCTTACAAATCCTTTGTTAATGCTTTAACCACGTTAAATTCCATCGTTTCTAAAATGTCTGGGTATTCATATAAATCACGATTTGATGCTGAACTGTCGATCCTTTATGATCTTATAGAAAAGGGATTTATACAGGACATTAACCAAGGCACATTACAAATAATTAACGGTACATATTAATGTAATGGAGATGAATGGAAGTTGAAGCAATGGGGGACATCTGTAAAGCGTGAATTCTGTAAAAGCGAATTTGATGACCGTAAATGATGAATGGGTTGAAGCCGGCGTGAGTCGGTTAAGCGTTGAGTTTTATAAGGGCACCACGGGGTGACCAGCCCTTCCCCATCCCTCCCACCCAGCCCCACCCCTCCCATTTTTGGATGCACGACGGACATAATAATCGCCTGTGGGCTGGTGGAACCAGGAGGTTCCTACCAGTATTAAGGGGTCGTGTATACTTGTCGGTTTACATAATCGTACAATCGTCGCCATATATATTTGGTCAACGTGTCTTAACTTAATCGTACAATTTGGCCGATCCAATTCATGCTACAGGGAATGCATTGAACATTTCATCTATGTTTGCCTTTTCTCTGATTTCTATTTGCTTTCATTGCTGTTAATTTATTTAACTTTAGTATTTTTGGTGACCCGAACCACTCTTGTGAATGAGACTCGAACTGGTCTCTTGATCTCCCCTGCTTAGACAAAATCAACGTGAAACCTTTCCTGTCTTACTCTGCTCCTTCGCCAACATCACCATTCTGAGCCACGCTACGCCATTCAACTGGGCAATTCATGTTCCACTGTGGGATCCATTGCATTATAATCACCAGTCATGAACAATCCACTGCTGGATGAAGGCCTCCCCAGGCCATTGCCATTTCTCAATCCTGAGATGAGGAAAATCCATCGAACACCTGCACACGAACACATTTAATCGCTCCATCTCCTTGGTGGTCGTGCTCACGAATGCATCTGATTCCTGGGTTGCCACTCCGTTATTATGCCCGACTATACTGTAGTCGATTATCATTTAAGTCAAATTCATCAACTTAGATTGATAAATGATTTGATGACGCTCCTGCGTTGGCAATGATGCACGTCAATGATGCACTTTCGTGAATAACACTGGCTTTAGAATGAAAATGTAACGGGAAACGTGTCGGACAATGACCCTTCTTGACCACATAAAACAATCAGATTCATTGAAGATGAAAAAAAAGGGTAAGAATAAAGGTGTTAAGATGTTAAAAATACCAAATTGACACCTTTTACAAGGCATGACATCTGCATTAAGTATACGTACTTGTGGAAAAAAATGCATACATATATGCTTTGAAAATCCATAAAAGAGGTTTTTGGGTTCGCGTAAATATAAATATATCGTTAAAACCCGCCACCACCCAACACAGCCAATTAGTACGGCTTGTCACGTAAACGGAACATGCCAATTCGTTCCTAGTGTAGTTTAATAGCGCCGGCTGGTGGACAGCAGCGGCAATTGGTGGACAGACAGCGCACACGCCCGTGAGGGGGTGTGAGAACGGTGTGTGTTGGCAGGGCGGAGGAACTGGGGCAAGTGTCACGGAGGAGTCCGTCTGGAAGCCCCCGAACCTCAAGTTTCATTTATTAGGTGTAGCCCTGTGAGTCATTCGGCTCTTGAATCGGGTGCAACCGCAACAACCAAAAAAACATGAACAAGAAAACATCTTAAAGTGACTATGTGCAAATAGAAAATCCAAGTAAAGACAGCAAAATATTGCAGAAGCACCGTACACCAACCTGCTCGTGGGTTCGAGAAGGGAGGCGCGGTCAGGGCGGGGCCAGGCCGCGCTGGGAGCATAAAAGGAGAGGAGGGCAGGAGCTCGAGGCTGCCGGTTTCTGGGATTGGATTCGTCTCGTCGTTTCTATCATCTCGTCGTTTCTATCGTCTCGTCGTTTCTATCGTCTCATCATTTCTATCGTCTCGTCGTCTCTGCCGTCTCGTCGCCGCCGCCGTCTTCGCCCAGATAGTTGTTGGCTGTCTCGGTCAGCGCCGTCAGTGTTAGACGGCCCGTGTTGTGTACAGGCTAAACGACTGTAGAGATTGTTCAAGTTCATTTATTTGGTGTAGCCCTGTGAGCCATTCGGCTCTTGAATCGGGTACAACCGCAATAAACAAAAACATGAACAAGAAAACATCTTAAAGTGAATATGTGACTAAGTGCAAACAGAAAATCCAAGAAAAGACAGCAAAATATTGCAGAAAAAGCACCGTACACCAACGCTGTGTGCAAAAATCCCAGTGGAATGCAAGTCAAACAACAACAACAACAACCACAAGACAACTTAGATTAAGGCCATCAGTCTAACTCCGTACTACAACAAACAAACATGACCAAACCAAAAAACTTTTCGAAACCACCAAAATAAAGCCATAAAAGCAATGAAACAGAGTGTGCGGGCGAGACTGTGAATGTTCTAAATAAAAGAAGATACCTCCGACAAACCTCGTCTCCGAATCATTGACGCTACACTACTCTTAGGTTTTTTCGGTAAAGTCACGTAGGTAAAATAAAAATAATAGAAATAATAGAAATAAAATCATAAATCAAGGCCTTTTTACACCTGATGAAGGAAGCTTGTGTTGCCTCTGAAACGTCGCGATATATTTATTTATTTCCCCCTACGTAACTTTACCGAAAAAACCTAAGAGTATGAATCCTTGCAGTCACGAAAGCTTCAAATCTAGACGCTACACTAGTATAGCACATGGCTGTGTTGAAGAGTAAACCAACAACAATTACAATTCGAGTCCGACTTTTCGCCATGAATTACAACTTTCATCATCAGGCGACAGCCAGATTTGTGGATAAATCAAGGCCGTAATTTTAATATATATTGGGGGGGGGGGGGGGCCTTGGGATAAATCCTCCTATTCTTTGTTTTTTTTTGGTAAAGTCACGTAGGTATAAAATAAAATGAATGAAAACAACTAAATTACTACAGTGATTTTGGCTGTAACGGTTCCACCAGAAGACGGAGGCTTGTGTTGCTTCCAAAACGTCGTGATTTAATTTAGTTGTTCTCATTTTTTATTGTATTTATTTAATTTGTGATTTAATTTAGTTGTTCTCATTTTTAATTTCATTTATTTAATTTGTGATTTAATTTAGTTGTTTTCATTTATTTTATTTTTTACCTAAGTGACTTTACCGAAAAAAATCAAAGAGTATGAATACATGCAGTCACAAAGCTTCAAATCTAGAATAAATCCTCCTATGCGAAGGCCGGGTTGGGGGGGTTAATGAATTCTAGATTTGATTCTAGATTTGAAGCTTTCGTGACTGCAAGGATTCATACTCTTAGGTTTTTTCAGTAAAGTCACGTAGGTAAAAATAAAAATAAGTAATAAAAATGAAAAGCATTTTTATCATTGTATTATTTATTTTACTTATATTTTTTCATTTTTACGTGACTTTACCGGAAAAAAACCTAAGAGTAGGGGTTAATGAATTCATATAAATTACAATGGATATCGTTGGGTTATTCATATGGTAATCAAGGTACATTAAAACGCCTCCATTCTGGATAAATTTGTTCGCGAAAGCCGACGTGCAGTGTCATGCCGTGCCGACCGCCATGCCCATGCAGTTTGAACATCGCATCAAGTTCCATCGCACCTCCGATTAGCGCGGTTGGCTACGTACGGTGCGAAAGAAGTTCAACAGGCAGTGCTGTAGAGAGCAGTGGATCTTCTTCACCCCTGGGGGTAGCGAGACATTGGCGGAGTTTGTTTTAGGAGATATGTAATCGAAACACAAATTAAGCAAGGGCACTTAAGTAACACCTACCTAGTTTCACCAAACCCAGTGTGTTTGACATAATAATACAACTATTGAGTAAAGTTTCGATTTAAAGCTTTCGTGACTGCAGGGATTCATCTTCTTGGTTCTTTCGGTAAAGTCACGTAGAATGGAAATAATAAAAATAAAACACAATAAAATAATTCTCACGACGTTTCGGCCACAACGCAAGCAGCCGTCCTCAGGTGAAGAACAGGTCTGTCGATTATTTTTATTATTTTATTATTTCTATTGAGTAAAGGTGACGAACCACCGCTTTGCAGAGCGTACCGATGGCTCCCCTAATAACGAAACGCGTTTTTCCCCAATCGGCCGCCTCAGCCGAGCCTCCGTATTCATAGGGGAGGGGCGGGGGGTAGGGGGCGGGGGTTGGAGTGGGAGGGGGGTTTGGGGCGGGGTGGGGATAGGGTGGCGTGGTGGGGGTTTGGGGTGGGGGGTAGGGGGGGGAATGGGGGGTAGGGGGCGGGGGTTGGAGTGGGAGGGGGGTTTGGGGCGGGGTGGGGATAGGGTGGCGTGGTGGGGGTTTGGGGTGGGGGGGTAGGGGGGGGAATGGGGGTTGGTGGGGGTTGGAGGGGGACGGTTCCCACAATGCGCCGCGCGCCAGTTTCCTTGTCTTGGCCTAGCGAAGGCTTCTCTGGGCCCCGCATTTGCCGCTATTGTCCAGCGCTCCCTCCTATTGCGTGGCGATTTACGCGCCTGTAACATTTTAGCCGTCGGCGACCCTTTGCGGCGACAATGAGCTACGTGCCACTGCGCTCTCAGGCCGGGTGGCCGCGCACCACGAGCCAGCACGGTCAGAAGTACTTGGACTCGCGCTCCGTGACGCTGGACAGAATCATCAACCTGTGAGTGCTGAAGAGACCCCGCCACGCACACGCACGCACCGTCGTCGTCGTCACATCACCACGGCACACAGCCCCCATCTATTGTGCCTCTACTGCACGCTAATAGTGCCACAGCGGACGCGCTGAACGAGCGTAGAGGGCCTTGCGGTGGTGGTCACCAAAGTATAAGGCAAACCGGGCCGCACTTTCAGGCGGGTTCGCCTGCCAAGTGGCCGACTCCACATACAGCAGTGGTGGTGGTGGTGGCCGTGAGGCAATGACGAGGACCACAAGCAGCGAGTTTTATTTTTGCAACACGTTTTCTCGTGTAGAGACACGGTGAATGCGTGCACGCCTGCAGTGGCCACACTTCACGAGTCTCCAGTGATCGCAGGAAGATGAATGACCATTGTCTTGTTATATATGTTGTTACTTTAAGGCAGTGGTATTGACAAATGTGTGTGCACCGCTGCAAACGCTGCAGCATCAAATGATTTGTTTAGCTGTCATAAGGGCGGAGGCCTTTGAGTGCAGACTCTTGCGTTGAAAACAACACAATTATAACTAGTATACGTATGTAGAGAAACTCCTTGGAGACGTGCATTTTTAAAAAAGGTGGGTAATTTATTTTCGTAGTTGAAGGTCGAACTCGTCGCGAATGTAATCAGCCCCACTTCTTTACCGTCCTCGTCCACAACCAGTGCCCCGACCCAATGCCTCCGTCCCTCCTTTATAAAGATTCTCGGCCCCATCCGTCATTGGAGAGTGCATATCGCTCCGCGTGTGTCACATGTCCTGAATTATCTCAACGTGTTTTTTTTTTCTGACCCGCCACCAGTTCTTACAATGTGTTTGTATATGATAAATTCCCCTGAACAGTCCCCTACCTCCCTTCCCCCGGTGAAAAAAATAGCTTTCCCGGCTATAATAATCTCTTTTGATACTAGGGGACTCACAACGTTTATATCCTGTTTAACTGTAACAGTGTTGGACAGTCACCGCTTAATCATGAAATATCACAAGGGAGAAGTGCTGTCTCCCTGATTTACCAAGGCCACTTCCTTGGGATACTACAGCCCTGGTCTGTTAGGATTTGAATAGGTAACAGACCTAGATAATCGGTTCCCAATAAACAGGGCACTGCTAACGAGGAGGAGACTAATAACGGCCCTGCTATATGCAGTTCACTTAATCTGATTTCCATTTCAACTTTGCCGAATATTCCCAAGCTCCTGTCGTTTGCCGCGATAAATTTGCTGTGTTCTCGGTGACGGCTCTTCGTAGGTGGCATGTCAAACACGAGCACGGATATGATGGTGACTGATGCCCCCGTGTCCACCAACACCTTAAGGCAGGGGTGGGGAACCTTTTTTCTGCCAAGGGCCATTTGGATATTTATAACATCATTCGCGGGCCATACAAAATTATCAACTTAAAAATTAGCCGGTTATATTTGGTCAAACAACTCACCCCTAATGTGATGGCTGGAACTGCTTCTCTTTGGTGAGGCGTGTGATGTCAGCTGGTATTGATGATGTTGCTACTCGCAACTGCTTTCCAGGTTTGCTCCTAGATTTATTGAATTTCGAGGGCCAGACCAAATGATTTTGCGGGCCTTGTACGGCCCGCGGGCCGGACGTTGCCCACCCCTGCCTTAAGGGCATTCCCCTTACTGCTCCTGCTCGCACTGATGGCCCTGTGAGTGCCGCTACAACCCGCCTTGCTAGATTTGTCCACTTATTTTTAGTTCTAGATTTGAAGTTTTCGTGACTGCAAGGATTCATACTTTTTGGTTTTTTCGGTAAAGTCACGTAGGTAAAAAATAAATAAATGAAAAAACAACTTTTTAGTTGTTGGCCAATTTTGCCCTGCCTTGTCGCATCGGGTCGCTGGGATGGAGTGGTATGCAGGTGATGATGGTGATGGGGGGTTTGACGATGAGGTGTGTGCATGGTCTGGCCGGCTGCCCGTTGTGCCGCAACTCGCCCTAATTTTTTCTCGTGAAGTTCCGCATTGGTGGTCAGAGATGGCTTCCTTGTGCCGGGTCGACTTGAACCGAGCATCTTCTTGTGATGTAGCCCGGTTTCCCGCAACGATAGCAATTGATCTCCGGTCGCTCCCGGGTCCTTCCGCTGATCTGCCATGGTCACTGCTGCTGTCGATCGCGTCTTGGGTTGGTGAGCTCGCGGATGGCTGCCACCATTTCTCCCAAGATTGCTTGTAGATCGCCGGCTGTGTTGGGGCTGGTGATGGCTGTTGTTGTCCCCAGTGGCTCTGTTAATTCTCAAGCTCCTCCGCTCTCCGACGTCTCCGTCACCTGCACCGCCATCTGGGTCGGCGCTCCTGCTTCCTCATGTGCCCGAAGATCTCTGCCATCTCCTCGTATGCGTGCTGTAGCGTTGCGCATTGGGTCTCTGGGATGGTGTAGAAGGCTGTCGGCGCTCCGTCGTTGAGCACCATGGGTAGCGCTCGGAGTGCCTCCACTTCATTCCATCCAATGACTCTCGCCGCCGCTTCGAAGCATTTCACGAAGGCTGTCCAGTCGCCTCCACTGGCGGGGAATTCCTTAAGGGGTCCCAGTCTTCGTATCCTCTCCGTCGGGCCCCAGGTTGGTTTAGTAGTGAGTAGCTGTGGCGGTGGCTCGGGCGGTGCAGCGATGGCTTGTGTCTTCCCTGAAGGCAGTGGCTCAGGTGATGCAGCCGAAACCTCCGGCCGTGCAGGCTGATTGGCCTCGGCTCGCCACGCTGTGATCTTCAATGATCATCGCCAGCAGCCATTTCATTGACGATGTAAGGCGGTCCAGCTTTTCATCAATTTGACTCCAGCTGTCCAGTAAGCTCTCCAGCTGTGGCATCTCGGGCCCCCTGGTTCGCAGCAGGTTCACCATCTCTTTGGGGAACGTGGTCGCCAGCGGAGTTCTGCTCTTGTGTCCGGGTCTCGTGGACCCGGGGTGCGTAGGGATGGTGTCTCCTCTTCCATTTGAACTCCTTTTCGGGTCCTTCGTGATGCCGTAGACAGCATCCCACCGCTGCCACCAGTGTAAAGAAACTCTTTGGAGACGTCCATTTTATAAAAAGGGTAAATCTTTATTTTCGTAGTTGAAGGTCAAACTCGTCCAAGATGTTGTCAGCCCCACTTCTTCACCGTCATCATCGTCCACAGCCAGCGCCTCGACCAAATGCCTCGTCCTCCTTTTTCTACTTTCTCGGCCCAACCCTTAATTGGACAGTGAACCTTGCCCCGCGTGTGTCACGTGTCCTTAATGTTCTCAACGTGTTGTTTTTCATCCGCCACCAGTTCTTACAACGTGTTTATTTGATCAATTCTCTGTACAGTCCCCTACACACATACAATTATAGTGTCATTGACCTTGTGAATACGTGTAAGCTTCCAGTGATCATAACAAAGTTAGTCTATATCACAAGTGCAATGCTGCCACAATGTGTATCCAAGTTGTCACAATATATGGATCTATTCTCAGCCCTTGTGTACAATTTCCCTGATCACCTTCTGTAAGGAAATTCTCTATGAATGCCTAACAACTGTAAAACGTAACTTTTTCAAATATAGTTTTTTGGGGGGTTATGTATTGTACACATTCCTTTATGCTTCGACTCCCTTGAAAAGTAAATTTCTGGTCTCAATGGATTTTGGAGATAGCCGTGGTCGTGCCCAACTGTATTCCCAGACTTTGGAGACAAGGGTATGTGGATCACGCAGATCTTGTGAAACTCCCAAATCCACTGGGCTGCGAGGCGGCTCGCAGATGTTAGTGGAGCAAGTGGGTTGATGAGCCCACATCAGTGGACCTTCAACTGTTATCCTGGGTTATTCGTGGGTTTTATACCCCCGGGTCCTCCGTTATTGGTTTCGCCTGCAAAACATAATACCAATTATAAAACTTATTTGTAAAAAAATGTAAAAACAAACCCAGTGTATAATTCTGAGTATACATATGCGTGTGCGAATAACCCCATTGACCCGCACGCCAAGGAGACACCCATCATCCAGCAGTGAATTGGCAAATGAGGCTGTACATCAGGCACCAAATCTTCCAAGTGCCTAACGTCAGAGACAGGTCTTGATCTCTGGCGTTGGCTGTGTGCGGCGCGTGCCCAGGTACCCACTCACTAACTACACGTTCGGCACCAAGGAGCCGCTCTACGAGAAGGACAGCTCTGTGGCGGCTCGCTTCCAGCGCATGCGTGAAGAGTTTGACCGCATCGGCATGCGGCGCTCGGTGGAGGGCGTTCTCATCGTGCACGAGCACCGCCTGCCGCACGTGCTGCTGCTGCAGCTTGGCACCACCTTCTTCAAACTGTGAGGGTCGTGCACGTACATGAACTAGTGAACATGCAAAGGGATTGTTGAAAATATTGATGCCATTCCGTCTCCACCTCTAACCACATCACTCAGATTCGAAATGTTTTATTGGCCAGCTTATATGAAAGTGGATTCTCAAATGTGGCTAGTGTATAGTATCAGACTAGTTATCAATTACTAAAGGGATTAACTTTATTTGTGTAATTTTAACAAAGTAATTCTGGGTGATGGACTAGTCTGCAGGAGTTCCGAATGGTTATGTCATCTCATGATATGATGCAGACCGTAAAATTTGAATAAACGTTGAGGATAAAACCCCCCAAAATAATGTATCATGATCCCGAAGAAGTGAGACAGGAATTGACCAATACGGGACTGGTTTTGTGTGTGTGTGTGTGTCATAGGCCTGGCGGTGAGCTGAACCCAGGGGAGGACGAAGTGGAGGGGCTGAAGCGGTTGCTGGCTGAGGTGGGTTCCTACCAGAGGTCGCAACCGGGTACCCGATACTCGGCTACCCGTACCCGGCCGGGTACGGGTACGGGTATCGGTAGGGTAGGCCGTGAGTCACTGGTGAGTAGCCGTTTGTCACTCATTTCGGGTAGGGGTACGGGTACGGGTAGGGAACGGGTACCCGTACCCGGCCGGGTACGGGTAAGGAATCAAAACCCGTTTGCGACCTCTAGTTCCTACCCATGACGTAAGACCAGAGGATGCAGCCATTTCAATGCCTGCACGGCCAACTACCTCCCCATATTCAATTCCAGGCTCAACGCCATTGTCTTCTCCACTACCTTTGACCGACTTCCTGTTATCTATTGAATGCCTTGAATCACGCGTTTACCGTCGGTACCATAAGCTATGCGCGGTTTGACGCTGCTTAGATTATCATGTCCACGTTGACAAGTAGTGCGTGGCCTGCTTTTACAGTTGATGATGCGGATGAATATCTCGTCCCTACTTTCCCTCCTCAACACTCTGATGTGGTCTTCCTTTTTAATGATGGACCCTAAGTGTAAGTTTAGTGGTGGTGATTCGAGTGAGAGAAAGCGGAGGAAGGTGATCACTTTAGTGCAAAAAGTGCAGTTAGATAGGCTTGCAAGAGGTGAGAGTGCTGCATTTTTTTGAAGGTACGGTGGTGTGAATAATTTCACTGAGAACGATTTATTTACCATGTATATATATATTTTTTGCGTGTGATAATGTAGCACATACTCAACACGCTCACGCACAACGCAAAAGTTCACAAATTACCACATGCATCTAGCCATCAACTCGTACGGACACCTAGATGGCATATCATTAACGTTCAAGTGAACGTGATGTACACAGACCGAACACACCCATTACGCCAAACTCGGGCGTTTATTGGTTCATGAAGATATGGACGAATGGGGAGTGATGTTTGGAGATGCAGTGTTAGGGGCGAGGGTCGGGGCTGTCAATTCGGAGTCGGGCGAAGAGTAATGTAGACGGGAGTTTTGTGTTGAGGTGAAATTGAAAAATAAAGAGTGTGTATACACACAAGAAATGGAGAGCGACTGCATCCTTTTGTACAATAATAAATCATGTAGAGGGTGATTTTTATGGACCCAGGAATGCCACCCTTTTTCCCCATAAAGTATATAACTTCAAATCTAGACAAAGTATATTATTTCAGAACGCAGTTTTGCCAACATTGCATTTTCCAGGAATGCAACCCCCACGTTCGGCGAGGTATTACTACAGGAAAGTTAAGCATGACTTAATGTCCGCTGCATGCGCTTGACAGATCCTCGGCCGGCAAGATGGAGTGCAGCAGGACTGGGTGATTGAAGACTGCATCAGCAACTGGTGGAGGCCAAACTTTGAGCAGGCACAGGTGAGATCGCACAGCCCATTTAATTGTTAAAATGTTCCAACACCCGCTTCTA
This sequence comes from Lampetra fluviatilis, assembly GCF_964198595.1. Classification (NCBI taxonomy): domain Eukaryota; kingdom Metazoa; phylum Chordata; class Hyperoartia; order Petromyzontiformes; family Petromyzontidae; genus Lampetra; species Lampetra fluviatilis. The sequence goes on from NC_136300.1 coordinate 9,917,560, forward strand.
AGCAGCGTTGTAATTCGTTTATCAGTGGATTGATGATTATTGTTTTCAGAGTCTGTTATCCATTCAAAAAGTCATGAAATCGTCGGTCGAATCCAGTTCAATATTCAAACCGCATGGCGCGTCTTATGTGATTGCCCAGAGGCAGCCATTTATAAAGGATTTTAGTATGTGCTGCACACGAATAATACATATTTTTTCACTCGATGGTCTATAATGCTTAAAAACCCACATTAATGACACTACTTTAATGTCAAAAGTCAATGTTGTTTTCATGCTCTAATGGGCAGTTATCATTTGGTGGTGGTAATTATTGCAGTCATGTGGGGAGCGATGGTGTATAGTGGTTAGTACACTTCACTTCAAATCTGTTGGATTCCAATCCCGGTCACACCTATTATCAGTAGTGAGCGATATCTGAACCATTCCTGGGCCTCCCCTGGGCTGACTCGTCCTCATGGGTTCCTGGTGCAGAATGTAAATATATAAGCACTGGGGAGACAAACGTGGCGGGGCACGGTGCCTGGTCAAACCCCACCCCCTCGTGCGCCTAACCTTCATAGGTGCTCGCTTTAAAGCACTTTATCGAACAGCCTAGCAGGGGTATATTGGGATTTTGATCGAGAATCAAGGCGATGCTAAATTCTTGCTCTCTGCATGCGTTTGTGTGCAGTACCCATACATACCTGCGCACATCACCAAGCCGAAGGAGCACAAGAAACTGTTCCTCGTACAGTTATCGGAGAAAGGTGAGCGGTTTGTACTCGGGTGCGGTTGTTACCGAGGTGTGGTTGCATGGCCGACACCGCTCCAGGCCTTGTCTGTTGTCCCTCCAGCGCTGACCAGACGTTGCGTGTGTTGTGTTCGACCTCTGCAGCTCTGTTCGCCGTCCCCAAGAACTACAAGCTGGTTGCTGCACCCCTGTTTGAACTTTACGACAATGCGCCCGGTTACGGACCCATCATCTCAAGTCTCCCTCAGCTACTCAGCAGGTTTGAAATATAAATTTGTTATGAATTCATATTGGGTGGAATTTGATGGGGCTGGGCCATGTGCTGAGCACCAGAGTACAAAACAGCAAAATCCATTGTTGTGCTGTGCTGCTATGCTACCTGCCTTCACCAACCCACACAGACGAGAACATGGTCAAGTATCCTCAGAATAAACCTCACAACCCACATGGTGGGGAGAGGCCCTCGCCTAGAAAGTATATTGGCAAAAGGGCTCTACAGGTGTAATGACGACATGACACACTTCTCTTGAGATGGCACTTTATTGAAGGCACGTTCACTTGACATCAGGCGGAGACCCCCCACTGCGACAGCCCCGAGTCTTCCGCGCATCTCCCTTTTATTAAATCCTTTATATTAAGTTCACTTGCTTGCTTGCTTGCGTGCTTACGACCGTGCAAATCTTTCGGTCGTTTTTTAACCCACCTCCCGTGATCCAATCGAGCTGACATTTTGCACACAGACTCATTGTGCGTGGCAATTTATTTTCGTGAAATTTTTTTTCCAAAATTTTACACTTTTTAGGAAAAAATTAATTATATTTAATTACCAATTTCTTAATGGTGGCAGGCAATCATCTGACCCATAGGTGGCAGCCATCTCAAGCCAGAGGACGAGAGGACTATAGCCGCCACGCATATAAAGGATTTATAGTGAAAAACTTTGTTTTTACGGGTTAATTTTTACCAACCGAGGCCACGCCCCCCTTCTCGATCATTCCCGTAGCCACCAGTCCCTTCGCACTCACAACTGTCATTACCTCCCGTGGCCACTAGTCCACTCACACTGCATGCAGGCTGTATTGTCATTACACATGTACAGGATATGAAAAATAACCATTGTTAAAATTGAATGCTTTATTTTCACTCAAAGTTTTTAATTATCCGTAACATATGGATAACAAAAAGTATCCACTGATTGTGTTATCTTTATTTACAGGTTCAACTTCATCTACAACTGAGGTGCTGTGTCCTGCAAATGTTTTTGTGCTATAAAATGAATTGGGTAAGGAAATGTAAATTATCCACGTAGATGCATTTAGTTTTGAAAATCATACATGGCAGGTGCTGGAATTTTCTTTGGTGTCTAACCTCAGGAGTGGAAATGCTTTGGCAGTAAAAACTCTCCAAAGCCCACATCCACACCACGGAGCTTCATCTATTGGCAACATTAATCACGGGATAGGATTTGTGAACCATCTGCACCTGTTAAAGGTTTAAAATTACAAAGTGAGTGCACTGCCCCATGTCTTTCATTACGGTTTCTGTGTTTGAAGTCGTCCATAAAATGTTGCAAATATGACCTCCCAGCCCCTGCTGCCCAATAATTGACTTTAAAATAATTTCCAGGTCTGGCGACGGTAAAAAAAAACTACTTGTGCGGATTTATTTTGTCACTGAAGCGTCTTTGCTTTGGTGTTGCTGCCACTCGCCACCACCACCACTTGTACACAAGTATCGTGGCATTGTCCACACGCTGCGATCCTGTGCCCAATCCGCATACATTTCCGTGAACCTCGCCCTTAAATGTACCCCCTTTCATAAGCCAAGCAGTTTGTTCTCTGATGTTTTTTCTTTCCAAGCCGTCTATAATTTTTACAGTGGCTGTTCTTTTTATTACAGTTAATTTCGAGGCGTGGACGATGTTTTTATGTTTTATACAACTCCAGCAGTCGTGTTTTATACGTATTTTAAAGTGAGCTGGTGATGTTTATGTACGATTTTCGTTTTTTTTTCTTACAGAAGATTGTGACCTTTTTACATGAACCTTCACTTGTACTGTTTCTGGTAATGGACACGAAAACAGTGCAGTCTGGCTGTAAATAAACTCTAGATGCTTTGTCGTACACGCGTTAATGTGCATTTGATTTTGTTTTGTTTTAAATGTCATGAATTGCTCTTAAGAAGACTTCACAGAAGCTTAATTATCAGTGTGCTCTTGAAATATTGGGTTCATTCACGGGTGGGGTGTCCATATTTTCCTGGAAAGCCCCCATTATTACTATTTTCTCCCCTATGCAGCTTATGAAAATGGCACCACAGCATCGCTGCACAATTCTGAAACAATCCAAAAATGCAGAAAAGTTCATAGCAGTTCAGACTGTGACTGATTTTTCTGCAAAGCGTGGAAATAAAGTTTGCTTTCAACGCCATTAAATTTTCGCCCTTCGGGAGTAAAATATTCACTGTTTAGGTCCCACAGAAACACCCTGTTATGTGGGCCACGGTATGTCCATCCATATTGTTCGATTGCACACTCTTTTTTAGGCTTTGGGAGATGTAGTACTCTTTTGGCAGTCTTAAGCCATTTGTGGATATTCCACACAACTACTGTTTGGGACTAGTCTGTCCATAAGAGGTCTTGTAAATATAGGAATGACCAAATCCCCCTTGAATGTGTCCGATCTCAGAAGCTCAGCTGGTTTTGAGCCTGGATCATGCTTGAATGGGTGCACACTCCATGCACAAACCGGTTGTCATAGGACTGTGGGGCCGTGTGGTATGAAGTTCGGCCAAATGACCCCATTGACACACTGTGGGGATGCCCTGATGCAGCAGTGGATTGACATGGATGTATACACGTACACAGTAACTTATAGCTGAAAGCAACACTTGAAAATGTATGTATATACCCTTTTATTCACAGATCAGTCCCGATTTGAATGCAGACCTGTATTAAAACACTGACGAAATGAGTCACGTTCATTAACTACCTTGCTGGCAAAATAACCTCTTGATTCCAAAGTCGATACCCGACAATAAAGATCGGGATACAAGAACCTCCGACAGATATGATAATGGGTGACAGGTTGGGTTGCGTGGTGGGGGGGGTGCTCATGACAGATGTGGAGGTTGTGGTGGCTGTTGCTTTACCTGACTGCCAATGAGTAGTTTGTGATAACTTGGCTCTATGTATGTACGGATGTATGTTGAACGTTTCTCCTACAGTACGTAGCCAACCGTGCCAATCGGAGGTGCCAGGGAAAATACAACAACTAAATGCAAAAAGCAGTTCTAAAGAAATTGGTTTTCAATCTAGATTTAAAAGTACATCGCTCCAGTGGCTTCATAATATCGGAAAAGCGTTTCAGACGGCCGCCGTATGCTCTTCTGATATTGGGAAGCCATTGGAGCTCTGCTTTTAAATCTTGTTTGGATGGCTCATTAGTGCGTAGATGGGTCGTTGGTGCGTGGTGTCGCGCGACCTCTTGTGTTGCCACCCTTTTGTAATAACGCATTCCCAAACGGGAGACTGATTATACGGAAATCTTAAACGAGAACCTCCAACAGATATGTGAATGTTTCGTAAACTTGCTGTACGTGACATCGTAAGTCCCATGTCGCCCAACTAATCATTTGTTGTGTAATTCGTTTCCACGGTGTCTTATACTGCAATGACCACATCAGCAAATGTACAATGGTGACGGATTCCTCCATTTATGTTGACGCATTTGCTTCTACAATCCAGTTTTCGGAAAACACGTCGCAGTGCATAACTGCTGAGAGTAACTCCTGATATATTTTGGTGCTTCGTAAAATCTCAGGGTTATTTAAAATTCACTTTTAAATGTGTATTTTCATTTTTTATTAGTTTGACTGCGTTCGTTTTTTTGCAGAGTCGAAACCACATTTTTTACGGGTTATTTTTTAAACATGAAAATGCATGACTTGGAAGGGGAGCATGCATTGCAGATTCGTAATAAATAACCACACGTTGATGTTATGCCTTGCTTTTATTTTATACATTACATTTCTTAATACTGTGCAGCATATATACAAATGCTGTGTTATACGGACGGTAAGCACGTGAGCTTGAGGTAAGTAGTAAGCCGATAAAACAGTTGTGCATGATACGATATAATGTGGATTTAAAGAACATTACGAGGAGATGCGACCGCACTTAACAGACGTCGCGCAGAGATGGCCGTGTTTATAGAAGAGACGCTCAGTTATACTTGTAGGAAGCACCTGGTTCCACCAGCCCAAGGGATTATTGTGTCCGTCCGTCGTGCATCCAAAAATGGGAGGGGTGGGGCTGGGTGGAGAGCGGAGGGTAGGGAGGGAGGGTCTGGGTGGGGATGGTGGGGCTGGGTGGGGGGTGGAGGGGTGGGGAGGGGCTGGTCACCCCGTGGTGCCCTTATAAAACTCAACGTTTAACCTTCTTACGCCGGCTTGTGCCCGCCCTCACAATCGGCCATATTTGCGGAATACACCACGCCGCCGTTGACCCTGGCCATTGACCGAGCAACCAAACGTTCCTACCAGCTCCCTCCGCAGGAATGTGTTTATTGGAGAATATGGCAGGAAGGTTTTTCGCATTTACTTGCTCAAGGGAGTAGATAGCACGGACGTCTAGAGAGAGTTCGGCAGCAGAGGAGAATAAACAACGGTGTACTATATGCACACTTTTTGTTTTACATGCAGCATATCCAGACATCGACAGGTACTGCATTCTAGCAGAGAAAATTGTGTGCAATATGTTTAACCAAACAAGGCGCTCCTCTACTTACGAACATTCTACTTAGGAACTTTTAGAGATACGAACAAACATGTCCGTATGTCCAGTTGCCTTTTCGGACCGAGAGTCGTAAGTTCGAGCAACAGATGGCGGTGGTGGCATCTACATCTGCAGAACATGCAGAACCAGCGGCATCTACATCGACATGAGATACAACGTTTAAAGCCATTTCCGGTGTTTAGTGCACATGCCGTAAAGTTGGACTTGCGAACAAATCGAATTACGAACAGACCTCTGGAACCGAACTCGTTCGTAAGAGGAGTCCCTGTACTGCTGCCCTCAATTTCAGCAGCCACGCACAACAGAGGTCTACAACTGGGGGGGGGCGATAAAGATGCGGCACGGGAGGAAGAGCGATCTCCCGTAAGGGGAGAGGGTTGTGTGTAGAAGCTGTTATTTAAACGGACTGTGTCTCGTATATCAACACGAACGGGCTTACAGCGTTAATATGGCATTTAAGTTAACGACCTCGGAATACATGCTTTATACATATATAGTAATATCTACATTGAACGTTGATTAACATTTTAAACTGTTTCACACCGTCACGGATTACTTGCAGCCGGTAGCTATACGGGCCAGAGCTCCCACCTCCACCTTCGCACACCGTGTTATGTACAACATTTTTATATTCGCCCCTAATCTTTGATTGTATTCCATTATTGCATGCGCTAACGACTTGCCTGCATGCATGGATCAAATCGTGATTATTAACTATGCAAATTAAGTTATGATGTTACAGTTGTGGGCGAATCGAACAAACGAGATCAAGGCAGAATACACGAGGCCGTGGAAACGAAACAGTAAATAACCGATTGTTGACTCGTGACAATTGGCAATTAATCGGCACGGCTAACATCAGTGGCAAGTGCTGCCAGAACCAGTCCGCGGGTCCTTCAACCTGCACTGGCCAGCGTGGCTAAGTTTGGAGAATCGACTCCCATGGTACAGGGAGGCGATCGTCCACTATGGGATTGGGAATGACCGCACGCACGGAAGGCTGCGTGTGTGCGAGTTTGTTGTTCTGCGTTTAGAAAAGGGAACAATGCTCCTCTGCATGTGGTGCGACTGCTCATTGCAATGTGTATCACTTACAATAGGTGTTGTTGAATATTTCGAAGTTTGTTTTATCCATTTAGTGCAATCAAATTCGATTTTACGATCAACGTTTTTTTTTCTTCCCGTGACACACCGCGGTCAAGGGTAACTAGAGTCAAAGAAAAAAGGAGCTGGAAATGGAAGAGAAGAGAAAGAGAAATAAAGGGGCAACGGGTGGGAAAGGATTGGAGAAACGGGAGCAAATGAGTCGGGAGAAATGAGGACGGGGAGAAAGAGGGAAGGGATTCCGAGTGGGGGTGGTCGCACAAGTCACGAGATTTTTCGGGAGGTTGTGCTGATTTAGATATTGAGATGTATTTATTACAGCTGCTGAATTTATTTATAAGGCTATTTCCATTTACTTCGATTGTATTTGTTTGATTGTTAATGTATTGGTTTTGTTTGTTTCAACTATTGTCGCTTTGGTGAACCCAGGTGACTTGTGTAAACATGGGACTCATCCTGGCCTTCATATTCTTGGTTCTTTCGGTAAAGTCACGTAGAAGGGAAATAATAAAATAATAAAAATATCTATATATATATAATCGCAAATCTGTCTGTCTGTGTGTCGCCGGACCATACGCAGTTTCATTGGACGGCGGTTGCCCCTGGCAACGGGTAGCGACGCATTCGCTGCGGGGTGGACGCCATTTTTAATTCCCATTAAAAATATGCGCACGCATTAACACGCGACTCTGAGGTAAATTCATCAAAGTTTCACGTCCTCTTCACTCCCCCCCCCCACCACAATGTGTGCAATTACTATTATAGGGTCGGTAGATTATAAAATTATAGCGATTAGACAGTATTATTGTAGCGCGGGGTGGGGGGGTAACGGCCCCGGTACCCAGCCTCAGCCGGGTGGGCAATCTAGGCGAGGCCGGAGGCTCTGCACGGTACTAGGCCTCGACACCCCACCACACTATAGGCCGTACATATTACTGCACAGCGGCCGAGGAGATCGTGCCTGGGGGGAAGGGGGGGTAGCAGCCCATCTGTGTATATATGCAAGGTTATTAAGAAATATATTTTTCACCCGGGCAACGCCGGGTACTTATGCTAGTAAAACAATAAAATTCGTACGACGTTTCGACTGCAACACAAGCAGGTGTGAAATCCACAGCAAGAAAATAAAAAAAAAATTGGATTTCACACCTGATGATGATTGCTTGTGTTGCAGTCGAAACGTGAGAATTTTATTGTTTTATATTTTTATTATTTTATTATTTCCCTTCTACGTGACTTTACTGAAAGAACCAAGAATATTAATCCCTGCAGTCACGAAAGCTTTAAATCAAAATTCATCCTGGCCTCTTGAGTTTTCATCCAATGATTAGACGAAACTTCATGCAAGTAAAAAAAACCCTAAATTATTTAAAAATACATGGGTCAAATTTAAGCTGAAGCGATTTTGACACCATCAAAATTTCATTCCGATCAATCCCGGCTGTAGTTTTATTAAGCTGACCACCCAGACCGGCTGATCGGATGAGGTGGAGAGGTCACGCAGATTCCTATTAGGATGCGATTTGATGGTAACAAGCCTTGAGCAATATGTGTGTGTATATACCTACGTACATTTCTCGATCCGTATCTCGTTTATTTTTTATGCGAATTATATTCGTTACCATTTTCAGACTCAATACAATTTTTATAATGTCCTGTGTCAGCCGCGCACTGCTTTATGAAAACTGCCACTTGAAGTCCATTCCTCCCGAGGGCCAAAATCAGTGGCGATTGATTTCCGATCCGCTCCTGGGCCACCGCTTACCCGCACTGGCCAGCGTTGGTGAAGTATGGTCAAATACTCCCCAAGAGTGACACGGTACAGGGAGGCCTTTGTCCAGCAATGTATTCACGAAAGGGTTGACATCGTTCTAATTGTGAAGTTGCGCAATGCTTTGTAAACAAATTTTGTATAAACAGCAAAACACGAGTATCCTTTCAAAAAAAATGTTTGACTCGGCATGCAACATAACACGAGGTCTGTTCACCTGCACCCGGTGACAAAAACGCGAACGAATTTACATGTTCTAGATTTGAAGTTTTCGTGACTGCAAGGATCCATACTCTTTGGTTCTTTTGGTAAAGTCACGTAGGTGAAAAGAAAAAATAACTAAATTAAATCACGACGTTTCGAAGGCAACACAAGCTTCCGTCATCAGGTGGGACAACCACAGCAAACTACAGTAATTCTGTTTTTTTTGTTTGCTGTGGTTGTCCCACCTGATGACAGAAGCTTGTGTTGCCTCCGAAACGTCGTGATTTAATTTAGTTACTTTTTCATTTTCACCTACGTGACTTTACCGAAATAATTTACACGTGTAGATGCAAAACACGTATTATCATTGTAACGTTAACACGGACAGACTTGGCCCCGCCAAAAGACCGTGGAATTTCCCCACCTGTGCCTAACAATGTTCTAGAACGCGTTGGGGACGTTTTGCCTTATAATACATTTATATATCCGAATTAAAAATGATTGATGATGATCATCCCCTGTATAATGGGGGGTTGAAGAGGATGGCGATGACTGGACCAGGTGCGTGGAACTCAAAAGTGGTTGGGGCCATTAGCAATAGAAGCCCATGATTGAGGAATGATGATCTTTTATCTCGTGTCCCAAACTTGAAGGGAAAGAGATCGGAATTGCCTCCCAGCCCCGATCTGTTTCCACGTGCATGAGCCGGTTCCACACACAATAACTACGATATTTATCGAACAAAGCCTGGCCGAGGCTCAGTATGCTTTAAAGAGGGCCCTGCTTCATGAGATTTTTGACCACTTTGTAAATAAAGGGTGGGTTTTTTTCACGTAGGAATAAACCGGAGTACCCCAAGAAAACCCACCTCGCATGCGAGGGGATAACACCCAAAGGTCCGCACAAACGGGTTCACGAACCACACATGCTGTACTGCCATCTGCCGTCCACCTCGGAGCCCAAATCTCTGCATGTGATCCACCAACCCCTTGGCTCTACGGCACTGGCTCGCGGAGGTCGCGCCGCCGCCGCCAACACCACTGCCATGCCCGGGGTAAGTTCACTCAGCTCACATCCCGTAGGGGGACCAAATGTGGGGTTCGCGCCCGGGTCGCGCCATCAGCGGACTTGGACGCAGCAGCAGCTGGAGCCCCTGGTGCCATTGGCGCCGCGGCCGCGGCCACGGCCGCATTTACGCAGCGTGTCGCGGATGATGACTCTCAACTCGGGACTCCGGAAGGCGTAGATGAGCGGGTCGATGACGGAGTTGATCATGATGAGCAGCAGGTAGAGCGGGAAGTAGGCGATGTACGCGCAGCAGTAGGGGTTGGCGGGACAGCTGATGATGAAGGTGAGGTGCAGGAAGAAGGGCGCCCAGCAGAAGACGAACACTCCGAGCAGGATGCTGAGCGTCACGGCGCCTTTGAGGCTGGCGGCGCCGTTCTGTTGTCCTTGCCGGGAGCTGCGCGGCTGGGCGGAGATGCGCTGGGCGTGCGAGCGCGCCAGCGCGAACATGTGAGCGTAGAGCGACGCCATGAGCACGAGCATGGTGACGAAGAGCGCGATGAGACACACGATGACCGTCCGGTGGTCCCAGTAGGTGATGAAGAGCGTGCCGCTCACTACGCACGCCGCCCACACGCACGCGATGACCACGGCGGCGCGTCGCATCGTCACGATCGAGTGGTACTGCAGCGCGTAGAAGATGGTCACGTAGCGGTCGACGGCAATGGCGAGCAGGTTGCACATGGAGGCCACCACCGAGATGCAGATGAACGAGTCGAAGACGTTGTCCACGTGCTGCAGGATGCGCGCGGGGATGTGCACGTGGCGGCCGTGCACGAGCGCGATGGCGATTGTCTCCCACGCGTTGGAGAGACACACGAGGAGGTCGGCCACGGCCAGGCTGCAGATGAAGCAGTACATGGGCGAGTGCATGTTGCGGTTGCGCGCGATGGCCGCGATGACGAGCGCGTTCTCGACGAGACTCACGATGCCGAGCGCGAGGAACACCTCGGTGGGGATGGAGAAGTTGTGGCACGGGCTGAAGCGGGTGCGGTTCGCGGAGGCCGACGCGGTCCCGTTGTCGTCTGGACCCGAGGTCCCGACAAACGGGTTCGGGAACAGCGCCTCGGAGAGGTTCATGGTGGCGCGGTGGGTGCGCGCGTTCTCCACGCTGGGAATTGCAGAATTGTGTGGTCGTTGTTTGGTTATTGTTGGTGGTGGTGTGAATGAGGTATTTGTTGTGGTGGTGGTTTGATGGAGGCTTGTTCGGTAGAAATGAAGAATGCTGTTGTTGACGATGATCTACGTGGCTTTACCGAAAGACCCAAAGAATAGAATATGATCGTTGGTTGTTGGTGTTGTGGTGGTTGTTGCTGGTGGTGGTTATAAGGGTGGTGGGTTGGAGGCTTGTTCCACGCTGGAACTTGAGAATGTTGTTGGTGATTGTTGTTGTGTGGGTTGCTGTTCTAGTTGGTGGTGTTGGTGGTGAGTTCACAGTTCTTGAAGAAGCCTCTCCCTAGCGTCCCTGAATCTCCACCCAGCGACGGAGCGAGGATTCGGAGAGCGACGGACAGAGGTGGCGATGTGAATGCGGGAGGGTTGGAGAAAGATAGAGAGCCCACACGGGGACCCCGCATAACACGGGTGTCACGTCGCTCCCTGCGGCCCAAAGCATTCGCAGCTCATTAGCCCCGTTATATATAACACAGATGCGTCCAATAGCCTTCACGGAATGAGACAGACGCGTCAAATGAACCGGGAGGGACCCCGCAGGAGGAGGCATCCAGGATGGATCCGGTGACACGCTGGGTTATTTGACGTTGCAGGGGCAGGGGGCGGCGCATGGAGCTCTTGCTACATCGATCGAGTCGATTGCTATTACAGACGCCCTTTTCCCTCGATCCGGGAGGCCAATCCCAAAAGAGTAAAAATCCATTTGAGTGGCGATTCAAAGAGCGGAGAGTTCGTCGGATGGGGGGGGGGTAAAATAAGTAGGGAGAGTCCGAGACACGCGGCGTCGCTGTCGAGTGTGGAGGCGGTGTCGCTGTGCTGGTGGGGTCCAGGCGGAGGCTGCGAAGAGAGGAGAAGTTGGATAGCAGCGTGGGGGAGGGCGACTCCCATGGCATTGCATGCATCATTGTCAACTCCAATGTTACTTCACTCATTTTCACAAGCGGCGGGGGGTCACTGCCGCCGATACGACAGCATCAGTGTGAGATGCCGTCACACATTCTAAAAGCACTGTTGGGTTTAGTTTAGCCCGATTTTTTTGATGTAGTATAGAGTTATACTTAAAATTTTAATCTATATTGTATGATGATTGTTATTGTGATCTAACATCAAAATGGGAAGAAAAAAATTGCACATTTTTGTACGCAGCATAAACAAACGGTGCTTTTTCTGGAAGATTTTATTGTTTTTGTAGGGGATGTTTCAATTTGCGTACAGTAAATTTTAAATGTAATTTTATTGTTTGTTGTGGTTGCGCCAGAATCAAGAGCCAAATGGCTCACAGGGTTATTCCAAAGAAATGAAACTGAAAACTGACAAAACTGAAAAAACTGAAATGATGTGATGGGGGTGATGGGGGTTGTTTCCACGCGTTGTCTATTGTCGGGAGCCGCACGTCAGGCGCCACACTCAAGGCCACCCCAGGGGTCACCGGTGGCTCGCGGACCTTGTGATGAAGAACGCCGCTCTCCGTCCAGAGCCCTCCCCGCCGCTGTGAGTGAGCGAGAGTTCGGGTCCGGGGCTCGGGTCGCGCACGCGGCTGATCCCGGATTTCTCGAGGGGTTCCCCGGGTCGACGGTCTGGATTGGGTCACCGGCGAAATCGCTTTTGTTCTCCATGGAATAGCATAGACTGAGGTGTCGGTGGGAACGTCTTCATCTCAAATAGTTTCTAAGAGTATAAACTCATTTTTATTCCGGCCTCAGCAGCTCTCTCCCGCTATGTTTTCACCTGATGACGATTGCTTGTGTTGCGATCAAAACGTCGCGATTTAATAAAATAATTTTCTATCTACGTGGCTTTACCGAAAGACCCAAAGAATAATATAAACTGGTACTCTTGAAAGACTGTCTGTACCTTACACATATAGACAGGGCCGGGTTGAGGCTATGAGGGGGCCTAAGGCTAAAATGATGGAAGGACCTCTTAAGTATGCATTACATATCGCAAAAAAATAAGTCATTTAACATTTACATATTTGCTTATGCAAAATTAACATGTATTCGACTCAATGTACATTAATCAGACATAAATCGCTTACTACACTAATTTCTTCAATGTTTTTTTCCCCGCCCTAGCTTTAGCTGCATGCGTTCCGCTGGCCGTTATAAGCGTCACTCAGCTTGTTACCTCAATGTTTGATGGAGGGCCTGCAATTGATGAGGGCCTTATAGGCCTATGGGTTAATCCGGTCTTGCATATAGACTGTCGTGATTTAAATGATCATGATATTATGTAAGGGCTACAAACATTAGATGTGCCACGAATATACGTGGTCGATTTTGTACAAATTATTTGAAAAATACGAAAAGTAAATGTCTGAATTCGGCTCCCAAAATCATGGCCCACGGGTTGCTTGTTTTTCTTTTCACTCCAAGGACAGGAGTGAAAAGAGTAATTTCAGTCCTCTTGCTGAAACAGAAACACACAATATCCAAGTCATTCGCTTCTTGTGGAGTGTGGCGCTAACGTAGATATAATGCAGGCTACTGGGTTACAACGCCGGTTTAATCCTTCCCGATTCAATTAACTGTCGTTCTTGAACTGAATCCTGTCGCGTTCAACATGAACTGTTACGCAACTGGGCTTATTCCGGCTCTGATGACTGAACATTTCTGATTGAGCGGCATGGAGCGAACACTCTGGCAGGGCGCATACGGAAGGCTGCGCCGAAGGGACCTGAGACGTAATGTGTGTGTGATGTCATGTTCTTGGGGGTGGCTAAAGCACAGCAAGTCGGCACAGTAGGGGGCACAGGTGGTGCATCAGCCAGTCATCTCGGTCATCTCAGTCAGTCGACTCGTGGCACCTGGGTCTGCCCCGTGACCTCCTGTCAGCGGGCGTTCGACACTTCACGTGGCCTCAAGGTGCACATGGCCTGGCACAAGCGTCGTGGTGACGTCACCGCCACTTAGTGGCGAATGGCGGTTGTTGTTGTTGGGGGTATTGGCTGATTGGATTGCACAATTTGGTGCATTGCTCACTGCGTTGGTTCCGAAGAGACGTTCTTCGTCGTGTGACCCGGGCGTCGTTAGCAACGCAATTGGAATGTGGGAGGAAATAAAACGCAATGGAAGTGCTGTGGGTTGTAATGGAAGTGTTGAGCCTGCCTGAATTTTGAAGTGTGCGTGATGGGTAATTGGAGGAAGGATCGATACGCTGACAATGCGTGTTCGTTCTAAATTCATCCAAGAAAGCCTCAGTGAATCTCAATAACTTTTCAGGAGGGTCATGCTACTTTTAAATATTTGGTCAATTTTAATGTGAAAGGAATCTGGAGAAAACCTACAGTGAATACTCGTGGATGGCATCTCTCAAACCCACTTGCGTTCCTGTAATCTACGGGCCACTACCTCGCTGCCCAGCGGGTGTGGGAGTTCCACAATCTCTGCATGACTTCAACCCTTACTTCCAAATCACAGGATCAGAGACGCTCACCACTAAGCCTGGCGAAATTCGGTGGGTGCTGCAATTGGCAGCTTGTGGTTCCAGGTTGAGGAGGCTACAAACTCCACCTAGGGGTTTCCAGTTTCTGGTGCCACGTGCACATGATTGTATTGATAATTGGAACGTAAAGTCAAAGTCTAATGATGAAATGATGATTGATGATCATATGATGATGGTTATAATCATATGAGTTTGACGATCACATGATGGTTCTTTATAACATTTATCCAGGAAAGCCACACTGGGTCATATTACTCTTTTTCAGGAGCAGTCCTGCATTGGGTTTGTTTAATTTTTGTTTTGTGTTTAGACAATGAATGATGAGTTGTTTGTTATACAAGTGGAAGGAAACCGGAATACCTGGAGAAAACCTCACGTGCATTAGGAGGCAACACTCCATCCCGGTGCAGATGGAAACAGATGGCTATTAAATTTCGATTTAAAGCTTTCGTGACTGCAGGGATTCATCTTCTTGGTTCTTTCGGTAAAGTCACGTAGAAGGGAAATAATAAAATAATAAAAATAAAACAATAAAATAATTCTCACGACGTTTCGGCCACAACGCAAGCAGCCGTCCTCAGGTGAAGACCAGGTCTGTCGGAAAGACAGCGTCTGAAGACGCTTGCGTTGTGGCCGAAACGTCGTGAGAATTATTTTATTGGTTTATTTTTATTATTTTATTATTTCCCTTCTACGTGACTTTACCGAAAGAACCAAGAAGATGAGATGGCTATTAGTCCACTGTTTCATCTGCCTCCTTCTGGCGAGCCAGGGTATGACACCTCGTGGCCCACGGGAAGGGAGTTTCACAAACTTTGTGCGATCCACCAGCCCTCGGCTCCGTAGCCAGCGCCAATTAGGATAATTGTATGCAGTGGCGGCTCCTGCAAAATCTCTCAGGGGGGGCAAATGTTTGGATGATTGATAAGGATAAGGTCCACCCATGCAAAGGATAAATTAACAGCTTAAGCATGTAAAGGCAACTTCACTTCTTTAATATTAATGAAAAATAAAGTGACTCTTACAATACATCTTGTTTGTTTCTATACTCACTATTAATACAATCCACTCATGTTTCTTTTATTAAAGATTTCACTAGGTGGCGACAAATAATTTTGTTGGACGAAACGTGCTTACGTATGATGACGTAAGCACGTTAGTGCGAGCCCTCCCGGAAGCCATAGAGAATGCATTGCAGCGCCCCCCGTTCGAAAAAAAAACATCTTTGAATGTAAGTCTATGGGACCACTCGGGGCGATTCTCAGCCGGAGGGAAATCGCCCAAAAAGAGGCGGTACTCCACAGAACGTAGCATGACGCTGATTGGACTATATCCAGAGGCACAGTGACGGCTAGCGTGACTCTGTGGTTGAATGACATTGGTGGTGCGTCGCCCAATCGCCCTAATGAAGAAACCGCCCCTGATTGTATGTAATTAATAACTTCCAATGATAAACACTGTCGTCGTATGTGATTGTTGATGAGCATACGATAGTTATGCTCGTATGATGATGATGAATCACTACGTGCTCGGCTCCACCCTACCAGATCTTGAAAGCGAACTTGCGTATCTTGTGTGGGTCTCCCTTGCATGAGGCCGCTTTTCCCTCAATCGTTTATCGCCTGGTTATGTCGGCCACGTGTATAACTACTGTCATTCAGACTCTGTCTCCTCGACAGACCTGTTCACCACCTGAGGACGGCTGCTTGCGTTGTGGCCGAAACGTCGTGAGAATTATTTTATTGGTTTATTTTTATTAATTTATTATTTCCCTTCTACGTGACTTTACCGAAAGAACCAAGAAGATGAATCCCTGCAGTCACGAAAGCTTTAAATCGAAATTTACTGTCATGTCGGTTACAATGTTTCGCACTTTCTCCAACAGTTTGTTCAAGTCTACATTAGAGATCGTTGAAATGTATTAATTTGTATATATTAATGAGCACTTACGTGCATACGTCTGTATACGTGTGTCGCTGGCTATTTAAGAATCAATATTATTTCCATCTCGTTATGGTCTTGTGTTATTTATCACCTTTTTTCTACCTCGTTTGTACATTTGTGTTAACTCCAGTATCCTATACATTAAATGTAACATCAACAGACATGCTCTATCCCCAGCTGGGTGGATTACACAATCTCACTCCTGCACAATGAGCTGATTTCACGGCTCTATCTCTGCAGTGGATGCCCCTAGCACCTCGCACGCCGATTAGCGCGGTTGGCTACGTACGGTGCCAAATAAGTTCTACATATATATCATTCAGCTGTCACTCTGTTGTTTCTAATTATAATTTCCCCGCACGCCTCTAGCATAATTTTCATCCCAATGCACTCTGTTGTTTTCCCACCAACAATTACTTTTCCTCGAGCGACATTGTTGCATGTATTTTTATTACTCACGCATCAAGCGCAAGTTTTTCTTCGTTTAACCAGGGGCCTGAGCACGCACCGATGGCGCGTAGTGCGAAACCCGTAGCATCTATCCAAGTCGGAGTCGTACAGTGGTTGCAAGGGATGATGTCATCACTCTCAGCCAATCAGCCGACAGGAAAATAATCCCAATGCAACATGGCTGCCGTTGTTGAGCATCAGTTCCCTGTGCAAGATGGCCGTAGTAACGTCAACACTCCGTGCTTTTGTTATCATCATCGAGTGTGATTTTGCGTGCATTTATTTGTGCAAGCGCGTGAGAGTGCATGTATGTAGTTGTTCCGAGTGTACCTGTATTACGATGTTTACATACAGCAACGGGGTCAGCGTGATAATGTATGTGTGCGTAAGAGTGCGTTTTATGTTTGTATTTGTCGTGTGCCTTGTCAGCCTGAATGTGCTCGCAGAAGTCTGTTAAAAGGCTGTTATGGATCAAATATCCACGGTATTCTGCGTCTGGGAAGTGTGTATACGACTATGCACGCGCTTGTTTGTATTGTCTCCCCAGTGGCGATGTTTACATACAGCAACCAGGTACTCATTTGAGGCTGAGTCGACGCAGGGGAGGCCCAGGACCGGCTCAGAAAATCGTCACTGGTGTCGGTGATGAGCTGGAATCGAACTCGGGTTGCCAGGTTCGTAGCACAATGCACGAACCGTTACTCTACCGCTCCCCTGTGATACACCCCCTCGAGCAAAGGGGTCAGCAACCAAAATAACAAGATGAGCATTTTTTCCGAATTCTATAAAAAAAACTGCTAAATTTAAAGTGCCTCAATGCGATGTGAATAACATCACAAGGCAGTCATTAAAGAGTCACATGCTGCTCCGTAGTTGCAGGTTTCACCTCTGCCCTTAGCGCCTGTAACGAGCTCCACATCCACAGTGGACGTGCCCTGCTCAAGGTGCGTTCCCTCCTAAAAAACTGCTAAATTTCAAGTGCCTCAATGCGATGTGAATAACGTCACAAGGCAGTAATTAAAGAGTCGCATGCGGCTCCGTAGTTGCAGGTTTCACGACCTCTACCCTTAGCGCCTGTAACGAGCTCCACATCCAGTTGACGTGCCCTGCTCAAGGTGCGTTCCCTCCTTTGGCACCCAATCCATTGTTTATTCTCGCCCACGGCCCATTAGGAGGCCAATGGGATACCCCCCCCACCCCCTCTTTTAATAGACTGATCGACACATACATCGTTCCACAGGTGAGGTATTTAAATCCTGCATAAACACGAATAAACTGCACGTCTGATGTTGATCTTTATTCTGCGATGAGGTCCACATGTACCTGATCGTCTGGTGCTGGAGCTTTAACTTTTTCGTACTGCAAAGGGACGAGGAAATTTCTCCAAGTGTGGCATATGGAACCCCCCCCCCGCCGACTTAAAACGAGAATGTGTTCCAGTGGAAAAATTACGTATATGCACGTATTGATTTAAAGCTTTCGTGACTGCAGGGATTCATATTCTTGGTTCTTTCGATAAAGTCACGTAGAAGGGAAAAAAAAAATTCTCACGACGTTTCGACTGATGATTGCTTGTGTTGCAGTCGAAACGTCGTGAGAAATGTATTGTTTAATATTTTTATTTTTTCCCTTCTACGTGACTTTACCGAAAGAACCAAGAATATATATGCACGTCGTTTTGAGTTTTATGATTATCGCGTGTTGCGGTTCCATCTTTCTGTTGGTTACGCTTTGCGATTTACCAATCAACTTTCTTTTTTTGCCGTCTTCATGCTTCCATTGTTTATTATGAACGAAGGTTGCCAATTCATAGCACAATGTACGAACTGCTCGATTCTTCCTGGCTGCCAGGCGAGGCTGGTGAGACAGATGAAGCCCTCCAATGTGCCTCGTTCTCACGGCCAGTTGTTGATTTGTCCAATGGGGTTGGATCTTTCTCTGTACTTTAACTGGAGCTCGACCCATCACCAGGTCATCTGCAGCATCAGCAGCGGCATCATCATCAGCAGTAGCATCGGTAAGCGCAACAGTAGCATCATCAGCAGTATCAGCAATGACTTCACCTTCGTTCATCATCCTCAACCATGATAATTAGCAACAGATATCACTATCATCGGAATCAGTCACAATCATCGTCGCATGTGCCACCAGAGCCGAAGTTCAACCCATCCTAACATCCCTAATGCCGCTGACTCCCCCCCCCAAAACAATAGGAAATCGATTCGACTAACGACTCTTAATTACCGCACGTCTCTGACCGATTGCGCCGACCTGGTTTCTCTCGCTCGACACCGTCCGCACGCGCTCGGCAAACACGAACGCAGCGAACGCGAAACTATGCCACATATTAAAAGGTAAAGATCCCCTGTATAGCCTTAACAGACTGTCGGGGCAAGTGCTTTTAACGGACACCTATTGAAGGCCGGAACGCCACGAGCGGGTGAACGGCGAGCACCACGACCGATTGCCCTCGTCTCCCCAGTGTCGATGTTGACACACCACACCAGGGACCCAACTGAGGCCGAGTCGACCTAGGGGAGGCCCAGGACCGGTTCAGATATTCGTCACTGGTGTTGGCCATGAGCGGGAATCGAATTCGGGTCGCCGGGTAAGTAGCGCAGCGCGCTAACTCCACAACTGCTCCACCATCAATAGCAGCATCATTGTATATGTGATGCCGCCACCACGAAGCCGTTCAGCAGGCGCCCCATCCCCGACCTCGCCACCACCAAGCAACGGAGCCCTCGTCCCCCTCACCTCACCTCACATGAACACACCTGCACGCATTCACCCCCCCCCCCATAGAGCTGGAAGGGAAGGTCACCTGATCGACCAGTTTTTATCCGAAAAACCCATATCGGGATTAACTCTCACGGTTTCCGGCGATCAGGGAATTGGACGGCCTCCCCCGACGCTACGTTGCACCGCGGCGCTGCGACCTGCCTTAAGATGGCATGGCCGCGGCGAGGGGCATTCGGCCACCGCGGTTGAAGCGCATCCCCCACACACACCACCCACGTGTCGACGGGGCAAGCAGGGGAGGGACGGGACAGCATGAGTAGCGGGACCGCAGGGGCTCTTGCGCATAGTCACGGATGGTTGGGATAATTACGCTTGAGCGCGCAGGCACCATTGTTAGGGAGGGAAAGGGATTAATTAGAATTTACGCCGCGCAACGCCGCACATTGATTAGCATATCACAGGCGTCCGGAACCGCGGTGCGCGTGCTAGAGGACGCGAGCCCATTGTTAAGGAAAAGCTGTGGGCCACCATCCCGCTCGGAGCCTTTGAGGTAGGGAGGATAAATAGGGGGCGCAAAGGGGAAATCCTCTCTTACTCCAGCGCCAGGCGACCAGACGCAGCTCCAGCCAGCGACCCGGACGTCCGTGGGACGCACCGAGGTACGCTGTTAACACAAGGATCAGCGGACCGCCGTGGACACTTAACAGTGAGTAAGAAGGTGAATTAGAATCATAGCAGATAAATCGGGAATAGGTA
Source organism: Lampetra fluviatilis (assembly GCF_964198595.1). Lineage (NCBI taxonomy): Eukaryota > Metazoa > Chordata > Hyperoartia > Petromyzontiformes > Petromyzontidae > Lampetra > Lampetra fluviatilis. Next base: position 9,937,738 of record NC_136300.1, read on the forward strand.
TAAAAGTATCAGCGTAGGCCAGCCTCGTCGACTCACTGATTTAACACCTAGTTCCAGGTAGCGGACAATAAATCATTAATAGCGAAGCGTGGTCTCGCGTGATCTTGTTGAGCAGTGTGTCGCGTGGGGAGCTGCGTGTGTGTGCGTGCGTCCACCCCGTGCGCGATACAGGTGCGCGATCATAACGCGAGAAGTCAGGGGTGAGTGTAGTGCTGCGGCTCGCCTCGGGGGAGCGCTGCGCAGAGCGGCGCGAGAGCGGGTGTCGCGTGTGTGCAGGTGTGTGCGCTCGTAGTGTGGGGGGAGAGGTCGGTGCGCCCGCAGGTCCCCGCTCCGTCTGTCGCCGCCGGGACTCGCGCAGTGTGAGGGCAGCGTCGTTCGCCCTCCGACCCCTGACCCCCGTTTAATAGCGCGTGATCCGTGGAGAGGCAACGCAGCGTCTGCAGGTGAACGAGGGCGTGCGGCGAGCTATGCCTCTCACACGAGCTCGCGGAGGGACGGACCAGGGAGGGGAGCCGTCGGGCGATGAGCCCAGCGACGGCAGCAGCTGCTCGCAGAGCAGCGAGGGGTCGGCGCACGGCGGAGCCCCTGCCATAGGATCGGAGCAGGGAGGGACTTCGGGGACCAGCGGCCCCAACATATAACACGGCGCGCACAGCCGTGTTATGTTTAAAAAGTGGAAACGAGATCCATGACATCCAAATGGGCCAAATTCCTCGCTTTTATAAAAAGCATCTTGTTAATGGAAGAACAATGAGCGCCGCTAACACTTGGAATGCAACCCCCGCATCGCGTCTCCATAAGAACACGGCTATTTTCATCTCTCGTCGCCATCTCACTCACATCGCCGAAATCAGCTGACGGCCGCCGGCGTTGCCGACATCGGCGCCTAAGAAGTGGCTCCTTTGTCCGCGACTTAATCGGCGTCATGGGAAAACAAATTCGCGCTCAGCCGCGGCGTGTTGCTCGTCGGGAACGGCTAACGAAGAACCACCATCACGTGTTGATGCGCATCGCGGCCGGCGATCGAGCAGAGGACAAGTCAGCAGCGATGATGGTTACAGAATGAAAATACAAAAAACGCAAGAGTGCAACCTTGACCTCTTCACTGCGTGGAGACCCCGGGGTGAATCATGGCAGCACGAGGAACTTATATATATCACACAATTGATCAAGCGGATGCCTCCTTAAAATGTCTCTCCAAAAAAACAAAAGTATTTCTGACAACGCATCGGCTAAACGTCCTCGTGGGAGTTCATAATTCAGAAGAAGCAAACTCTACACCGGTTTCGAAATACAGTATCCCTTCAGCCAGGCTTGCTCGAGTCAATGCTGGTTAACTGCAATATGTTAAAGACAAGGACTCTCTCTTTAAGATATGGGTTAGACCCAGTGGCCCCGTTCATGGTTAAGAGTAGCGCTTTGATGGCAACTCGATTTACGGAGGCAGATTTTATTTTGCGCGCGTGGAAAAAAACTTTTCCCCCTCTTGAAGAAAGTGGAGTTGCCACCAATGGCTCTGCTGCAGGACTCCCAGCGGAGATGAGTGCTACCTCAACTCTCGCTTGAGCACATTTTTACTCCGTGACAGCGAAAACATTGTCCGTTCAGCCAGCAAATCCCTCCACCGCCTTCCCATGCCCGTATCCAGCTGTGTGAACACAGACCAGATAATTTTACTTCTGGTACCACCTGTCGTGACGAAACTTTAATGGTACAGATGTATTTATAGAGCCAGTAAACATAGACTAACCTTTTTAATCAATCGATACCCTAAAGTTTTGTCATAACACACGTTACAGATGGTAGTGTGTTTTTTTGCCATGGCCCAAGGGGCGACATTGGCATCACGTGCAACATATCAGAAGCCACCTTCGCTGATGCTGCGCCCTGTGACGATTGGGAGGGCAATGCAAATGCCTGTTCTTGAGCCACGTGGTTTGGTTGCGAACTTTGTAACATGTGCAGTTGAACTCGACTGTAAAGCAACGGGACAAACATTCAGCAACAATCTTGGTCCAACTTTTGAACATCAACTTCCATCATCCGGCAAGTGATTTACATCCGGCTGGGTGGCGGTTAACTCCAGGTTTAGTTCAACTGACAAAATGCCTGGCTATCTGGTCGGCCAGTCCAGACCTGGGACGTGGAATTGGTGAAAGTCTTGCGAGTGGGTTCTCATGGGAACTTAATGGTAAAACTGGTACTGCAAACAAAAATCATTTAAATCGGCCATAGGGCCGTGCTGTTCCATAATAAACACCCACCGCGTTATTCCCATTCTCACATAAGGTCGATACAACAAGTGGGCATGTGGAATGTTTATTGTGCACATTGTCACCATAATTTTTTATGTTAAATGCCTCATTTCAACTGCCACGTATTATTATTAAGTACATCGTTGTATTAAAATAAGTGGCTACGTTAATTAATCATCCTTTGCTAATGTCCAAAACTTTCGTTCCAAATATTTTTTTCCAGCCTGATAATATTAACACGTAGTTCGGATGAGATCCGGAATGTATAACACAGGGGTTCCCAACCCCCGGGCCGCGGACCGGTACCGGTCCGTGGCCTGTTAGGAACCGGGCCGCACAGCAGCAGGAGGTTGAGCGGTGAGTCCGCGCGTGGCCCGCCCCCATTATTTTATTATTTACCACTTCCATTCATGCCTCTTTCCCGCACCGCGCACTCAGTCACAGTGTTGGTAAGCCCACAAGCTGCTAAACCCCTAGTAGCCAAAATGAGTAAAAAACAAACGTCGCTGGAGAGCTTCTTTGAAAGGGGGAAAGACCCAATGATGACCCCCCCCTCCCCCGGTCCGTGAAAAAATTGTCTTCCACGAAACCGGTCCCTGGTGCCAGAAAGGTTGGGGACCGCTGGTTTGACACATTAAATCCCTCGGAAAGCTAAAATGTTCACATAAATTAGACCAATAAGTCACTGTGAAGACTAAATTGGCAGAGCCGAAGGAATAATACTGTTGAAATTATATGCGATACAATCATTAACTTTCTCGTTAATCATAAATATGGTCATTACCTCATTGTGTCTGTCTGGGGTCTAAATTCACCTGTGCCTGCAGCAAAAGGGGCAATTCTCCTGCCCAGTTCCTCCGACGCAAGCCAACTCAACCAATTTAACCTTGAGATTCTCAAATGCTCACGCAGCACCGTAGAGTAGAGCTCAAAAACCTTTACCAGGAGCCCAGCGAGGCGAAACTTCGCGAGGTTGACCACTTGGTTTTGGGATGGGAAAGGAGAGCGAGTCAAGAGGCCGAGGTTGGGTCAAACGGGTGTAAAGCGGACTGGAATAGTTGCAACAGCAAAGACTCAATGCGTTCATCAATAACGCAGGCAGTATCAACAAATAATTTGAAATGATTGTGTGTAATGATTCACTCCCCCCTCCCTCTGTGAATGAAGGAACTGGGTCATGATTTGAATCCGGAGACTCAATTACTTTTGCCCTCTTTACCCGTTCCATCTCGTCATTCCTCATTGTAATTTCTATCTTTGTAGCCGTCTTGTGCCCCAATCCTTAGCCTAAAGAAAAAAAAGTATAAATAAAACAATCAATTCGTACATGCGTTATGGTCATGACGATCTAAGTTAATGAATCGTTGTATGCCGAGGAATAATTCAGTTTCTACGATCATTTAAAGCGCTTGGAATGTGTTTCTATACTATTATCGCGTCGGGGTGGGGAACTTGTTATTACACGGAGCCGAATTGTTACTTTTAAATACCTTTGGCAAGGCCACGCAAGTCAACATACTCCACGAAAAATTCTAATCACAGCGAGGCCAGGTAGAAAATGTACCACTCTAGAACTTGTGTGGCTACGATGTTTGCCGTGACAATATCTTAAGTAGGCCGTTTCAATGTCATACCTGTCAACCCATCAGTGCCTACCTTATTACAAACCAACTCCGACTTTATTGGTCACGCTGTACCCTTATAAATCTTAAAGTTCATCCTAAAAAGTCCCATCAGAAGGGAGAAACACAAATAGACAAAATGTATTTTTTGCCTGTGTTGGACCTGAAAACTCAATTTCGCTGTACAAGAATACGGTTAAACCGTATGCGTTGACAGGTATGCAATGTGATGGGCCTCATATGGGGCTGTATAAAATTAAGTTGCAGGCCCTATAAAATAAAGCAGCCGTCTTCCCCTCCCCTAGTACAGAGACATCGGCGGGCCACGGCCATCGACGTGCCGCGTTGAAATCATCGCGCGGCGGACGCTCCAGCGGGCGCGTGCCGGCTAGTTGTTGCTGAACACGGCGTTGATCTGCTGCGTCACGCGGATGAAGGTGGTCCGGCGGCTCAGCTCCTTGAGCTTAGCGGCGCCCACGTAGGTGCACGTGGAGCGCACGCCGCCCAGGATGTCGCGCACCGTGTCGGACACGTCGCCGCGGTAAGGCACCTCCACCGACTTGCCCTCCGATGCCCTGCCCGCGCACACGGGGACAAAGACGACGACGACCCATACGTAGCGTTATGGAATCATGGGGTCCACTGCTACCGGCGAGCCCCTATTAAGGTCGATATGGCACATGAGGGAATGGTGCAGCACCACGGACCGGTGTGCAGACTTTCTGTGTAACTTGAGCATCAAGTCTGATTAGTTAACGAGTGGCAGCATGCGATGAGGTGGGGGGGCGATTGTTTTTGCGCTGTTGACCACGTCATAGTCTTGACTGAGGCAGGGTTTGGAATCCATCAGATGCAAAGCATCAACTGGGGCGTGAATTTTTGCAGGCAAGATAAATGCCCCAACCCCTGCCGTGCCTCTCCACTGGACACTCAGCCGCCCACACATCAGTATTGACATGCAAACCCATGCATCTGTAATATATACACACACACAGGCTCATCGACCTGTGGTAAGGGCTTCACTCTCTCACCTGCACACAGACACAAACCTCCTAAGTTTGATATCAATCATGAAGACATGAACACAAACTCAACTGCATTTGAACATTGGTATTGTAAAAAAAATTAGGTGTATGCTTAAAAGAGCGATAACCCGCATACACATTTTAAATATAATCCATGTAAACATTAACAGAACACTCCATAATACACTTTTAAACATAAAGTAGTTTTTAGTGTGTCATCTCTGCACAGAAGGCAAAAAGCCTTTTCAATCCACATACTCTTAATAAAAGGCAACTTTGTGGACATTGAGATGTTGCAGGTTATCATGTTTTATTCTCCAAGACACCTCTCCATTGAACCCTGCCACGAGTCATTCATCACGGTTTGTTTCAGATTTTTTTTTATATATATAGGGGCTACAGCGTTTCCATGAGCTAATCACACTGAATATTGTGAGTCAAAGGCCCAGCCCATAAAAAAGGCCTAAAAGGCTTGTGGTACTTGGGAACATGGATCCCGGTTCCGTGGTGCAGTTTCTGGGACAGAACTGGACAGGCGTTATTAACCAGGTAAAGTCTTAACTGACTGTAATGTTTTCATCCTACCTGCCTATGTCAGCTGTTATTTCATGCTAATCTCTCACGTTATCATAGCCACTTCCGTGCCAAGTTACATGCTAATTTGTCACTTTAACATCATGCTAATCTCTCACATTAACATAGCCACTTCCGTACCCAGTTACATGATCATTTCTCACTTTATCATGCTAATCTCTCACATTATCATAGCCACTTCCGTACCCAGTTACATTGCTAATTTCTCACGTTATCATCACTAGCCCAGCCACTTCTTTATGACCCTTGGGCTACACCCATTTCAAACCTTTTAAAACAGTCTGCCTCAGCAGCAGACCGCGCTTTCCCACCTGATGACGGACGCTTGTGTTGCGCCCGAAACGTCGTGATTCATTTTATTTTCTACCTACGTGACTTTACCGAAAGAACCAGAGTGGATTCCTGCAGTCACGAAAGTTTCAAATCAAGATTGGACAGGCAGAGTTTGGTTACCTGTTTTTGTGAAAACGAAGGATTCTTCAGACAAGCATCATCTTCATTTGCATCTCCTTACCTGTAATCAGCCACTCCTCCATCGTACTTCTCCATTGCGGTTCCTGAGCTCATGCCATAGAATGTTTTCACCTGGCACCAAACACAATGGACAGCAAGCCACACATATCAAAACTCATTTGCGGAATACAGCTTCAAAATAGCACGACAGAGAAGGCAGCCTCATTGCTTGCTCTGACACAACCTTGCAGTTTGTTGTGTTACTTTTTTTACTCAGAACGTCTTTGCTATTATTTCTCATGACCGCCAAGCACTTTTGGTCATTACATCATCGGTTACCCACCTCGATTTCAACTTTCCTGACCTGGAGCCTTTGTCCGGACCCCCTGAAGCAGCTCCGTTTATCTTACCCGGTGTTCTTCCCAGGAGACGCCGGCACATTTTAAATATAATTCATGTGCAGGAGAGGCGATGTGCTCTGGGTGAGGCTGAGAATATGGGTGGCCAATCGCCCCCTCGCTTCCCAGTACCTTGCTAGCCAATGTTCAGCCCATTGTCAATAAGCTGGACGAGCTTCGATCGATAATCTGCTACCAACGAGATGTGAAAAACTACAATGTTGTTTGACTGAAACACGACCCTCCCCCCCACTGCTGCTGGACCTAGCGATTCAATCCCAGTGGATTTTCCATCGCACGGAGGGGGGGACAGGACAAAGGCGTCGGGGGAAAAGCAAATGAGTGCTATGCTTCATTGGTAACAACTCTTGTTGTTACCACGGCAATGTAAAGAAGCGCTCGTCATTCTGTTCACCCGACCTCGAGTACCTGACGGTAAAATGCCGGCCCCATTTTCTTCTGTTATCCTCACGAATGTATACATCCCCCCCCCCCCACAGGCCGACGCCACTCAAGCTCTCAAGGATTTGTACGGTATTTACACACCCAGAAGCCGCGTTCGTTGTGGCTGGGGATTTTAACACGAAATTTCACCAGCACATCAAATGCCACACACGCTTAGACGACGCTATGGACCACTGCTATTCTCCCTTCCGGGATGGATACAAAGCCCTCCCCCGCCCACCGTTCACGCCTCCATCCTGGAGGCGTGAACGATGGGTAGGAACCCATCTATAGGCAGAAGCTGAAACAGGAATTGCCTGTGACTAAAACTGTTCAATGCTGGTCTAACCAATTGGAATCTGTGCTTCAGGACTGTTTTGCTTCCGTGGACTGGGAAATGTTCTGGGTCGCCTCCGGGAATAACATCGACGAGCACACAGACTCAGTCACCGTGTTCCTCAAGAAGTGCATAGAGGATGTTGTTACAATGGTGATGATTTGTACATATTTCAACCAAAAACCGTGGATGACAGTAGTCGCGCAAAACTGAAAGCGCAAACCACCGCATTTAACCACGGTCGGACGACCAGGAACATGGACGAATACAAACAGGCCAGCTATGACCTCCGATTCTTCTGGGCTGGATGGTGGTGGGAGTCAGGCTTTAGATAGGCATCCGTGTGGGTGGCTTTCCTGTAGACCGAATGTCCCAATGAGCCATCAGGCCTCTTCTCGATCAAAACATCCAGGAATAGAAGCTTGCCATCATTTTCCACTTTCATGGTGAATTTGACAGATGGGTGTATGGAATTGATGTGGTTGAAAAATTGGTTCAGTGCTGGCAGGCCATGTGGCCAGATGACAAACGTGTCACCTACGTATCTCTTCCACAAGGAAGGACGTAGGGTGGATGTTTGGATGGCATCTGTCTCAAATTTTTCCATGAAAACATTCGCTACCACTGGCGATAAGGGAGAACCCATTGGGGTGCCCTCATTTTGTCTGTAGAATGTACCATTCCAGGTGAAGTATGTGTTGGTAAGACAGTGCCTTACCAAAGTTGGTACATCTGGATTCAGTCCTTCTTTTCTACAGTTACATGCTTATTTCTCACTTTAACACCATGCTAATCCCTCACATTAACATAGCCACTTCCATGCCCTCGTTTTAGGAGGCCGCTCCCATGCCCTCGTTTTAGGAGGCCGCTCTTCTATCTTACAGTTACATGCTAATTTCTCACGTTAACATCACTAGCCCCGGCCACTTCTTTATAACCCTTGAGCGACACCCATTTCAAACCTTTTAAAACAGTCTGCCTCAGCAGCAGACCATGCTTTCCCACCTGATGACGGACGCTTGTGTTGCGCCCGAAACGTCGTAATTTATTTTATTTTCTACCTACGTGACTTTACGCATTGACGGAAGCCTGTGAAACTCCTCCCTTAAGACTACAAAGGCCAAAGGAGGCACCCCTGCTTCTTCAGCTGTCCCTCACACAAAGGAGACTCAGCATTTGGGCGGTTAATTGAACCTTATGGCGGTACCCCGGGGTACCATAGTACCACGGCTCTCGCATAATGCCCGTGATGCAGTAATTTTTAGTCTATTGATGGTCGCGATGCGGCAATCAACTCTTCTTGACGAGCTGTACACGAAGCACTATTCAAAGTTGCATTTTTTGATAATGGATTTTTTATGCTAATGTCTGGCGTGTCGACATCACGGAGCAGCACTGATTTCGGATTGATTGGTACCCCAGTCGCGGAGTGAAGTACACCCCTGGAAAAAATAGTATCCCAGAAATACAATATTTAATTGCCTCGGCCATTTTGTATTATGTGGGTACTGCCATAAGGATCAATTATCCACAAGCCTTGGCTTGAAAAGTTGTGACGTTTGGATTGACCACCACAGCATAGGAATGTTTTCAAATATCATGGCATTAAACATTCACTTGCTCATATGACGTACTGTTATATAACCATGCAGCTCAAGGTTGGTTAAAAGGTTTCAATGACTATTGTGCGTAATCTTAATAACAATTACTGTTACGCCGTACGATCTGGGTTACACATGTAAAACTTAAGCGTTGAACCTAAGAATCATTCAGAACAATAGGTATTTTTAGATATTATGGTTGTTAATTCTACACGACCAACATAATGTATGTGTAGGGGTGTTAGAGAGAGAGCCCGTTATGCATGGCAGCCTATGGTAAACAAACACAGTAGGCGGGGCTACATGTGTGCACAAGCAGGTGCCCTCTGCGACGTCCGCGCCAGACACCCTGGGGGGTCGATTCGGTCGTTATGATCCCCCGGGGCCCCACCCCTCAGGGAGGGGTGGGGTATAAAAGGGGATTGTATCGAAGGGCTCGGGAGTGATGTTTAGCTAAAGAAGAGGAGGCGGAAGACGTCTGAGATAGAGCCCTGGACTCCCCCCTGGTACGCCGTCCTTATCAGGACCGCGCAGGCTCGAGCCAGTGGCGTGGTACCAGAGCCAGAGCCAGTGCTGGTCTGGACTCTGGGTACCGGGCCCGACTGACCAGTGTCGGGCCAAGATAGCCTCCCCTAGCCCATTAGTGGAGGACTCAGAGGCAGGCTAGGGTTAGCTAGAGAGGTGTGTCCTCAGATAGACGGGTGAGGGGGCCGATACCCCCTCAAATGTGTATGTCACAACGTTGGTGTAAAATAAACAAGTGTGCCTCCAACTCCGGTGTGAACGAGTCGTGAGCGTTACTACATCTGGCGTCAGAAGTGAAACAAAGTACGAACATGGATACACGCCGGACGACTCGAGTCGGAGTACCAGGGGCGGAGGACACCGCTGCAGTCGGAGGGCCCGAGATGGCTGAAGATGCCATCGAGCAGCCGGGGCTGGGTGCACCCACGCCACAGCAGCTGGAGGAAGGGGAGCCGTCGACGGAGGGGCTGAGGCAGGCGCACGCGAAGCTGGCCGAGCTGCTGTACGCCGCAGCCGCCATGCTCGACAACATCACGCGGCTGGGGGCTGCGGGACCGCCACGAGGCGACAGCAGCCAACGACCACAGCGCCTTCCCGCCATTTCAACGGAGCAACATTTTGAAACTCCCGCCATCGCCGCAGCTGCTGTTGAGGGCGTGGCCGCTCTAAGCATCGCGTCCAATGGCGGGAGTACAGTGCCTGCCGCGTCACCACGGGTGCGACCGGCGATGCCATCGCTGCTTCGGGCCGACGCTGAGTCGAGTGAGGGAGACGAGGGAGCGCGATCGTCCTCTGCAGCCGCTGCCTTACATCAGCGACTGCCGCCGCTCAAAGAATTTGTGGGCGAGGAGGGCGACTGGGGCGGCTTCCAGCGGCGCTTCCTCGCTCACCAGGAGATGGCACAGTGGACAGACGCCGAGGCTCTCCGAGCACTGCCAGCACTCCTCGACAGCGACGCCCTCGCCACACTAACATCGGCAACGAAGGAGAGGCGTTCCACGCTGCGGAAGGCGATGCAAGTGCTGTCCGCTGTGTATGGGCCACCATCGGACTGTCGTCAACTCTTTTACGATCGCCAGCGGGGGACGAAGGAGTCGCCCCTGGCGTACCGTACAAGCCTCCTGGCGCTGGCAAAGGAAGCCTTTCCACGAATGGACGACGAGGGGATCGACGCCATGGTGACAGAAAAGATACTTTTGCTGGCGGACGACTTAGACATCGTCATTGTCGCACAGGACGATGCAGAAATGTGCTCCCTACAAGCGGCCCGTCTCCTCCACGCAAACCTGTCCTCTCAACGACGGAAGGCCAGCAAGGCGGCGAGCGGGCGCGCCGTCGCTGCGGCCACCCTCCCGGCGGAAGAGGTTTGCGCCATCAACCATCGACGGCAGCACGGAGCGGGAGCGCGGGAGGACCGGGCCGATTCAAGCCGTCTACAACGTCCATCGTCGCCACCAGCGCTTCCACGCTGTTATAACTGCGGCATCCGGGGCCACGTCGCCTCGGGGTGCCGCTCTCCTCGGCAGCGCGGAACGACACCTCAACGGGACGCCGGCCCTCGTCACAAGCTCCACCATCATAATCCGGCGAGTCGCGGCACCCCTCATGTTTGGCCCACGCACACGCCCGTCACACACTCGAACACCGCAGCGAAGGGGGGGCAAATATCGCGTACCATGGCACCAACACGCACCGCTCTGGGTACTCACATTGAACCCAGCCAGTGGTCCGTGTTGGCCCATCGGGTTGTAGCCGCGTCATCGGGGTCGTCGGCCGTTGTGGGTCACATCGATGGGGTCGAGGTGCGCATCCTGGTCGATACAGGAGCATCGGCGACCATTATTTCGGAGTTGATTTATAACATTCTCCCTGCCCAGAGCCGTCCTTTGATGCCTGTTAATGTGCCATTCTTTGCTGCTAACGGGGGTTCACTTGGCATCATCGGACAAATTCGAGCCCAAATTTGTGTCGGGGATATTAAATTATCTGGGCCGATTTTTGTTTCCTCCTCGCTGGCGGTTCCGTGCCTGCTGGGGACGGATTTCCTGGCCAAAATGCCGATTAGGATATTAATCGATCAGGGATGCATTGAGCTCCCATCGGGCCGACGCATGGCGTTTTTGCCATCCCCCGCTACGAGCCGGACGGCGTTCGCGACGGTGCCGGCGTTCGTAGATAGAACGGTGCGCGTTCCTCCGGGGGCGCAAATGTTAATTCCTTTGAGACTTCGGCGGCCCTTCGCTAAGGGCATTGGGGCTCAAGGGGTTTTGCTGGGACCGTCTAGGGCCGGGGTCAGTGGACCTAATTTACTCCCGGCCCAGACCATAGTGAGAGGGGATGGAGAACCCTTCATCGCGGTCCTCAATGTGGGCTCGCAGACGGTGGTGGTCCCACAGGGGACCGTGCTTGCTCACGCAACGCCGGTGCCCTGTGAGGAACCCGTCGCGAGTCATGTCGGCGCTGCCCCTGCACCGCGACCACATTCAGACAGCGATGAAGGGTGGCTCGAGGCGCTTTGCGCGGGATCGACGGACCTGTCAAATTTAGAGCGCCAACGTCTTAAGACACTACTGAGGGAATTTTCCGACGTTTTCAGTCGGGATAAATACGATTTGGGCTGCACTCATCTGCTGCGTCACCATATTGATACGGGTGACAGCGCGCCAATACGCCAAAATCCTTTTCGGTTGAGTCCCGCCGAAAAGGACCATGTCAAATCGGCTGTTGATGACATGCTAGCCGCCGACATAATTTCTCCCTCCAACAGCCCTTGGGGAGCGCCGATCGTCCTGGTTAAGAAGCAGGACGGTTCGTTGCGGTTTTGCGTTGACTTTCGGCGCCTTAATAAAATTACGGTTGCCGACGCATACCCGCTCCCACGGATGGACGAATCGCTTGACGCCTTGGCGGGAGCGCGATTCTTCTCCACATTGGACTTACTTTCGGGATTCTGGCAGCTTCCTCTGGACGATGATTCAAAGCCTAAAACTGCTTTCCGTACTCCGCACGGCCTGTTTCAATTCAACCGGTTGCCGATGGGCTTACACTCAGCGCCGGCAACTTTCCAGCGGTTGATGGAATTGGTTTTGGCTGGATTGCAATGGGAGTCGTGCCTGATTTATTTGGATGACGTCATTGTCTTTGGCAAAACTTTTGAGGAACATCTCCAGAGGTTGCGGGCGGTTTTCCTAAAGATGCGGGCTGCTAATTTGAAATTTAAGCCCCAAAAATGCCATTTGTTACGCGAGTCGGTGCGTTATTTGGGGCACATCGTGGGGCGCTCAGGTATTTCTACCGATCCCGCCAAAACGCAGTGTGTAAGCTCCTGGCCGACTCCCACCTCAGTGGGAGAGGTTAGGAGTTTTATTGGGTTTGCGTCGTATTATAGACGCTTCGTCGCTAATTTTGCGACTATCGCCAAACCCCTACATGCTTTAACATCTAAAGGGGTTCGGTTTTGCTGGGGTCAGGAGGAGGAGGCTGCTTTTTGCTCCCTTCGGGATGCTTTGGTAAACGCTCCTCCCCTGATTTACCCTGATTTTTCAAAACCGTTCTTGCTCGACACCGATGCGAGCAACACGGGTATTGGGGGCGTGCTCTCCCAGGTGGTTGACGGCGTGGAACATGTGGTTGCGTACGGCAGTCGGGTGTTGTCTCCAGCGGAGCAACGGTATTGTGTCACCCGTAGGGAACTGTTGGCAATTGTCCATTTCGTCCAACAGTATCGCCCATATCTGTACGGTCGGCATTTCACCGTCCGCACAGATCATGCGGCACTGCAGTACGCCCTGAGGGTTCAACAGCCATCGGGACAATTGTCCCGATGGTTGGAGGTCCTCCAGGATTACGATTTCCAAACCACATACCGTAAGGGCGTTCGCCACACCAACGCGGACGCTCTGTCACGCTTGCCAACCACCTCCGAGTGTGCATGCCTCCTGGGGTCTGGACGTTGCAGGCCTCCAGGGGACACATCGGTACCTGTCTTGGCGGCCGCCAACGACGACGATGCAATGGTTCCTAATTCAATCGAACAGCAGGGCAAAGATTCCCTGTTGGGGTTGCCCGTCATTGAATGGGGGCGCCTCCAGATGGAGGATGTCTCCCTCCTCGGGTGGCGACGTCGCGTTGGCGGTGCGGCGGGGGGAAAAAGTGGTGGTTCCGACGCATGGGAAATGTGCCAAGGTCTGCTAATGCATTGGGACGGGAAGTCACGTCGACATCGGCTGGTTGTCCCTACTGGGTTGCGGGGTAGGGTGGTATGGGCCGCTCATGAGCGCCTCCTACACCTGGGGACCCAAAAGACTCTCGCCTTGCTGCAACTTGATTTTTACTGGCCTGGCATGACGAGGGATGTGGGGGATTTGTTGGGATCGTGCCCTCAATGTGCACAACGCAAACCGCCGGCACGAGAGTCTAACCCGCCCTTGCAATCGATCAAAGTGTCCAGGATAAACGAGCTGGTCGCTCTGGACATTTTGGGACCATTCCCCGCCACCCCCAGAGGGAATAGATATTTGTTGACGGGTGTCGAGTATTTTACACGCTGGCCTATGGCCTGGCCTTTGGCCAACCAGTCGGCAGCAGCCATCGTGGAGGCCTTTGTTCAGGGTTATGTCCTGGACAAAGGTGCTCCGGAGAGGCTGCTGACCGACCAGGGCAGAAATTTTTCCGGTAAACTACTCAGACAAGTCTGCGATCTCCTGGGCACAAAGAAAATTCGGACCTCCCCATATCACCCACAAACTGACGGGATGGTCGAACGTTTGCATCGCACCATCTCGTCCATGTTATCACAACAAGTTTCGGACTCGCAAACGGATTGGGACCTACAAATTCAGGGGGTCTTGGCGGCGTACCGGATGGCACCCCATGCGGCTACGGGGTTTTCTCCCTTTTACCTCATGTACGGCCGAGAACCAGACCCGCCTGTTCGTGCCCAGTTGCGGATCCCCGTGCCGCAGGGAATAACTAATCTGGCTGACCACGTTAAATTTAATCTGGACAAATTGACCGAGGCACGGGATGCTGCAATGCAAAACTCTGACCTCCGTCAGAAGGCAAATGAGCGCCTCAGATTGAGTCGAGCGCACATGCTGCAGTGGAAGCCGGGGGACAAGGCATGGTTGCACTGCCCCCAGGTGCCACTGGCAACCTCCTCTAAACTTGTGCGGCCGTGGCGGGGCCCTGTGGAAGTGGTGGAGGTGTTACGTCCGCAGTGCGTGCGCATCAAGTGGGGGAAGCGGCGATGGTTCGTGCACCCCTCCAGATTAAAACCCTTCGCTGCGGTACACAACCCCACTTCACACGCGCGTGGCCAAACATGTGGGGGGTCGGCCGACTTGCTGGGTCCGTCTCCGTCGCTCTCACCTAATGCCTTGCCGGCTGTGCCACCTTCAGGAGCATCAGGAGTGACGGGCTCACGCCCGATCACCCCTCCTGCGGATGCCGAGGGTCACGCGGAGTCAGAGGAATGCTCACCTCAAGACGGACAGTCGCCACCTGATGGTCCGCCACGCGGGGTTACCCCGTGTGAGGGGCCCGCTGCAAGGACGCGCGCTAAAATGCGCAAACTGTTGTGAGGCCGGAAAATGTGTACATAGCTGTTGTGTTTATTGGGTGTTGTGTGGATGGTGTGGTTCCCGCTCCTCGGATGTACATATGCTGGGTTCACCGTTTGTTGTGTGTGCGGGGTGGGTTCCCTGCTGGTTGTATATAAGCTGTTTTTTTACGGAATTCGTATTTATTCGGGGGGGGTGCGTCGGGTTGTTTCTCATCTTGTTGTTGCGTTCTTGTTCTGGTTCCTGTTATTGTTCAAAAATAGTGAGGCACACGCGCGGTCAGGGGGTGAAGGCACCTTTATTGTCAAATTTTTGTATGTTGGCAGCCGGGACGGCTGCATGCTATGCGGGGGGGAGTGATGTAGGGGTGTTAGAGAGAGAGCCCGTTATGCATGGCAGCCTATGGTAAACAAACACAGTAGGCGGGGCTACATGTGTGCACAAGCAGGTGCCCTCTGCGACGTCCGCGCCAGACACCCTGGGGGGTCGATTCGGTCGTTATGATCCCCCGGGGCCCCACCCCTCAGGGAGGGGTGGGGTATAAAAGGGGATTGTATCGAAGGGCTCGGGAGTGATGTTTAGCTAAAGAAGAGGAGGCGGAAGACGTCTGAGATAGAGCCCTGGACTCCCCCCTGGTACGCCGTCCTTATCAGGACCGCGCAGGCTCGAGCCAGTGGCGTGGTACCAGAGCCAGAGCCAGTGCTGGTCTGGACTCTGGGTACCGGGCCCGACTGACCAGTGTCGGGCCAAGATAGCCTCCCCTAGCCCATTAGTGGAGGACTCAGAGGCAGGCTAGGGTTAGCTAGAGAGGTGTGTCCTCAGATAGACGGGTGAGGGGGCCGATACCCCCTCAAATGTGTATGTCACAACGTTGGTGTAAAATAAACAAGTGTGCCTCCAACTCCGGTGTGAACGAGTCGTGAGCGTTACTACATATGCAAGGGGTATAACCAAAGCCGTGCCCGACTGCCGTTGTCCTCCCAGTGGCTATCATCGCACACCGCGGCCGAAGGAGGGAGAATCGAACGAGGTAAATCAGGCTCTACAGAGAAGACAGAGAGAGAGAGGAAAGGAGGCCATTTCACAATAAACACATGGCTACAGACACACACACCACACCTGGGGGTCAGCTTCTACGAGTCAAAAAGGCCACACCAGGAGCAATTAAGCACAGCTGTGTCCACACTAGTCTTGGGATGACCTCCGGAGGAAGGGGGAAAGTACGGCCGAGCTGATAACCCTCGGCGCCAGGATGTCCGCCGGAGCCAGAACAAAAGGTTAACCAAGCCTGACCAGATGAATGCGAGGGGCGTGATAGTGGGAGGAGCTTCAGGCTCTGATGTGTCTTAGGGAATAAATCCCTACAACGGTAAAAGTCCGGGGTCTGGCCCCCGTAATCAACCAGTGTTGAGTCCAGCTGTGGAATGAGCATGATGCACAGACAACACTGGGAAGGAGCAGCGAGCGGCGTGGCCACGAGCGCACTGCAGCTGTGGACCAAACCGCCGTTCAACACATCGCTGTGTATTGTTCGGGAAGAGATAAGATAGAAGGAACTTTAACTTTACACTCACTCACTATTTTTAACTCTACCTTGTACAGGTTGTGGGCCAAGAAGAATCTCAGCTTGCATGCATCACACACCATAACAAAGGAATTGTGTATTGTCGCGTTACCATGAGATATTAGACTATTGTTTTATTTTAATCACGTGATCATGGATTCGATCATGGATGCTTTCTATTTGATACGCATTTGATGACCACGCGTTCTGTACAAATATTTCCATTTTGAGGTGTTACCTATTGTTTTGGTTTAATCACGTGATTGTGAGATTTGGCCATTGATGATTTTATGATCATCCAGTATGGATTGATGAGTATGTATATTTGCATGGGCGCTATTGATGGTATTCTGATGATAAGAGTTTTGTAGATGTGAGGGTAAGTTGATATTAAAGTAGTTTAGATTAAAAACAGGTTTCCGAGTGCTTATTTCCTAAACTCATGCATCATTGTCGTAATGATGACCTGTATCCTGCGGTAAGATCTGAATCCCGAGACCTGACATAATTACACACATAATTGTTAAAGCGCGAATCAGTAAATGATGAAGCTAAAATAATTTATATTATCACGACTGGCGATACATACCCCTAAGCAACGAGATAACTAATAATCGCACATACATAATCACATACACATACATTCAATACACATTCCTAATTACACTTAACACACATTTTTTTAAAATTACACTCACACTCAGTTACATTAACATTTAAATATTTAACGTACATTTTCACCTTTTAATTATTTTAGTATTTTATCCATATTTCTGATAACAAATTTTAAACAATATATACAACGCTGTACTGATCAGTAAGATTAAGTATGGTCCCACAACGGCCATCATGATGCTTTCATCAAGCTGTGAATTAATAACAGGACTATAAATGAGTATACATTACTAATCAGCAGCCAAAGTGGTCTATGGCACGATACTATCCCAACCCGCCTGCCCTTCCCGGTCTTGTGCTGCCACTAGGCAACCTCAAATCGTGCAATGCTGCACTGACAACACCTGCTACAACACCAGCCCTCCAGAAATATTTAAACAGCCACCACTGCTGGCTGTAGCTATAGAGGTCGTGGTTAGGTGCAGGACAGAGGTGGTCATCACCTGCTTGCCATCGCGCTCCGTCAGGGTCCCACCGCTCTGGGTGTGGCCAGCCAACATTCCTCCCAGCATCACAAAGTCGGCCCCGGCTCCTGCCACACGCACACACGTAAAGGTGATGCTGAGCCCCTCCTCTTTGGAGCAAGATGCAATGCAAAAAAATATAACTGCTTATATCTCACGCGTGCCCATGTGCCCGATCGCAGCGAAGCAGGGTTGAGACCGGATGGTGCTGGGATGGGCGACCAATGTGCATAGCAGGTGCGATAGGCTGCAGGGCTACGTGGTGGGCAGCAGAGGGCCATGCAAAAAAATTAATCGTTGCACTATGCTCCCATGTCTAAGCTCCCCACCTTCGCCAAACCCGCGCTGACCAGTGTGAAGTATGCTCAAAGAACCCCCGTGACCCACATGTGGGCGAGGCACTCATCCTGTATGTGTCCGTAGATTATACATTCACACTTGAGTTGTGTCTCGGGCTGTGCTGACATTGCATGAAGCTTTGTTAACAATAAAAAAATACTTTAAAATGAAAGTCAGGTGATGTCCTAGCGTTCCAGTGACATTCCTGCATTGACCTCTTAAAAAGTACGAATTTTTTGCCCGTCCAAGGACAAGTGTATATTGCAGTAAATCTGAAATATTCAATAGAAAAATTGTTCAGCTCATGATTATTAATGAGGGGGGGGGGGTGCGGCATGTGGAGTGCGCGACCTTCTTGTGCGTTAGTGTAAATTTCCACGCGGGCATGAATATTAATGAAGGGGGGGGCTATTTTGCAGTGATATAACGCACGGATGTTGCACTGTGCTGCGTAGATTTATTTTTTACCGTCACTTTCTTTAAACGGCATATTTGAAGCGACTTTGCGTAATAAATTATTTCATTCAGCTCGACCTTCCTCTGCGTTGGTGTAAAAATCCACCCACCCATGAATATTAATGAGGGGGGGTGGGTCTCATGTGAAGTGACGTCACGTGCGGGACACACATTCTTGGCTTATTTTAGTAGTAATGAGAATGCTGTCGACAGATTGCCACGCTATAAGTGACCGTAACTTTCAAGTCTTTTTTGTGTGTCTCATTAACGAAACTGAAACATTATAGCCGGTGCCGAGGCCCAGCGGCAGGGTGTTCGCTGCATGTTGCACAGATTCGCAATTCCAATCAATCGGCCACCCTCACTTTTTTACTGCGGGTGTATTAACCGTAAAAAAAGTTCATAATCAACGTTTTTGGGTTTAGATCGTTGATTATTATGAATAATATTGGTCGCGAAAGCCTACGTGTAAAAAAAGTACAGTCAATTCTCCTATAACGCTGTAGTAGTTGCGTTCCTGAAGACCACCACGCTATGAAAAAGAATCACGTTATAATAAATCATATATAGTATAGGGTAAAGCGCAGTCCGCACTAACACATGAGATGCGTACACAGGCTGAACAAAGGCCGAGGAACGTGGGTAGCATCTAGAAGCTTCCGGCAGCATCCCGCCGCCTTGTGTGATGCCACACCAAGGCAGCTGTACAACCAATTAATACTACTCGCGCGACATAATTTCTGTTCACTCAATCGCGTTATATCCAATTTGCATCCGCGTTATAAAAAATGTGTTCCCTAATACATTAATAGCGTTATATCCAATTCACGTTATAGGAGAACAGACTGTGAACGATCCACCCACTGTCATTCCAAACATGTCGGCCGTTATGTGCAGGCATTATGGTCCAATTTTTCCGTCAAATTTAAAAAATGTACCTGCAAAATTACTCAATTGGGACGACACATAACACCGTTCCCGACTGGCGGACCATATCCGTCTGTGAAACGCAGTGCCCTCATGCTAGACCTGCCCTATAAGCAGGGCATGAACACAAAATGTTTTAAATAATTACATTTGTTATGCAGCGTAGGTATGAATCTGCAAGAGCTGTTTGCGTTTTGGATTGTGCCTTCTTTGGCGCATGTTTCAATATCGCTTTTAGTGACTGGCCAATCATTGAGGATTTAATGAAAAAATATTTTTGTTTTCACTCACAATAGGAGCATTGAACGATGCACACAAACCTGAAATATTTCCAAAATATATTTAATACGCATGGCCTAGATTTGTATCACTAGATTCTATGTGCAGCAAACAGCAACAAAAACAGACACTTGATTTTAATTGAAAACCTAAAATAATGATAATTAGATTCCTTGTAAAAGGTTTGTTTGGTGTTTTAACATCTTAACACCTGTTTTGTTGCCAGAAAAAAGGGGAAAACCCTATTATCATAATTATAATTTGTTCAATTATTTATTGGTTAAATATATTATAAGATTAGCTGCGTTGGCAGTGGGTGCACACTTATACAAGGGTTTGCCTGATACTCAATAATATTAGGCAAATGTATAAACTTGTAATCAGATTTTTTTTTTTAATTTAATTCTCATCAGGCCCTATGGTGTTAAATGAAGTCTCCAATCCTTATTAACTATGTATCTCTGATCTCTCTCTTCATGTGCTATGAAGGATGGCCATTGTCCAAAACCGAGCCTGTTTTTTTTATTTTGAAGACAGTTTTATTGACGAATGTATTATTGAGTAGTTTCCTGTAAAACTTAATAGCCCACAAAATATCATTCTCCACAAAGTGATAGATTTTTGTTGAGTAGGAGGATTAAGTGGATAAAATAGTTATTTTATTAAAATAATTCTGCAGTTGATAAAACAAAACAAAAACTAAGGAAAGTAGACCGAAAGTGTTCCCATGAAGCTATATTTTTTGGTAAAATATACAGGGTGATCCAAATATAGATACTGCACTGAACAAATAATGGGACATCATGGAGAACAACATTTTTATTTCAAATCCTCTTTGCCAGCTGTCCCCAACCTTTCTGGCACCAGGGACCGGTTTCGTGGAAGACAATTTTTTCACGGACCGGGTGGAGGGGGGGTCATCATTGTGTCTTTCCCCCCTTTTCAAAGAAGCTCTCCAGCAACGTTTGTTTTTTACTCATGTTGGCTACTAGGGGTTAGCAGCTTGTGGGCTTCCCAAAACTGTGACCGAGACAAGTGCGCAGTGCGGGAAAGAGGCGCAGGTGGAAGTAGTAAATAATAAAATCATGGGCGGGCTACGCGCGGACTCACCGCTCTCACCTCCTGCTGTGCGGCCCGGTTCCTAACAGGCCACGGACCGGTAGCGGTCTGCGGCCCGGGGGTTGGGGAGCCCTGCTCTATGCCATCCATCAATCTCAATACACTCATCAAGCATTTTAACACCTTCCTTACTTTTGAAAAGTACATATTTATCCGGGAGAGCCACACTGGGTCGTAGAACTCTTTATTTCAGGAGGGTCTTGGATTGTTTTCATTTTAATATGTTTTCAGCCAATTTCTGAGTGTGTATCCGTGTGGGAGGAAACCAGAGCACCCAGAGAAACTCCACAGGATTAGTCCACGTGCTGCACTGCCTTCTCCTGGCGAGCTGGATTACAGGCGTGGGCCATCACTGCCCAGCACTTTGTCTCATAAAGCCGGTCTGATTTGCTTACAATAGGAAAAAATATAGTATTAAAGATACAGGAGTCCCTCGGTTAAACGTTTAAAATCCATTCCACGAAAACTACTGTGAACCAAAATCAACTTGCAAGAAAGCTGTTTCCACTGCCAAAACAGAATGTAAAGAAAGCCAGTCGAGGTCTAAACGCTCATAAATGGGCGTTGCTGATTGACTTGAGGGCACGGCTCAGCCTACTTAATGAGTGCTCGGATTGGCCAACCTTGGCGCCCACGTGCATAACGTGAACGTACCGTTAATCAACATTTTAACGTTAATCGAAACCATGGGGTCCTATGGGAGGCGAAACGTCCATCAAAAAACATTTCATCGATGTCACTGTTAACCAAGGGAATACTGTAGTGATAGTATAGTCATTACAAATCAAAGGGGTATCTATAAATGGATCACCCTGTATATACATGAATTACCAACTTTGTTCCAGGACACCCCTGCAAACCACAAATATTACATTCCTACTATATTTGTCACAGCCAGCAAGGAGGCTGACCACTCCATAGCAGGAACCCATTTGATGTTGAGCTGACCCAGTGGAAGCCAAAGCCACACAGACACATATCACGCACACACATCTCATCTGTGTAGCTGTAAATGTAGTGACTGTGTCACCGATAACTTGTGTGAACACACGAAAGCCTGTGGTAGTGCGTGCGTTTTTGCAAAGAACGCATGCTCATGCTTGCATGTGACATGGAAGCTTAATTCACGCAAATATCTCGCTACAGTGGCGAGGATTTTCTCCGGGTCTTCCGGATATTCCCATCACATTTAGAAACATGTGTTTTAGAGTGTTTGGTTGCTATACATTTCCACACGATAAGCCAATTCGTTGAGCTATCATTTTTGACCAGGTCACTTCTGAAAAAAGAGCTATATAGCTTAGTGGGCCTTACCTGGTAAAATAAAAAAAATATGTTTGATAGTTTAGTAAAAAAGAAATTCAGAAACTGCGATTCCTTACCAAATGCCTTAGCTACGTCGCCCGGGCAAGTGCAGCCCCCGTCCTGCCAGAGATGCACACACATAGAGAAATACACGTTTCACCTAGTAGGTACGAGAGCTGTTACATGAAGACAGAACATACAAACGACTTACAAAGCGTTATACAGCACGTGTCTCATTGCGAGCAGGGCTAAATGGCCGGTGGTAAATACGAACGACGGAGTAGTAGCCTGAGGAGGAACACGCCCAGAAATTACAGAGATGGAGCCATGAAATCAGCTAATGTGCAGGTGCTAGATGGATTGCTACATCGCAGGACGGTGATAGATGACGCCGGTTCCACCCGAAATGTGCCCAATCTCATCAGAACTCGGAAGCGGAGATCCAACAGCGTTTGGAAATTGAGCATCCTCCATGAACTCGGCGACATCATGTGACCCAACCCCCCAAGTTTTTGAAATCAATAAAAATGTTTTTGTTGTTAACGCTACAGCAATTCCATTATAATTGTGCTATGTGATAGAATCTCAACATGAGCAGTGTTTCACCTCGAGTGAGAGAATGTTCTGTACAGCAATACTTATGAAAATTGTTAATTGGCTTCTTCATGCACGTTGTGAGCAAATATTGTAGAGCAAACCCTTCCCTCTCGCAGGGTATTATCGCGATTTGCGGTTTCGTGCCAAACTTATTGAGGCACAATTCGCCTGTGGCTCGATCATTTAAGGGATGACCGCACAATTCCTGTGCGCATCGTAACTGTACTGCTCGCGGCCTATCACAGGGGCCAGGTCATGTGTTCTCAGCGTCCAGTGAGGTAGTCAGGTTCAGCCGCACGATTTTTCTTTCTGTAGTGTGCAGTACTGTACGCGGATACGTGTACAGTATTGCACGCTACATTTTTTTTTCATTCTATACATTTGTAATGCGGGCGTAAGCGACCTTCCGGAGGTGACGTCACGGGGGGTGGAGTCATGTGACGTGGGGGTAAGGTTCGGGGCTTTAAGCGGGTAAACCGGAAGGGGAAGGGAGTCGGGGTGCGAGCGGAAAAGAGTGAGGCCACGCGGGCAAGTGTGGAGAGGGGGGGCGCCGACGGCGATCGGGAGCCAACCCCGAAGATAAGAGGAAGCTGCGGAGTGGTGTGCAGCTGGGGAGGAGACAGCCAGGAGGGCTGCGTGTTAGAGGCAGCGGTGTGGCTGCCAGGAGGAGCTGCGGAGAGAGAGAGAGAGGGGGCTGCTTGTTAGAGGCAGCGGTGTGGCTGCCAGGAGGAGCTGCGGAGAGAGAGAGAGAGGGCAAGAAGCTGTGAGAGCTGCGGAGGGAGAAGAGCAGCAGAGAGTACAGCCAAGGGGGGCTGTGTGAGAGAAACAGCAGCGGAGCTGCTGTTGTGGATCGGGCTGACATTGGAGTCAGCACCGTGGAGAAGCTACAGAGTAAAGACAGCCGTGTGGGTGTACAGCACGAACCGAATAATAAAGGACACTGGGACAGACATCGTGGTCCAGTCGTTTATTACACTGGTGTCGGAAGTGCAACGGCATGTCGAAACAAGTGAGGAAGAAAGTTAATCCGGCGCCTGCATCGGCTTCTTCGTCCGACGACGACGAACTCCCTCCAACCACGGATCCTGTTGGGGTGGTGGAGGAGAGCCAGGCTGAGGCGACCACGGGAACGGGTGTGGAGGATGTTGGCGCGGTGGCGGGTCCGTCGACATCATCAGACGCGGATCAACGATGGCAAGCGATGGCGGTACAACTGGAGGCACTTCAGGACGTCCTGGCGCATCTATGCCATCTCGTCGCGCCAGGGACGATGGATGATGCAAGTGGTGCTCCGCGGGCCGCCACGTTGCCTGTCCTGCCGCCGCCATTGCCCACGCGGCAAGAGGCCGCCATTTTGCGCGCTCCGTGGCGCCAAACCGCCATCTTGGCCACGCCGCGGGCCGACGCCATTTTGAATTTGCCATCACAACCACCACCATTGGAAGACGGCGGGAAGAGGAGTCGGAGTCGCCACCTTACAACAGTTAAAGAATTTTCCGTCGGTGGGGACTGGAGCGCGTTCGCCTGCCGCTTCTTGGCGGCGGTACGCACAGCAAGATGGACCGATGCGGAGGCTTTGGAGGTGTTGCCGACTCTTCTGGACGACGAATCTGTCCGATTCTTCCGTTCCATAGCGACCGATAAGAAGGCAACTTTATGTGGTGTTTTTCAAGAAATGGCCGATGCTTATGAGCCACCAGATGATGCGCATCGGCGATTCGCTCAACGACAACGAGCACCAGAGGAGTCGCCCGTGGCGTTCAGGGGTGCGGTGCTGGAGCTGGCCATGGCAGCTTATCCTGAGACGCCACAGGACCTGCTCGAGCCTCTCATATTAGGGAAAATGTTGGAGTTGTCTCGGGATCTAGGGATCCCCATGCCTGTGTGTGGGCATGAGAAGCTAACTTCCCGGATGGCTGCTAAGTGTCTCGATGCGCAATTCAACCTCCGTCGCTGGAAACAAGTGACGGCGTGGACGGGGGGGCCCGTCAAAGAAGGGGATGCGCTGGGGTGGGACCCTGCGCAGGCCGTCTATGTTCCGGATGACCGGGGGCCTCAACAACTGACGGCCGCCTCCGCTCCATGGACGGGACGCGGCGGGCCGAGACCGCGCGCGGTGCTACCAGAACGGGGCCGTCAGGAGGCGAGGCCTGCGCTTCGGCGCAACGAGGCCGAATGTTTCCGCTGCGGGCGTAGGGGCCACTACGCCAGAGACTGCTGGGCCCGCTTCCCGGCTCCGCCGCAGCAGGAGGCCTCGGCACCGGTCAAGTCGGCTAAAGATCCTCCGAAACAGGCATGTCGGCACGCACCAGACACTCGGCAAGGCTTTCCACCTCACCCACCACCTGTGTTGCGCGATCCTATTGTTGTTGTTAAAGAAAGGCCATCGACGGGGCCTTGTCATTCAGTTACGCAGTGGCGCAAATTGGCACGGAGAGTTGTCGCGGCCGCTACGGGTTCGTCCACTGTACCGGGGTCCATACAAGGTGTGGACGTGCGCATTTTGGTCGACTCGGGGGCGTCTGCGACTATTATATCGGATGTCATTTTCCATCTGTTGGGCATTCCGTCGGGGGCTGTGCGTCCGGTTTATGGGTCGTGCGTCGCTGCGAACGGGGGTAGCATGGGCATCGTGGGTCAGGTGGATGCTAAGATATCTATTGGGGATGTGTCGGCCTCGGGTGTTGTGTTGATATCGAGATCTTTGGCGGTTCCTTGTTTGTTAGGCACCGATTTTTTGGCTAAGATGCCCATTTTGATCAAAATCAATGAGAATTGTATTGAACTGCCGGGGGGCCGTCAAATCTCGTTTCTGCCGTCGCCCTGGGGGCGACCTGCTTCGGCCGTACAAGTGCAGGCGCTGTCCGTCGCATCTGTGGACATCCCACCTGGTACACAGATGCTTATACCCTTGCGGTATCGGAAGCCCCTGCCTGATCGGCTAGGAGCAGTAGGGGTCTTGTTGTCACCGTCCGCCACGATAACGACCGGGTTGGCGTTAGTGGGGGCACAGACCATCGTCCGGCCGGATCAATTACCGTTTTTACAGGTGCTTAATGCGGGGGGAGAAAACGTCCGTGTCCCGGCCGGTACGGTTGTGGCACATGCCACTACGGCGTTTGCGACCCATGATTGTCCACATAGCCGGGGAGTTGTTGCTGGGGTTTCCGAGCCAAGGAGTTCGGATGATCGTTGGGTTGCTCAATTATGTGACGAAAATTCTTCCCTGTCCATGGAGCAACGTGGTGCGCTGCGTAAATTGTTGTTGACATATTCCGATGTGTTCAGCTCCGATGATTTGGATTTGGGCCGCACTTCCTTGCTTTACCATCACATTGAGACGGGCGATGCTGCCCCTATTCGATTAAATTCGCATCGGATGAGTCCTGCGGAGCGAGAACACGTACGGGGGGCAGTGGAAGACATGTTGGCTGCGGACATTATATCGCCATCTAACAGCCCATGGGGCGCTCCAGTCGTCTTGGTTAAGAAGAAGGATGGCAAATTGCGATTTTGTGTTGATTTCCGCAAATTGAATAAGATATCGGTGGCAGATGCGTACCCTCTGCCGCGT
Organism: Lampetra fluviatilis; assembly: GCF_964198595.1. Taxonomy (NCBI): domain Eukaryota; kingdom Metazoa; phylum Chordata; class Hyperoartia; order Petromyzontiformes; family Petromyzontidae; genus Lampetra; species Lampetra fluviatilis. The sequence goes on from NC_136300.1 coordinate 9,963,852, forward strand.
ATGGATGACTCCCTCGACGCATTGTCGGGGGCTAAGTTCTTTTCCACACTGGACCTCTCTTCGGGATTTTGGCAGCTTCCCCTTGACGAGTCCTCACGGGAGAAAACCGCATTCCGTACGCCTCAGGGGTTATTTCAATTCAACTGTCTCCCGATGGGATTGAATGCGGCCCCTGCTACATTTCAAAGATTGATGGAGCTCGTTTTGACGGGGTTGCAGTGGGAGACATGTCTTATATATTTGGACGATATCATTGTCTTCAGCCGCACATTCGATGAACATTTGACGCGGCTGGAGACAGTGTTTACGAGGATGCGTTCTGCCAAATTGAAATTCAAACCAAAGAAATGTCACCTACTGCAACGGTCCGTCCGCTATTTGGGGCACATTGTGAGCGCTGAGGGAGTGTCCACGGATCCGGAAAAGACGGCGTGCGTCCGGGATTGGCCGACTCCGGCCACCGTGGGGGATGTTCGGCGGTTTTTGGGATTTGCCTCGTATTACCGAAGATTCGTGCCGGGTTTTGCGACGATTGCGAGGCCTTTGCATCTCCTTACGGGTAAAGGACGGAAGTTTGTTTGGGGACAGCCGGAGGAGGCGGCCTTTCGGAGTCTGCGTGATCTATTGGCCACGGCCCCAACATTGGATTATCCCGATTTCGATCACCCATTCATTCTTGATACGGACGCGAGTGACACAGGTATTGGGGCGGTGTTATCACAGTCTAAAGGGGGTGTAGAGCGTGTCGTGGCGTATGGTAGCCGAGTCTTGTCTCCTGCGGAAACCCGCTACTGTGTCACTCGCAGAGAACTATTGGCGGTTGTTTTTTTCCTACGGCAATTTCGACCATACCTCTACGGTCGTTCTTTTATTGTGCGTACGGATCATGCGGCCTTGCAATATGCCCTTAAAATTGACCAGCCATCCGGACAGTTGGCACGTTGGTTGGACACGCTACAGGAATTTTCCTTCCAAATTCAACATCGGAAGGGTGTGCGCCATGCGAACGCTGACGCACTTTCCAGATTACCGCGGCGCGGCCCTTGTAAATGTGAGTCGGGGACGCATAGGTGTTCGCCGATTCCAAACCCCCCTCAGCCGCTCACGCTGGCCGTCGAGAAGTCGGACACTCCGATGGAACCGGGACCGGCTGACGGGGTTTTGAATCTGCCGCGGTCTGTCTGGATCCGGGAACAGATGATGGATGAGTCATTGGTGTCCTTGCGGAAGCGGTCTGCTAAGGACAATGGGAGTCCGAGTACGGCTGTGGGGCCGCAAACCGCTCTCCGAGATGGTCTGCTTATGTGGCGGGAGGGGTTCCAGGAACGTTGGCGCCTGGTGGTACCAACGTCCTTGCGGTTCGAGTTGATTAGAACCCTCCATTGTGACACTCTCTTACATTTAGGGGTGCAGAAGACCTTGTTGACGTTGCAACGTCATTATTTTTGGCACGGCATGGCGACAGATGTCGTAGGGCACGTGCGCGCGTGCCCTGCGTGTGCACAACGTAAGCCGCCGAAACATCCTTACGTGCCGCCTCTCCAGTCGATTCAGGTGTCTCGAGTCAATGAATTGGTGGCACTGGACATATTGGGACCTTTTCCACCATCGGCGAGGGGTAATAAATATTTGCTGGTAGGGGTTGAGTACCTCTCCCGTTGGCCGATGGCCTGGCCGTTGCCCGATCAGTCGGCCGCGGCCATTACCGACGCCTTTTTGTTTGGGTATATTATGGATAAGGGGGCGCCTGAGAGACTCCTCACGGACCAGGGCAGGAATTTCTCTTCTAAATTATTGGCGGAAGTGTGCGCGGGCCTTGGGACTAAGAAAGTACGGACATCCCCATACCATCCGCAGACGGATGGTATGGTTGAACGGCTGAACAGGACATTGTCTGCCATGCTTTGCCATACCGTGAGTGAACAACAATCAGATTGGGATCTGCACATCCCCGGGGTGCTTTCGGCGTACAGGATGACGCCTCATGCGGCTACAGGATATTCGCCGTTTTACCTTATGTATGGTCGGGAAAACGTGCCGCCGGTGGATGTGCAATTGGGAACTGGGGTGAAGGGACCTCGGAAACCACTTCCTGAATACATCCAGGACACGGTTCGCCGAGTCACGGAGGCGCGGGAGAATGCCCGCGTGGCTACGGCCAAAGCCCAGGCCCGGAACGAGCGATATGCGCGACGGTCTGAGGGGGAGTGCCCTTGGAAGGTTGGGGACCTAGCCTGGCTTCATTGTCCACAGGTACGTCCGGGGACCTCGCCGAAATTGCACAAACCCTGGCATGGTCCCGTACGCCTCATTGCGGTTCCCAACCCACAGACAGCACGCGTCCAGATTGGGTCTCGTCGCTGGGTTGTGCATACGTCGCGCTTGAAACCATATGTTGCTCCCTTACATGATGCGTCATCCCCCAATATTGCCTTGCCGGGGTCTGTTGCTGCTGACTCTCCCCTGCCTGCGTCCATTGATCTCGCTAGAGCGCCTGTCGTACCTGTTCCAGACAGGCCGGCCGTGACATTGCGGGGGACGAGGGGCCCTGCTCGGAGGACGCCTGCCAGGTCTGCGGGACCTTCGAGCCCTGCAGCCCTTCCGACCCAGCTGCGGGCACGGTCACAGGACAAGCCCAAGACTAACTCTTTAGAGACACGGGACGGCGGTGGACGTCCAGCTGCGACAGGGGGATTACCCCCTGTCGTTCCTCGACTTTCATCGCGTTCCCGTTCTGCGAGTGGGCCGTCGACCGTCCGGGACGGGCCGGCGACCCGCACACGTTCCAAATCGCTTACGTTTCGTTGATTGTTGCTGTCTTGTTATTTTTTTCTTACAGTTGTATTTATTGCATGCTTTTGTACGATCGTTGATGTTGATTGCGTTGTTGTTGTTCTTGCTGTTACATTATATGCTTAGTGTCCTTTAGGGGGGGAAGCTCGGTTCGCCGCATTACGATTTGCTATTGGTCAGCCGAGGTCGGCTGGGATTTTTCTACGGGGGAGGGTGGTGTAATGCGGGCGTAAGCGACCTTCCGGAGGTGACGTCACGGGGGGTGGAGTCATGTGACGTGGGGGTAAGGTTCGGGGCTTTAAGCGGGTAAACCGGAAGGGGAAGGGAGTCGGGGTGCGAGCGGAAAAGAGTGAGGCCACGCGGGCAAGTGTGGAGAGGGGGGGCGCCGACGGCGATCGGGAGCCAACCCCGAAGATAAGAGGAAGCTGCGGAGTGGTGTGCAGCTGGGGAGGAGACAGCCAGGAGGGCTGCGTGTTAGAGGCAGCGGTGTGGCTGCCAGGAGGAGCTGCGGAGAGAGAGAGAGAGGGGGCTGCTTGTTAGAGGCAGCGGTGTGGCTGCCAGGAGGAGCTGCGGAGAGAGAGAGAGAGGGCAAGAAGCTGTGAGAGCTGCGGAGGGAGAAGAGCAGCAGAGAGTACAGCCAAGGGGGGCTGTGTGAGAGAAACAGCAGCGGAGCTGCTGTTGTGGATCGGGCTGACATTGGAGTCAGCACCGTGGAGAAGCTACAGAGTAAAGACAGCCGTGTGGGTGTACAGCACGAACCGAATAATAAAGGACACTGGGACAGACATCGTGGTCCAGTCGTTTATTACACATTTACCGTACAAGTTATTTCTAACACTAGAAAACATTAATCGTATTTTACATTCAAAATACCTCCTGTTTAATGTTTGGATGTAGGATAACATAAAACAAAAGGAGGGGGTGTCGTATTACGAACCGTGAACAAAACCCTAGTTTTTCCATTTGAGTTTGCGGATTGTGGATATTGGCAATTGTGGATATTTTCAAGAATGTAACCGCTGTAAGGGGCAAGGGGTTTGCTGTACATGCTCTGAAAAACAGTGTTGTCTCGTTCCATCATTACCAGCCACGGTGATTTGTAAACATCAGCACTGGGAAGGCAGAGGCAGCTGGGCGATACCACCTCCGCTTGCACTGGTGCAGACCTTAATAGGTGCTCGCGAACAGCACGTGCTCCGACAGACAGCCTAATATTGGCTGGTCCGGCAGCGTCCTCACCGAGATGATGTGCCCGCCGAGTCCATGTGCAGCGTCCCCACACTCCAGCACGGCGCTCAGCTGCGGGTATCCCACGCCGGTCTTGGTGCGCGTCGTGCACACCGAGCCTACACACACGTGTCGACACACAGACAAACAAGCGCGGTAAGACACACACGCACAGACAGGCTAACACACACAGACATGCAGACAGACAAAAGGACATATATACAGACACACAGATGGAAAAACACACACACAGACATGCCATGCAGGCAGACGCACAGAAAAGTACAAAGATAGACATAATAAAACAGGCAGACGTACCGATACAAAACCCAGACGAGTAAAGACATACTTACATATATGCACAGAGAGTTAAATACAGACAGGGAGACATAGAGACACACAAAGAGAAAGATTCTCCATTTAGCCTTTAACAGACTGTTAGGGCAAGTGCTGTTAGCGAGTACCCATGAAGGCTGGACCGGCACATGAGGGGGTGGGTGACCAACACCATGCCCGGCCGCCTTTGTCTCTCCAGTGGCGATGTTTACACACCGCACCAGGTACTCATTTGAGGCTGAGTCGACTAAGGGGAGGCCCAGGACCGGTTCAGATAATCGTCACTGGTGTTGGCCGTGAGCGGGAATCGAACTCGGGTCGCCAGGTTCATAGTGCAGCATGCTAACCGTTACACTACCGCTACCCACTCGCACACACACTAACACACACACACAAACTGACATGCAGACACACATACGGGAGCTTGTGCTGTTCAGTAAGGTGCAACATTGCTGTGTGCACCTATGCCACAGAACGTGATTTATACGCACACAGGTCTTCTGAAAATAGCATGCAGAATGCACCTGCCTCATCAGATCTCGCAAGCTAAGAAAGTCGGAGCCTGGATATAGTGCTTGGATGGGTGACCACCATGCAAAATAGATGTTAAGAGCTTGTGGGGCTATGTGGTGAGAAGCTGCTGAGGGCAGTAATGCGTCCTGCCCAAGCCCACTTCAAGGTAAATAATTGACATTATTACAACAGAATGGGAAAGTTTCCTCAATTCCCCCTGCCACCATCTATCCAGCATTATAAACTGGAACACCACAGTCAGTTGATGGGTAGGTCACGTGCGGTGGGATCGTGAATGTATAAATACCTCTTCCAGCCAGCGTGGAAGAGAAGGCCAAATACCCTCCAGAGGTGTTCCCTCTCGTTGGAGGCTCTTCCACCAGCAGAGGCATGAGCAAGCAATTGCAGGGCTGCACCTTTACCTGTTATATTTTTAACGTAATACGGTTAAATGACTGACCACTCCGCACATGCGAAATGATGATCAATACCCACCTGGGCCGATTCCAACTTTAATGATATCAGCCCCAGCCAAAAGTAGTTCCTCCACCATCTCCCCCGTCACCACGTTGCCCGCCTACATGCACGAAGACATGGAGGTTATGAAATACATCACAGCAGATGTAAATCTCAAATGATGAAAGACTGAATTGAGTCACAAATTTGTCTTGCTTTGCGACCTAGTTGAAAGGATGCAGTCAGACAAGCACTAACAAGCATGCTACCAATGACCTCGTCATTGTGAACGACAAACATCAACAGACAATTTCAAAGGGCTTCAGCGGATTTAGATTGCTCTGTGCACACACAAGGCCGTTCACATTATGTAACCAAACACTGCACGCAATCACACAATCGTGCTTTTCCTGCCGCAAAAATACACGCACAGCGCAATAAGAAGGTTACACGCCACAGGTGGCGCGGACATTTTATAGGTCAGAGTGTTTGAATGACGTCACGAAGGGGTAGGGGTGTGTGAGGTGAGAGGACGGTGAGGGTTGGACGGACAGTGCTCAGGTGATACTATAGATGTGTAGTAAAATATGGTCGACTGTATGGAGGTGCTGTAGCTGACGGGAAAGGACATGAGGGTTACTTAGTTTAACATGATTAATTGTATTAATGTGCTTGTTTTTCCAGGAAAGGCTGACAGAGTCTCATGACTCGTTTTCAAGAGGGTCCTCCTAAGTTTCAGCAAAATGGGGCGATGTCGCTTTGTGGAATAGCAAGCGAGCCATTTGCGGATAATGTTCAGCATTGGGACATTTGTCCAATACTAGTTACATTGTGTGTTTATTTTAGCGATGGAAAGAAATGGATATCCTGGAGTACCAGTGTGAACTGTGGAGAAATAATCTCCATAACCGATATGGTGTGGGTTTATCTATTGGCAGGAGCTACAGTATATTTTCTTCTGACAAATTGGGTGGGGGGTGGCAATATCTCCCCCCCCACCCCTGACTTCACTTTGGAAGCTATGATTACAGTTACAGTGCGTTAGAACGGGTCTCCGAAAATCGTGGCAAAATTACTCTGGGCATCATCTTACCATGATGGTGTGATCAGGGAACTTTTCGCGCACGCTCTTGACAAACTCGACGAAGTGCTCCGAATAGCCATTGGCGACGTCCAGGCAGATGTAGCGGACGGCTGGCACGGCCTGCAGCACAGCCGAAATACGAGCCAGGTCCTTGGTGCCGCTGCCTGCGCTCACAGCAACGTGCTGGAAAGAACACAGACACACACACACACACATCTACTGTGTAGCCATTAAACACACTGTTGAGGCAAGGACACCATTGTCTGGAGAGGCACGGGGACCGATTCTGATCATGCTTTCCAGGAATGTTAAGCATGGCAGCATGTCGAACCGAGGTTTCTAGGTCCATAGTGCAGTGCACTCACTGCGCCATCACTCTGTACGTTGGCAAACACGCACACACAAATGCGGGCACTGAGTATTGTGATGGGACCGTACTCAAGACTTGCCAACATCGGTTCAACAATGATGGCAGGTCCACGACAGCGCGATTGCAACCATTGGAGTAATTTGGTTCGCATAGCATATACGAAGTGGGGAGGCCCTCCTCCAGCAGTGGATTGACAAAAAGGCTTTACATGTACACGTGATCATATTTTAGCATCATACAATGTAAATTGGTGCTTTCATTACACCGGTGCAACCAGCAGTGAGTATCTTCCAACTGTTGTTACCTCCAAACAGTCGGGGTTTTTGGATGCAAATTCCACCCAGTCGTCCAAGGAGTAGTGCTTGTGCACAGCAGTGAAGAGGGTGTGCTGCAGACAAAGTACATTCACAATTATTTTAGCATGCCCGCACTGGTATAAAGGGCTTTTAAGGCTCACATTTTGACAACGGTGCTGATTTTGACGAGAAAAACTGATCCGAGTGGTGCGAGCCGAACGACTTGACATTTAAAACCATATGACATCCCCATGCCGATGGCTTTATTATTGACTCATGATTGCTTCGTCTTTATCAACTGAGACTGAAGCTACAAACGGACTGCTGAAAGCCACGTACATACAGCCATAGAAACTCTACTCGCAACAAACTTTTGTCTAGCTTTTTGTCATTTTGGCGATCAAGGTCACTCTTGCAAATCAGACTCTTATCTTATTGAGTTCTCACATTGTTAAAAAAAAATAAAAATCTACTTAGGCCTCCCCTAAAACAGTAGGCCATGTACTGCCTCTGCTAAACTCAAAATACACAATGAAAATTAAAGTGCACCGCATTCATAATGACCAAACAGCTGTCTGCAGTGACAATGGTGTATAATATGGAGACATGCAGTCTGTAGTTATACAGTACTTGCTAGCATTTAGAATAGTGCACAGATTACAAAATCATGCAGTCATAGCGACACCCAGTAGCCTGCAGTGCAACAACATGACCACCCAAACATGTCCATCCACCACCGAATTGGGGACCATCACCTTACTCTTTGGTTATTTCGGTAAAGTCATGTCGATATAAAAATGAAATAAAATAAATCACGACGTTTCGGTCGTCATCAGATGACGGACGCTTGTGTTGTGCCCGAAACGTCGTGATTTATTTTATTTTATTTTTATACCTACGTGACTTTACCCAAAAAACCAAAGAGTATGGATTCCTGCAGTCACGAAAGCTTCAGACCATCACCTTGTTTAAGGCCTTAACCATCTCGAAGGTTCCCACGGTGTCCATGTTGGCAGCGATGATGGGGATTCCTGTGTAGGTGCCCTTGGAGTTGCGGAAGGTGAAGGTGCGAATCAGATCAACCTGGAGGGCGGAATAACGTAACGCGTTGTTCCATTAGCACCGTGTCGGTTTACGTCTCCGATGAGTGTTCGGATTGTGCCGAGTGTTGTTCGGAATGATGTCCAACGTTTTGCTCTATGAGCTTAAGAAACGCATGTGTTGAGAATGTGGCTGTTCTAAATGTCCACGTGATAAGCCACGTCGTTGAGCTATCATTTGCGTCCAGGTTGCTTCAAAAAAAGAGCTGTAGAGCTCAGTGGGCCTTACCTGGTAAAATAAACAAAGTTTATAGAATAGTTGTTTTTTATAACTTCAGGAAACTGAGTAGCTCGCTATCACCTTCGTTGCCTGCCGCTGCTATTGGTGCTTCGTGCCACCAAAACAAAACTCATTACAACCCAATACAATTTAAAACAAACATACACAGTGATAGTGGATAAACACGTATTAAGATTAAAGCCGGACATGAGATACGATGATGTAAATTACTGGGTTAATGAAATTCTTCCGTTTGATTGAGCATTGTAGTTTTATTTTCAGTTTCATTTTTTTGGTATAGCCCTGTGAGCCATTCGGCTCTTGAATCGGGTGCAACCGCAACAAACAAAAACATGAGCAAGAAAACATCTTAAAGTGACTATGCGCAAACAGAAAAATCCAGGAAAAGACAGCAAAAAATCTTCCAGAAAAAAGCACCCTTACACCAACTCTCTGTGCAAAAATCCCAGTGGAATGCAAGTCAAACAACAAACAACCACAAGACAACTTAGATTAAAGCCACCATTCTAACTCCGTACTACAACAAACAAACATGGCCAAACCAACAATGGATGTTGTCAGCTGAGAAAGTATGTTCGCTGCAGCTAGGCCTCGGCAAGGTAAGGTAATTTACCCTTTTTACCGGGTAAAAGGGTAAAGGTAAAGGTGTCGACATGCCAAGGGGTAAGGTAAAGGGTAGGGTAAAGGTAGCTCGGAAGAATTACCCGGTAGGGTAAAGGTAGCGCGAAGTATTACCCGGTAAATCCGGTACCTTATTTACTGCTAAACGATTCGTGGCGCAGTCCGTGGCCTCCATTTAATAAGTAATATTTTTTTTTTACTTTATTAAAAACACGCTTTTATTAAATGTATGAGTAATGGCAGAACTCCACGACTCCAGGAAGTGGCCCCGAAGCTTGCCACAACGTAAGGGACCATGGTGATTTACAGCCAACGTCAGTTGAGCGTGGACAATTAGACCCAAGCCGAAACATAACATATAAAAAAGATTGTTTAAAAATATATAGATTATTTTATGATAGAATATAGTATTGTCATCAGTATGACATAAGTATACCAAGTTTGCAGTCCATACCACATTGGGAAGTGGGTTAAAATTGAGTTACAAGATTTGAGGATACAACGACAACAACAACAGAGTTAAAAGAAAGCATGTAAAATTGGAATAATCCAGTGTGTTCTATATGTATAAAGCGCTCTACCTACCATTTACCGGTATCAACCTTGTTCATGTGTAGTAGTACCCCAGTAATTACCCTGTAATCGGGTAATTTGTATGGGGTAAGGGTAAAAGGTAGGGTAAAAAGGTAGGCTCGTTGCTTTTTACATTTGACCTTTTACCTTACCTGCAAAAGGGTAAAAGGTAGGGTAGAGTGATTGTATTGTGGTGAGGTAAAACGTAGGGTAAAGGTAGGCTCGTTGTTTTTACCTTTTAACTTTTACCTTACCTTGCCGAGGCCTAGCTGCAGCCTAAAACAGCCTTGTCCATGCATGCTGGTCGCCCAATACAAGCACTGCCCAGGAGGCTAAATCCAACTTAGCTTCCGAAACATGGAGCACCAAACCAAACCTTCCCACCACCCCCATCCACTGCCAGCCGAACGCCCCAATAACACAGCACGCCACGTTGGTCATGGGGGTCGTTTGACCATACTTCACCAATGTCGTGGTCAGCTGACGGCACCGGTGAATCCCCCAACAGTAACGCAACCGATTTAAAGCTTTCGTGCCTGCAGGGATTTATGTTCTTGGTTCTTTTGGTAAAGTCACGTAAAAGGGAAATAATAAAACAATAAAATTCTCACGACGTTTCGATTGCAACACAAGCAATCATCATCAGGTGTGAAAACCACAGCAAGAAAGTTTGAAAAAAAAGTGGCGGCTTTCACACCTAAAGTGGTTTTCACACCTGATGATTGCTTGTGTTGCAATCGAAACGTCGTGAGAATTTTGTTTTTATTTTTAATTACTTTATTATTTCCCTTCTACGTGACTTTACCGAAATAACCAAGATTAGGAACGCGACCATCAACGAACCTTACGGGTCAACAGCGGCCGTGGTAGCAATACTCAACACGGGGAGTGGGCCCACGCTGCCAGAACGTGGCACCGTCTCTCCCGATTGTCCCTCCTAACTAATGGGCGAAAATCTGTCACGACGACTGTGAACCCATAGTCCAGTAGTCTACGAGTTCGTACGACTGTCAACCCACAGTGCAGGTAGTCCCCGACTTACGACGGCCCGACTTACGCTATTTCGATCTTACGATGGTCGATACGACAAAATTGTAAAATATTTAAAATTTCGCGCGGTAGGCGAACGCAGCAGCGTGCGAGGCACGATGCCGTAAGTTGGGACGCTGCCGGGATGTTATGCATCTCACGCCTTGCGTGAAGTTGCAGTTCATATAGGTGGGCTAAGAATTGACCTTGTTTTTTTAAACTTTACATTTCACCGTGCAATAGAGTATTGTATTTAATTAATTAATGCTGTATATAGTTTATACAGTATTGTACTGTAAATGGCTCTGTTTTGGCTAAATTATCACTATAGGCCATCTTCGACTTACGACATTTTTGACTTACGATGGGGGTCGTCGTAACGCATCTCCATCGTAAGTAGAGGACGACGTTTTGTGTTTGCCGACCGGGGGAGAGTTACACGATCACCAAATCATGGCGAATGCCGGCTGTTATTAGCACAGCGGTCGAGATAACCGGAACGGGTGCGTGGTGGTCATTCGCAAAGGGGAGTTCATACAACCAAGACAACAACCACCATCATCATCGTCGCCACCGCGGTCTGACCTCGCTCCTGCTCTTGAGGGTGCTTCTCTTGGGCCGCAGGAGGACATCCTTGAAGTCGAGCTTCACGTCGTTGTCAATTCGCGGCATCTTCGTGCAGGCGACGGAAAAGGAACCTTCGAGCGAGCGACAGAGAGAATCAGAGGGAAACTAACCTCTAAGCTGGCAAACGCGGACGCTGGGGGGATATCCGAGGGAAAACGTCTGAGCTGGCATGATCGGGTGTGGGGGGAGGGGTCACGTCACGCCGGTGAAACTTTTCGCCAATAGGAATAAGTAATGCTCTTAGGTTTTTTCGGTAAAGTCACGTCGGTAAAAATAAATAATAAAAATAATAGAAATAATCATAGAAATTAAATTATAATAATTATGACAATTTTATAAATAATAATAAAATAAAATTATAATAATTTTAATAATTTTATTTCTATTATTATTTCTGTTATTTAAAATAAAAGTAAAAAAAATATTACTTATTTCTTCTAGATTTGAAGCTTTCGTGACTGCAAGAATTCATACTCTTAGTTTTTTTCGGTAAAGTCACGTTGGTAAAAAATTAATAATAAAACTAATATAAATAATCATAGAAATAAAATTATAATAATTACAATAATTGTATTTATATTATTATTTATATTATTTTTAATAAAATTTTATAGTTATAATTTTATTTCTATTATTTTTATTATTTATTTTTACCTACGTGACTTTACCGAAAGAACCAAGAATATGAATCCCTGCAGTCACGAAAGCTTTAAATCAAAAGAAATAAGTAATATATATTTTTTAAACTTAAAAAAAACACGCTGAAATGAAATGTACCGTACTGGTAATGGAAGAACTCCACGACTTCAGGAAGTGGCCCAGGAGCTTGACATAACGTAAGGATTGTGGTCATTTACAGCCAACGTCAGTTTAGCATGGACAATTCGACCCAAGCCGAAACATAACATATAAAAAAGAATGTTTTAAAATGTTTTTCTTTTATTTTTTATTGTAGAATATAGTATTGTCATCAGTATGACATATATATACCAAGTTTGCAGTCGATACCACATTGGGAAGTGGGTAAAAATTGAGTTACAAGATTTGACTGTCCGTCGTGCAGGGAGGGGCTGGGTGGGGAGGGAGGGGCTGGGTGGAGAGGGGCTGGGTGGGGAGGGTGGGGCTGGGTGGGTGGTGGGAGGGGTGGGGCAGGGTGGGGAGGGGAGGGGCTGGTCACCCCTTAGTGCCCTTATAAAACTCAACGTTTAACCTACTCACGCCGGCTTGTGCCCGCCCTCACAGTCGGGCATATTTACAGAATACACCACGCCGCCGTTGACCCTGGCCATTGACCGAGCAACCCAACGTTCCTACCAGCTCCCTCCGCAGGAATGTGTTTGTTTCCAGCCACTGTATTATTGACTAATGTGTTTGAGTGATGTTGCTGTTGTTGTTGTTGATAATAAATGTGCGTGTGCACCACTGCCAACGCAGGAAAGTCTCCTTCTTGTAGTCTCATGACTTGTCAAGGAAGCTTCCTGCCAAGTTTTCAGTAGGATGCGATGATGATTGCCATGTATCATCATTCCAATTGAGTAATTTTTGTTGGGTTATAATTGATCAAATTTGGACCACAAAGCGTAAATACAATGGCCTACTCTTGCGAACGAATCCCTTGACGTCTACCCTATTTTTACGAGAAATACACCTGCAGTTTAACGCTATCTATATTTATAAAATCGCAAATCTGTCTGTCTGTCTGTGTGTGTGTCTGTGTGTCGCCGGACCATACGCAGTTTCATTGGACGGCGGTTGCCCCTGGCAACGGGTAGCGACGCATTCGCTGCCGGGTGGACGCCATTTTTAATTCCCGTTAAAAATATGCGCACGCATTAACACGCGACTCTGAGGTAAATTCATCAAAGTTTCACGTCCTCTTCACTCCCCTCCCACCACAATGTGTGCAATTACTATTATAGGATCGGTAGATAATAAAATTATAGCGATTACACAGTATTATTGTAGCGCGGGGGGGGGGGGGGGTAACGGCCCCGATACCCAGCCTCAGCCGGGTGGGCAATCTAGGCGAGGCCGGAGGCTCTGCACGGTACTAGGCCTCGGCACCCCACCCATGTCAAGCGACGACTTTGTGGTATAAACTCGATATACCCAGCGTTGCCCGGGGGGAAAATACATTTAAAATCTTATGAAAACTTTCAAACATTACATACCAATGAAAAAACAACTGTCTAATTACTTTTAAACCCGACGCGCCAAGAATCGATTCTTTAAATGTTGACTGTACAAATAGTCATTAAGCTGGGTGAGCGTACTGCCAGTCTATAATGTAGACTGTAGCCTGCTTATTAAATTGGGTGAGTGTACTGCCAGTCTATAATGTAGACTGTAGCCTGGTTATTAAGCTGGGTGAGCGTACTGCCAGTCTATAATGTAGACTTTAGCCTGGTTATTAAGCTGGGTGGGTGTACTGGCAGTCTATAATGTAGACTGTAGCCTGGTTATTAAGTAAAGTTAGTCAATTTGTAACACGTAGGCTTTCGCGACCATTATTCATAAACAACGTTATTGGGTTTAGAGCGCCTTATTTATTAATGTGTTGTAACCCTCCACCACCCGACACGGCCAATCAGTAAAAAAGTGTCCCGTTGAAAAAAGACTAATAGTTGGTAGTGAGGGGAACATTTTATTTTGCGTTAAAAATGCTTTAAAAATACACTAAACGCTCAGGTAAATTCTTCACTGCGTGATGTCCCCCCACCCCGATGCGTGCAGTGATTACTACTATACATTTGCTAGATGCTACCACTATACTATAGGCCGTAGATATTACTGCACAGCGGCCGAGGAGATCGTGGCTGGGGGGGGGTAGCAGGCCATCTGTGTATATGAAGTATTGGAAAATGACGGCAGGAAACTCCTTGACGGGAACACACTTCTTTTATTAAATCTTGACTTGTAACAATACAACGCGTGGCCTCTCTTCTTCACAATGCGCTTCTCTTGACTCTGGATTCTGTGCTGCCGGCTCTCTGTGCCTCGTGTAGACTCCGCGCCTCGGCTACACTCCTCTCTCGCCTCGTGTAGACTCTGCGCCTCTGCTACACTCTCCACTCGCCTCGTGTAGACTTTGCATCTCTCTCTCTGGCTACACCGTATGCATACTCGGCTCGTGTAGACCGTTCTCTCTCGCTGGCTACACACTATACATTACTCAGCTCGTGTAGACCGTTCTCTCTCGCTGGCTACACACTATACATTACTCAGCTCGTGTAGACCGTTCTCTCTCGCTGGCTACACACTATACATTACTCAGCTCGTGTAGACCGTTCTCTCTCGCTGGCTACACACTTATACCTTACTCCCCTCTACTCTCCATTACTCTCCTCTACTCTCCATTACTCTCCTCTACTGGCTCTATCTCTGCACCTTCGTCTTCATTCTTAGATGGTTCCACTTCTGCCCCCTGCTCCTCTGTGCATCACCTTATATACCCCTTCTTCCCGGGAGACGGAGCGGATGCGGACCTCAACGTCGGCACCGCTCCTCAGTTACCCAATCCCCACGCGCTATCCCTACGATCCGGTTCCGCTCAGCGCGTGTTTCCACTCCCCGACCAATCACACCGCGCTGCTACCCGATCACTCCCTCTGGGCGCGTCACCGGCACACAGCCAATCAGCAGCACTACCCCCACCCGCGCACTGACGCCTGCTCCTCCCCGTCAGCGCGCGTCACCACACACACACCCGTACATACGCGCTGGCACACGACATATACACCCAGCGCGTATCACCACTACATCACCCCCTCCCACATAGCTCGCAGCCGGCCCGGCTGCTAACAACAACCAACCGCGATGATAAAACGACAACCAACAAAAAAAAACCCCGTAACCCCCCGAGTGTGCCCCGTAACATAACACAACAACAACAACAACAAGAATAACTATGTACAGATTGACAATGAACACGAAAAGTCAACAATAACACGATACGAGCAAATTCGAAACGAACGCGCCCCACGTCCCTGCGACTACACGCAGTGACGAGGCGCTCCAACTGCCCCGACTCCTCACGAGGCAGGTCATGCAAAGTAGCACGACCTGGCGCGAGTCCGTCTGGCTGGTCCATCATATGGGGCGGGACACTGACGACCGTCCGGCGGTTCCGGTTGCTCCAGACGGCGCGGAACGGGCCTGAAGGGGCCGGCCCCGCCGCGGAGATCCGGCCGCCGGTGATCGGCAGCTGTCAGTTCCGAGACACCTGGGAGCAGATCAGGCGAAAATACGTGTGGATCAGGCAGAGACATTTCCCCCTCTGGGTCGCCGGTCACGTCACACGCCCGGCCATCACGACACACGGGGAGGCCATATGGAGGCGAGAACGGTTTCAGTCGGGAGGGGTGAACGTACCAACGGCGCTTTCCCCACTTTATCTGAACGCACTGGGGCCGTGCAACGCGCACGACCTCCACGGGTCCCCTCCACGGTCTCAACAATTTAGGCGACGTAGCCAAGGGTGCCTGAGGGCAATGCAGCCAGGCCCTGTCACCTGGTTTCCATTCGTGCATGGACACCTTCCGTGCCCGCAACCGTTCATTAGCAATTTGGCGAGCCCGCGAATTAAGCCGTGCGGCCTCCCTCGCCTCTGTCAGCTTATGAATATTAAACTTAATATGTTCTGCCAAATTAGAATTAGTTCGTGGAGCGGACAGGCCAAGTTGCGTTTCTATTGGCGGGTCAGCTTCCCGACCGTACATCAAATAGAATGGGGAAAACCCCGTAGCTGCATGGGGGGCCATTCTATACGCGGCAAGGACTCCCGGGACCTGCAGGTCCCAATCTACATGTGCCTCGCACACCTGCTGGCACAGCATGGAAGTCAAGGTTTTGTGGAGTCTCTCCACCATCCCGTCAGTCTGCGGGTGGTACGGGGAGGTACGCACCTTCTTGGTACCCAACAGATCGCACACCTCTTGCAACAATTTACTCGAAAAATTTTTACCTTGGTCGGTCAGCAGGCGTTCGGGAGCCCCCTTGTCCAGGACATAGCCCTGGACGAAGGCATCCGTCACAGCCGCTGCCGACTGGTTAGCGAGAGGCCACGCCATAGGCCATCGGGTAAAGTATTCGACCCCCACTAACAAATATTTATTCCCTCTCGGCGCGACTGGGAAGGGCCCCAAAATACGCGAGACCTGAATAGATTGCAGCGGTGGATTAGCTGCCACGGCCGGTGGTTTACGCCTGGCGCACTCAACGCACCCCTTCAGAATATGCACCACATCACTTCCCATTCCCGGCCAGTAATAGTCACGCTGAAGCAGGGCAAGCGTCTTGTTAACTCCCAAGTGCAAGAGGCGTTCGTGTGCCGCCAAGACAACCCTCCCCCTCACAGCGGAAGGCACCACGAGTGCGTTCCGCCGGGACAAACTGTCCCATTTCAATAACACTCCCTGCTCAAGTACATAGGAGCCGGTACGCTCCTGGTCCCCCTCGGGACCCCCAACCTTGCGGCGCAATGCTAGCAGCGAGCTGTCCGCCATCTGGAGGCGGCCCCATTCGCTGAGCGACAGCGAGAGCAGCGAGTCCCGACCCTGAGAGGCAGTGGAATCATCCCTGATCGGTGCGCCCGCTGTCGCAGCCAGTGCCCCCATCTCCCCCGCAAGCGTCGGTTTACAGCGCGCCGATCCCGACAAACACGCGCATTCATCACAAGGCAACAACCGCGACAAGCAATCGGCATTCGTGTGTCGCAACCCCTTACGGTACGTAGTCGTAAACTGATAGTCCTGGAGGACTTCCAACCAACGCGACAACTGGCCCGAGGGCTGGGCGACCCTCAATGAATACTGTAGCGCCGCGTGGTCCGTTCGGACTGTAAAGTGACGACCATAAAGATATGGCCTAAACTGCTGCACAAAAAAAACAATGGCAAGCAGCTCGCGACGGGTGACACAGTAGCGCTGCTCCGCCGGAGACAACACCCTACTACCGTAGGCGACAACTCTTTCGACACCCCCAACGACTTGGGATAGCACCCCCCCAATGCCCGTGTTGCTAGCATCCGTGTCCAGCAAAAAGGGACTGGCAAAATCGGGATAACACAAGGGTGGGGCACCCACCAAGGCGTCCCGGAGGGAGCGAAACGCGGCCTCCTCCTCCGGTCCCCATTTGAACTTCACTCCCTTCGCCGTTAGAGCGTGCAAGGGTTTTGCAATAGTGGCGAAGTGCTCAACGAACCGCCGATAATAAGAAGCAAACCCGATGAAACTACGCACGTCGGAAACGGACGTAGGTGTCGGCCACGAACCGACACAATCCGTCTTCGCGGGATCGGTGGAGATCCCCGAAGAATCGACAATGTGACCCAAGTATCTAACCGACTTCCGAAGGAGGTGACATTTGGCCGGTTTAAATTTCAGCTTAGCCGATCGCATTCGCAAGAACACCCCTCTCAATCGCTGGAGGTGTTCTTCAAACGTTTTACTGAAAACAATGACATCGTCCATATAAATCAAGCATGTATCCCACTGCAAGCCCGACAAAACCAACTCCATAAGTCGCTGAAACGTCGCTGGAGAGGAGTGAAGTCCCCTGGGTAACCGGTTAAACTGGAACAGCCCCCCTGGAGTCCGAAATGCTGTCTTAGGTTTCGACTCTTCGTCGAGCGGCAACTGCCAAAACCCCGATAACAAATCAAGAGTCGAAAAATATCGCGCACCAGACAATGCATCGAGGGACTCATCCATCCTGGGGAGCGGATACGCGTCAGCCACAGAGATCTTATTCAGGCGACGGAAATCAACGCAGAATCGCAGGGACCCGTCCTGCTTCTTAACCAGCACAATAGGCGCTCCCCACGGGCTAGAGGAGGGCGAAATAATATCGGCTTCTAGCATTTCGTTAACAGCCGACTGAACATGTTCCTTCTCCACGGGACTCAGTCGGAAGGGATTTAGCTTGACCGGCGCCGCATCGCCCGTTTCAATGTGGTGGTGCAACAAATCTGTGCACCCAATGTCATACTCATGTTTACTGAACACATCAGAGAATTCTATGAGCAACTCGCGCAGCGCACCCAACTGCGCCGCCGACAAATCGTCCGAGGCGGCGCATAGCGAATGGACCCACTCAAGGTCTTCCCTTGGCTCAACGTTCCGCGCGGGGCTCGAGCCCAGCTGCGCAACCAACCCATCATCCACAGGGACCCGCGCCGCGTGAGCCAGCACGGTGCCCTGTGGAATGACAGCTGGCCGCGACCCCGCGTTCAAAACCATCACAAACGGATCCCTGTCAGCCCGCACCAAAGTGTGAGCCACCGATAAATCAAGACCCCCGACAGCCTTGTTAGAAGGACCCAAAAGCATACTTTGTTCCGAAGCCTCCCTCACCCATGGTTTCCGCAACCGGAGGGGAATCAACATCTGTGAACCCGGGGGCACATGCACGGTCTGTGTCGCCACCGCTTGTATCGTAGCGCACGCCGTCCGAATGTCAGTAGGGCTCGTCAAAAATGCAATCCGGCGACCCGATGGCAGTTCAATGCATCGTTGATCGATAAGAATTTTAATGGGCATTTTAGCCAAAAAATCAGTGCCCAAAAGACACGGAACCGCCAAAGAAGACGAAACGAAAACGGGTCCCGACAATTTGATATTTCCAATGCAAATGGACGCCCTAATCTGACCGATAATGCCCAACGATCCCCCATTAGCGGCGTAAAATGGCACATCCACTGGAAGCAGCGGACGACATTGGACTGGGAGAATATCATAAATGAGGTCCGATATAATAGTTGCCGATGCCCCGTGTCCACTAACACCCTAATCTCGACCCCATCAATAGATCCCGTAACAACGGACGAACCCGCCGAAGCAGCCACAATTCTATGCCCCAATTCCGCCCATTCGATGTCTCCCTGGTCCCGGCCGAACCCCCCTCGCCGAACCGAATCCCCGAACCTTAACCGGCCCTCCTCCGCCGCAACGCGGCGTCCCATGTGTGCCGAATAAACAGGCCGAGCGTGTGAGGTGCCGCGACTTGCCGGGGATTGTAGAGATAACTTGGGATCTCGGTCGTCGTCCAGCCGAGCACCCATGGCGCGCTGACGCGGAGCGCGGCACCCGGACGCCACGTGGCCCCGGAGGCCGCAGT
The DNA here is from genome assembly GCF_964198595.1 of Lampetra fluviatilis. NCBI lineage: Eukaryota > Metazoa > Chordata > Hyperoartia > Petromyzontiformes > Petromyzontidae > Lampetra > Lampetra fluviatilis. Next base: position 9,983,233 of record NC_136300.1, read on the forward strand.
TATAGCACGTGACGAGGGTCGGAGTAGATCTTGGATGCTCCGACTTTCGGCCCGATCGCAGAGGCGACCGAGCCCCCGGCCTCCAGTCCCCTGGTCGTCCCGTGGCGAACGCCTCCTCTCGTGGGCTGACGACTTGGGGTTCGGTGACCACCGAACCCGGAGCTGCGACGACAGCAGCGTTGCAACCAACTCCTTGTTTCCGTTGTAGGGCCTCGTGCGCTTGAATACTCGTGGCGACTCTCAAAGAAGAAATATCAATCTCGTCAGCTGTGTTGATAGGGACCCCCAGGTCCTGCGCCAACTTAAGCAGCTGCTCCAAAACCATCGCGTCTTGGCCCTCCTCGTCCATCCGAGGGAACGCAGCATCAGCAAGAGCCAGCAACGCCGTGCGATAGGCCAGCGCGGTCTCCGTGGCCACTTTCCGTCTTGCGTAGAAATGATGGCGGCACGCCGAGGGAGGTCCGTAGACCCTGGCCAACAAACCCAGCGCATCCTTCAGCGTGGAGCGGTCCGACTTCCGTGCAGACCTGAAGGCCGCGAGCGCGTCGTCGTCCAGCAGGGCAGGCAACGCCCGCAGCGCCGTAGCATCGGACCACGCTGACATCTCTTGATGCGCCAAAAACCTTCGCTGAAATTTGCCCCAGTCTCCGCCTTCCGCCTTGAAGGCTGACAACGTGGGCAGACGCTGCTGAAAAATGAAGTCATCCGCCTCGTGGTTCCTCTCCGCCTCTCCGTCGGTGTGTAAGATGGCGGCTCCAGCGGCAGACGTAAAATGGCGGACCCCCTCGCGCGCTGATGACGTCGATGCGCGCGCTTGGGAACCCACCACCACGTGGCGCTCGCCGTTCCCGCCAAAAGTAGGCCCAGGCGCAATGGCGGGAATCCCCCATTCGTTTTGGCGGGAATCTGCGGGGCGACCTTGTAAAATGTCCCCCACCGTCCCCGCTCCTCCCGACGAGCTGATCTCCGCCAAGATGGACGCGGCGGCGAGCAGCAGCTCCGCCAGTCGGGAGTGCGCCTCACGAAGCACGGCCTCGGTCCCCGGTCGCTCGGCCGGCGCCGTCGACGGATCCTGTAGCGTGGGCAAGTCTTCCTCCTCGCCCCCCGCCACCAGCGGCCCCGAGTCGTCCAGGTTTTCCTCGCGGTCAATCCCGTGGGTCCTACGGGTCTTCCTTGTCTCCATGCTTGGAAGCCCGTTTCACTTCTGACGCCAGATGAAGTATTGGAAAATGACGGCAGGAAACTCCTTGACGGGAACACACTTCTTTTATTAAATCTTGACTTGTAACAATACAACGCGTGGCCTCTCTTCTTCACAATGCGCTTCTCTTGACTCTGGATTCTGTGCTGCCGGCTCTCTGTGCCTCGTGTAGACTCCGCGCCTCGGCTACACTCCTCTCTCGCCTCGTGTAGACTCTGCGCCTCTGCTACACTCTCCACTCGCCTCGTGTAGACTTTGCATCTCTCTCTCTGGCTACACCGTATGCATACTCGGCTCGTGTAGACCGTTCTCTCTCGCTGGCTACACACTATACATTACTCAGCTCGTGTAGACCGTTCTCTCTCGCTGGCTACACACTATACATTACTCAGCTCGTGTAGACCGTTCTCTCTCGCTGGCTACACACTATACATTACTCAGCTCGTGTAGACCGTTCTCTCTCGCTGGCTACACACTTATACCTTACTCCCCTCTACTCTCCATTACTCTCCTCTACTCTCCATTACTCTCCTCTACTGGCTCTATCTCTGCACCTTCGTCTTCATTCTTAGATGGTTCCACTTCTGCCCCCTGCTCCTCTGTGCATCACCTTATATACCCCTTCTTCCCGGGAGACGGAGCGGATGCGGACCTCAACGTCGGCACCGCTCCTCAGTTACCCAATCCCCACGCGCTATCCCTACGATCCGGTTCCGCTCAGCGCGTGTTTCCACTCCCCGACCAATCACACCGCGCTGCTACCCGATCACTCCCTCTGGGCGCGTCACCGGCACACAGCCAATCAGCAGCACTACCCCCACCCGCGCACTGACGCCTGCTCCTCCCCGTCAGCGCGCGTCACCACACACACACCCGTACATACGCGCTGGCACACGACATATACACCCAGCGCGTATCACCACTACATATATATGTAAGGTTATTAAGAAATATATTTTTCACCCGGGCAACGCCGGGTACTTCTGCTAGTATATATATATTTTTACCAAGGTGAATTGAGTCATGGCCACATTATAGCTCAACGAAGTGGCCAAATGCTCAAAACGCATGCTCATTCGAAATGTAAAAATCGGTGGACCTGGAGAAAAATCCACGCGACCATGGAGAGAGACACGCAAACTCCAAATATACAGCAGCAGGCGTCAGGTGGGTATCGAACCCACGACCTCCTGCATACCAGGCGAGGCAATTAACATCTCCTAGCCACCGTAGCGCCCTAATACACCCGCTGTAGTAAGGGGCCGTCCATAAATGACGTCACGCGATTTTTGACGATTTTTGACCCCCCCCCCCCTTCGTCACACGGCGGCACAAAAAGTCAGACCCCCCCTCAAATATGACGTCACAATGCTCTGCCCCCCCCCCCAATTTTTAATTTGCTTCAAATCGCTTTAAACTATTATCATTGTAGTGCGTATTTAATGTGGCGCTGCACTCTGATGTTGTAAGAGGAAACATTGATTAAAAGTCTATTTATTTAATTATGTAGAACGTGTTGTCTATATTTATTTAAAGTTGCGCATTTTGATATGACGTCACATTTCTCAAACCCCCCCCTCTCGTCACACATCGTCACAAATGTCTGACCCCCCCCCCTAGGTGCGTGACGTCATTTATGGACGGCCCCTAATATACCCGCTGTAGTAACACACCCGCAGCAGTAATACGCCCGCTTTGATAATACACCCGCAGTATTAAGCAGGGCGGCCACTGGATGTGAACCGTGACATTCAATTATGGAGGTTACAAACAACAAAACCCATCTGACCGAGCAATGTCAATCAGGAGAGGAAACGAGGCAGTGCGGGGTGGGGCGTTGTGGGGAGGGGCTGGGCGGCGTGGGGAGGGGTGCGGAGGGAGTGGGAAGGGTGGGGAGGGGCGGGGAGGGTGGGGAGGGGCGGGGAGGGGTGGGGAGGGTGAGGAGGGGCGGGGAGGGGCGGGGAGGGGTGGGGAGGAGCGGGGAGGGGTGGGGAGGAGCGGGGAGGGGTGGGGAGGGTGAGGAGGGGCGGGGAGGGGCGGGGAGGGGTGGGGAGGAGCGGGGAGGGGTGGGGAGAGGCGGGGAGGGGTGGGGAGGGGTGGGGAGGGGTGGGGAGGGGCGGAGAGGGGCGGGGAGGGGTGGGGAGGTGTGCAGAGGGGGGGTGCGGAGGGAGGGAGGGTGCGGAGGGAGGGAGGGGTGCGGAGGGGTGGGGAGGGGCGGGGATGGGTGGGGAGGGGCGTGGAGGAGGGGTGGGGAGGGAGGGAGGGTGGGAAGGGGTGGAGCGTGGCCCTGAGGGTCCGGAGGGGCGGGGCGGGTCGAGATTTGGCGGGAACTCTCGCGGTGACGTCACGTGGTGCGGAAGCGCGTGGGCCACCACTGTGGCCATGCCCGCTGTCAAGTCCCCGGTGGAGAAGACGGCGCTGGTGGCGAAGAGGATCGGGGTCGTGCCGGACTTCCCCAAGCCCGGCATCTTATTTCGGTAAGGGCTCGTCCACAAGGTTGCTGCTCGACTGGATCCCAGAGAGTCCAGGAGAAAAGCAGCAACAACGCCGCCTGCGTTAACACGTTGAATCTAAGTGCATCTTGCAAGGGGTGTTTGGGTGCAGAGCTGTCAATCCCATCAGGTTTAAACACATTATTGTGCTGGAAAATCGAGTGTTCAGGGCCATACGGCGTACAGCCGTTTCAATAGGGGCCAACAAAATCATTGTGTTTCTCCCTTTGTAGGATGGATGTTGAGATTTATAAGGGGCACGGGGTGATCAAATAATGTCTGAAGTGGTCTATAATAAGGTCTTAGGTGTTTTGGGTTAAGTCACGTAGGGGAGAAATAATAGAAATAATAAAAAGAAAATAATAAATGCTTTATTATTTTATTTATATTATTAAAATAATAGAAGTAAAATAATAAATGATTTATTACTTTATTCATATTATTATTTCTATTATTATTTTTATTATTTATTTTTACCTACGTGACTTTACCAAAAAAACCTAAGAGTATGAATCCTTGCAGTCACGAAAGCTTCAAATCTAGAATGTAATAAGTTCGGCACAGATTCGGGGTTGACATGGATGTGAGCGTGTCGTTCCATCGTTAAATCATGTGCTGTGAAGAAGGCCCGCTGCCCGAAACGTCACCGATTTTAATTTAAAGGCAGCGTTATTCACGAACGCGTGTGTGTTTTGGTTGTACGGTACTTGCGTACGTCAACACAAACCGGTGCCACCCGATGCCATCAGAAATGTATCACAGGATCGATGTATTGACAGTGTTTGGCGAATGACGGTGAACTATTTGATAAGCCACTTGCCTCCAATGGTTCACGGCACATCGGATTATCAATGAATCGTCGCAGGCATTGCGTTGTGACGTCTGGGATTAAGGAAAACACTCGGCTAAATACAGGGTGCTTAAAAACAAATGGTAAAACTTATATGGGACTGTTTAACACGTAGGCTTTCGCGAGCAATATTATTCATAATAAAGGTGTTTGGGTTAATTCGCGTTATTTATAAATGTGTCGTAACCCTCCACCACCCGACACGGCCAAATAGTAAAAATGTAATTACCAGCGAAACGTCGTACACATTTTTTTAAATTATGTTGAATCACTCTTCAACACACCGGTGAGCTAAAGTAGTGAATTATTTGTCTTTTGTAAACGTGACACATGTTTTACTGATTGGCCGTGTCGGGTGGTGGAGGGTTACGACACATTTATAAATAACGCGATCTAACCCAAAAACCTTTATTATGAACTTATATAGGACTATCGTTTTTAATGGGAAAAGAAAGGACAGTACACTGTAACATGATAACAAATGTATGTTAATAGCTTCTAAAAGTGATAATTGGTTTTTTACCCTTTTATCTAGCAACAAAACTGACACCTTTTTTTACAAGGAGTCATGTTTGCATTGACCACAATACCTGCGGTCGGAATGCAAACAAAAACACACCTCTGATAATGTATGCACTGTCCTTGAAATTGATTGGTCCACACCCGAGACGGCTTTTTTAGAGCCTAGTCTCACGTGGTGTTGGACCAGATGACTTTTGGCGTCATGGTCTAACACCACGTGAGACTAGGCTCTAACAAAAGCTGTCTCGGGTGTGGACCAATCAATTTCAAGGACAGTGCATACATTATACTGGTAGGAACGAAGTGGACCAGACCACCAATAGATTAATGTGTCCGTCCGTCCGTCTGTCCGACAAGATGGCCGCCCGCTCCCCCTGCGATCTGTGAACTAAACAAGATGGCCGTCACTTCCGGCGCCTCACGGCGAAACTTTAAACTTCACTTCAAAATTACTTTACTGAAACGCAGCACGTTTTTAAAAAAAATTACTTTACTGAAACGCAGCACGTTTTTTTAACACAGAGACAAGAAACATTTATTAACACAGAAACGAGATACATTTAATCGCCTTATTTGTGCACGAAAAGCACGGCGCGAGGCCTAGTGCGGCAGGTTTCGCGAGGCCTAGTACGGGAGGCTTATTAACACAGAGACGAGATACATTTAATCGCCTTATTTGTGCACGAAAAGCGCGGCTTCGCGAGGCCTACTGCAGAGGCTTCGCGAGGCCTAGTGCAGAAGGCTTCGCGAGGCCTAGTGCGGCAGGCTTCGCGAGGCCTAGTGCGGGAGGCTTCGCGAGGCCTAGTGCAGAAGGTGGTCAATTAATCTCAGATGTGATCGTTTGGAAATGAAAGACTACGAGTCTTTAAATCTCACAGCGTTTCTTGTCAAAACAAACACTTTTAATTAACGTTACACTAGAATACAGTAATTTTTTCTTTAACTCCTCTATACCCGGTCGATATCCCTGTACCGGTACTAATTATTATTCCTACCAGCCCACCCCGCAGGGTCCTGTTCAGAGTTGTGTTTTTTGTTTGCATTCCGACCGCAGGTATTGTGGTCAATGCAAACATGACTCCTTGTAAAAAAGGTGTCAGTTTTGTTGCCAGATAAAAGGGTAAAAAAACAATTATCATATTTTTCTACTGACAAAGGAGGTTCCAATGGAGCTTCAAAAAGTCTCCACTTGTTCACCATCATTGTCAACACACGCCTGGAAACTTCTCCAGGCGGTCTCCAGAGCCCAGAGGCACAACATGTCTCGTTGCGTTGTTGCTAATTTTCTGAAGTGTTCACATTTATTTGAAGCACCCCGTGTATCAGAGCCAGGCAAATGGCCCTGTTGATTGATGTTGGCCACGTCAAGACATCGAAACCGGTCAAGTAATGGCTGGACTGGCTCTCGTGTATTGTTGTGTTGGTATCGTCGTCGATTTCTCATGTTTTTGTGACCCGATCGTCCTTCTAAACGGTTCGTGACTGATAATAAATGCAATGTCATTGCCATAAAACAGTGCACACGCTGTTATCAATGATACACACGAGTAGGTAGCGTTTGGACCACCCCAGAGACACCAATCGAACGGCTTTCAAAAGTAAAACATACGAGTTGTAAACTTGGTCGCTTGTTTTTTCTTCAAATGCCGTACGAAAGAAAGACTTTTGTCTGGACCTGGGTTCCTGTTTTCCCCATACCCATCGCCTTCCGATAGTCATTTGCATTCACTATTGTCACGATCATTCTTTGCCGTGGGCATATTTGCATTGCATTCATGTTGAGGGCCACCGTTCCAGAGTTTTGTTCGTACTGGATTGAATCAATGCCACCGAAATAATTAACGAACACAAGGCCGTGTAGGCCGATGGGTTGTGTAAATAATACTTGTTTTTTTATATGGGGAGAGACAAAGATATATATGGAGTACGTTTCAAGGGGCAATGGTCCACGTGGGATATGGTAATGTTAAGTGTGTTTATCAACTTATTTATTCTTTCCCGACGAAAAAAACAACTTTTTCAGGCTGGTCCCACCTTGGGATGTTTCACCAATTCAGTTGAGTTGTGCTTCTTGCATGTGTAAGAGAGCCACTGTACCCAGAGAAAGACCACCACGCATTTAAGTAACACTCAAAGCTCCGAACGGATAGACGCAATAATCCATTGTTGTCTTGCCATCTCCTGGCTGCCTCGACCCAAGTCTACAACTACACCTAATATTTCCAAGTCTCCCAAACAGGCTCTCAACTCTGCTGAGCTAAGCTCAGCTGACGTTGGGCATATTCAATACGATTTGGTATTCGGAAATTTCTCCCGAGTTGGTAAAAATGGTACAAAAGCACATTACTAACCAGGCTCCAATGTCAGGTGCAGCTCGGTTGACTGAGCTCCGTAGACGGTGCATGCTTTTGACTGCCGTTTATTTTGTTTAACGCGTGATTGTGTTGCCATGGCAGCGATGTGTGCCCCCTGCTCAAGGACCCAGAGGCCTTCAATGCCACTATTGAGCTCCTGGAGGAGAAGCTGCAGAAACACGTGGGCAGCGTGGACCTGATTGCGGGTAAACATCCTTTTATGCTACTCTGCCACTGTACAATCGTACAGCGCTGTGGTGGGCCCAGCCGAGCCAGCCCAACTCGACTTTGGAGGTGCAAGGCTGCTTTTCCACTGCAGTACCCAAGCCGTGCTGCTGACGTCACATGCCTATGATGAGTCGAGACGTATGTGTAGATGATGCGGCGACACTGTTTCCTCAGTCTTTCATATGGCTGATGTAGATGCAGAGCAACAACTACAATTTTCACATTCAGGTGGTCAAGCCAGATAACCGCGTCAGGAGCAGCGGGGAGTGTATTGCCGTGATGTCTCCTTCGTATTTGTGGATTGGGCATTGCGTCGTTATTTGTTGTACGGTCTGTTCTGGATAACCACATTCGCGCACTGGAGAGTTTTTTTTTTTATTTTCTCTTTGTGCATCAAGTATCCACATCTGCCATGGTTTTTGTGGATGCGGTTTAGGGTGGACCATGAGCTTCGTGGAAGGTCAAACCCAGGGATCCTCACAATGTACTGACTTCACACGCAATGAACGCGTTATTAAGCCTGCCTGTGGTCGTGCTTGGCGCTGGGCCAGATTCAGATGCGTTATGAGGCCAGGGTAGCATGGTTTGGTTCCAGCTCAACACAGCAAATGCCCAGTGGAAAACCACCTATACAGCCACTGGGCCCTGCGCTGGCTAGGCTCGGTTGTGTCGGTAGAAAAGGGTTGTCTTACCGGCAATTTTCCAGTCCTTTTCAAATTAGTTTGCTTTTCACTTTTCGTGCTAACACTGTATTGTTCCCATGGATGACAAACTTGTGTGGGCAGGAATTATTTATTAAGGTTTTATCATACAAGTGTCATGAGCGACTTCCGAGACACGTCGTGTAGAGGGCTTCTTCTTATTTATTCTCACACTGGGCACAACACAGGCCGATACACATATATACACGTCTCCTCTTCCTGGGCACAACACTGGGTAATATATATATATAGTCTCTACTTTAGCTACGCAAGGCCGACCTCTCTACATAGTCCAATCGCCTACATCCAACCACACAGCTGACTGACTAGTGTGACGATGACGGCGATGGGAGCCGTGCAGAGGATCTTCCATGCGGCCGAATGACGGCGAGCAGCGACGCAGCCAGGACCCAGGACCCCGTAACAACCCAGAACCCTCGGTTCCATCCCCCTTATATACCTCTCGGCATGGCCTCTGGCCACGCCCCCTTCCAGAACCTTCGAGCAGGTTCCCGGAGCTTGCCGACTAACCCCACCTTTTGCCTTGACCCCAGATACGACCCCCTTCCAATTGGTTGTTACATAACCTTGCCCATACCCACGATTACCCTTCCAGGCCAACAGGTGTCACCCTGTCATTACACATGTTAAATCTTGAGTCACTCATTTGTGGTAGTTTTCTGCAAAGCCTTTGCAACGCTCACAGCAGGTGTAGTCAACGCTAAGCCCGCAGACATTCGAGGCAGAGACGCGCACCCATGGGTGTAACGATGAATTGATTAATCGGTGAAAATGGAACCTAAGGCCAGCAGTACATGCATTGCAAGATGACTGTAAGGATCGCATATTTTCAGATTCGTATGTCTTGTATGTTGACGTGACACCTGTAGCTGATTTAGATTGCTACATACATCATCAGCAATAATCGGTCCACTGCTGGATGAAGGCCTTCCCAAGCTGTTGTCATCTCTTATGGTCCCACAATGCAACAATCGCTACGTTCACCAAACTATAAACTAATCGGTTTTGCAAATACAACTTATGAAAGTCATCGAATCGTGAGGTAGGCGAATCGTTCTAGACTGAGCTGACACGGGTGCAGAGTCGAAATTTAGAGGCTACAGGGGCATGAGGATAAAGTGCATGTGGGTTCCACTGCTGTATGAGAGTTGTTGTAATTGTGGGGTAATGATTCCATAAACCTCCCACTAAGGTTAGTAATTGTTTGCTTGCATTCCATGCGCATGTAGAATTATTATGAGCGTTAGTTGTGTGACGATGCATCAACCAACGCGTGTACTGCAATAGATTCATACGATCCCAATCCGCACATCGATTAATGCGAGCAGAAATAAAGCATTTCCGCTTCATGCTAAATATATCCAGATGAAATGTTAAAGTAGCATGCGCGAGAGAACATCTACCATGGAGACTGAACGATATCATCAGCTCGTGTGAAGGAAGTTGGATGGATTGTTGCATCACAGGATTATGAGAGTTAGCAACAGCTTTGGGAGACTTTCATCCAGTAGAGTATAGATCATGGCTTATTCTGATGCTATGTTGCTTATAGGCTGATGCATAAGTAAGAAGCTATGCAAAATATAAATGTTACTTGAACGGAATTTTGACGCTCTTTTGTGACAATTCGTACAGTGGCTGAGGAATGAATAGTTACATTCGTAATGAGCATCATGGATTTTACAATTGTCTGGTGGCATCATTCACACACTTTCACGAAGAGAGATGGCCTGGTGGCTCTGAAGGGGCTCTGGCTGTGTCAAAGCATCAACCCAGCACCGCCAAGAAGCCTGAGCTCGAATCCGGGTTTCAGTCGCCCATGATTCAACTATGTTCTCAAGTGTAGTGAGTTGGTGTACTCGGCACAGTTGCCAATGACTGCACAGCCAAAATCTCATGTTGAATTATCAATTTACACCTTCACGATTTGACGCGTGCATGTGTGGCTATTGTAGCAATCCGATCGAAGTATCGATTTTGAATCATTAACGTGACTGCGTGCATGCAGGGCTGGAGGCTCGCGGATTCTTGTTCGGCCCGTCGCTCGCGGCGCGTCTTGGGGTCGGGTTCATCCCCTTGAGGAAGAAGGGCAAGCTGCCTGGCGAGACCGTCGCTGTCAGCTACACCCTGGAGTATGGGCAGGTTCGTTCTACCAACTGCCACCGCAACTGGAACACCGCTGCCATGCTGCAGGCTGCGCCACTGCCACACTCCGCACCCGTAAACGAGACCACATGAACCCAATACTTGAGTCACTCCAATGGCTCCCGATTCATCCTAGATGAATTTCAAAGATGCACTAACCCTCTTCAAAATCCTGCAGGGACTTGCCCTCGCATTACCTCTCCCCTCTCATCTCACTTTACTCCCCTCTATCCACTCTCCTACCACTCATCTCACTCCACTCAACTTCACATCTATCGCCTCTTAATCTCACTCTCTGCTCCTCCAACCAAGGCTTTTTGTCAAAGCCCCCAATTTACCTATACCACACTGGAACCGCTCTGTTCCTCCAACCAAGGCTTTTTGTTAAAGCCCCCAATTTACCTGTACCACACTGGAACCGCGCTGCTCCTCGTTGTGCTCTCGCCGAGCCGCGTTATTCTCTCACCGCTTTCCGCTCTGTCCCACAGGATGTCGTGGAGGCGCAGGTGGGCGCCCTGAAGCCTGGACAGAACGTCGTCATCGTGGATGATTTGATCGCCACAGGGGGTATGTGCCCAGTCTCTCAGGAAGGAAGCCTGTCCATCTGAACATCTATCCATCCTACCACCACCACTTCTCAATCGGACTATCCATCCGTCCAGTCAGCTCATGCAATCGCTTACACTTGCGGTGTCACCCCCCCCACAGGCACCATGGCGGCCGCCTCCCAGCTCATCCAGAAGCTGGGCGGCACTGTGCTGCAGTGCCTCGTGGTGATCGAGCTCGTGGAGCTGCGTGGACGTGAGCTCCTGGAGGCTGACATGCTGCAATCGCTCCTGCAGTACTGAGTGCCAGCGCTGTGTGCTGCAGTTGCTCCTGCAGTACTGAGTGCCAGCGCTGTGTGCTGCAGCCGCTCCTGCAGTACTGAGCACTGCTGCTGCCTGCCCACCCATTGTCTACCACACAGGAAGCAACAACCTTGCTGCCGTTGTTGCCATTGAGACGAGACCCCCCCCCAAAAAATATGTTCGTGCTCACCCTACTAAATTGCTTTAAAATGTAGGCCTTTGTCAGTTCACTGCTGGGTGAAAGCCTCACCACACTTTCGGTCATGGGGGTTTGTTGACCGTCATTAACCGCATGTTCATTAGTTTGGATTGGTGTAGGGGTGGGAAAAGATGGGTTCTGATATCACTCGCTGCCGATGTTAGCCATGGCTGGGAATCCATCTCCGGTTGCCGGTTAAGAATCAGAACCAACTGGTTACACTTTGGGTTTTGTTGCCATTGATCACTGCCACTGGAGGTGGCAATCACAAAACCACCCAGCTTGCATCACATCTATTAAGCTAAACTCGACTTGGAGAGTCACTCCCTTTGGGGGGGTTGCGATTCAGTTCAATAAATGGTATTTTTGTGATTGATGTGGTAGCTCTGATGGCTGTCGGGTGTAATCCATCCAATAGCATGGGACAACGTATTACAAATCATTTATCTCCATGCAAGACAATTTCTGAAGGTAGCATGAGAATTAATTTTAATCACTAAATGCCTACCTCTTGCTGGTAAAGGAGAAACCAAATCTGAACCCACTGGTAATGTGGGTAATTAGTATTTCTGGGCAGTTTTGATTTTTGATTGCTGGAGGAATAATCGAGACCTGCAATTATTCCACAGATAACAGAACATTTGAGATGTTGCTTCTCGTTCTTGAATACACAAACCTTGACTGTCAAGGGGTGGGCAATGTAATTTTGATGTGAAAGACTACTGCCATTATGGTGTTCCAGTGACATGGGTGGCTATGCCTAATGGGTATGGATAATTTTTAGGTTTTGCTTTAAAATTATGTAAATTGATATTCCTTTGTCAGTCCGCAACCTAGCAGCTGCAATTCTTAACAGATTTACAGGACATGAGCCAAAACACTTATCTGGCTTTTACTATTCCTGGTGTCATGCAGCAAAATATTGGATCAAACAAATGGCATGCATGTAGACTCGCCAAAATAAGGGAGGTGTAAGTTTACATGGACTTGTTGGATATAGAAAACATTTCCCAATTTGCCTTTTTACACCGCCAAAAGTTGTGTAAAAGTAAAAGTGGCACCGATACAACTGGATAGATGTTAATGGGACACCATTTGCGCAGCCTGGAAGAGGTGGTGCAACTTTGTTCTGTGCATTGTGCCTTGCCCTGCAGCCGTCAAATGAGTGGGGGAAACACCCAGTGGCTGAGGAGGAGGCATTAAGAGGGGTGCATGTGTTTAAAATTAATTTAAGTCGAATGCCTGGACTGTAATAAATACTGCAAAAGCTATGGATCTTCTGCGGTCACCTTCTCGTGTTTCTCCCACGTAAATTGCAGTCCCCAGTACTTTAACAAGGATTGTTGAATGCTTTAAAGATTAACATTATTTTCAAATTGCAAGCATATACTGTAGAGGCTCATGGGATTGGGGGTTTCATTCAGATTGGCTCTGCCAGTTCAATGTTATTTGATGCATGTGATAAGAAATAAAAACATCAACAATAAAACATTTAAAACATTTTTTATTTAAATTGATTGGGAGTTGCAATTAATGCATTGTACAATTAGGCAACATTGATAACATTACCATATCTTAGCAACCGTTTGTACATTTTGTATAAGGGATGGCTATTGTAAGGCTCATTCTTAAAAAGTCAAGCTTTCTGACAACAATACAAAAACTTAATTAAAGTCTCGTCAACTCTGGTCAGTCTACATGCAAACGAATAACACACCAATCCACACGCATACAAAAAGGCACCAAGCAAAGCGTGTCTACATGAGAGAACCCACAGCACCCTGTTTAACAAGACGACCACCAACCACTAAGCGTGTCGGTTCCTCACCTGCGCTCCCGCGGGGGACACTGGCGTTTTGCCACCATAAGGCTGCGACAGAAGTGGTCCACATAACTGTTGCAGATACTTGATACAAGAGTAGTTTTGATGTATAAAAACACATTCGTTTGTTGGGTGCACGTTAGTCCGTAAAAACGTTGAGTTGACGGTGGACTACGGATCCACAAAGGTCGGGAAACCCCTGCACGTTTGGGGAATCTCGTTATATTAAAATGCATACATGCACGATCCCCGTTTCGGCAAATTAAGAAACTTAAAAATACAAGCGCGCCTTTCAAAAGTACTTGCAGGCTACGGTAAAATTAGTTATAATATATTCAAAAGGCCCATTCCGTTTCATGGCGGTCCACACACTCCTTGTGTCGATGTATTCGACGAGATGCATTTTTTACGCTCATACGTCCACGGTGCCGCTGTGCCGCCATGTGGGCCGGACCACCCAGGTTCTGTTTTTGGTGGCAAGCACTCCGAGGATTTCATCACCTCCACGCGAGTACCGTCCCTAACCGTTGTGTCGAATGCCCTGTCGACCTGCATCCCGTTTGTGCCAAGCCAGTAAGGCTTTTTTTGCCCCCAGATTTTCCCTAACCCAGACCATTCATGTTGTCACGACCTCTTTAATTATATCGAAAACCCTCTGTAATACCACTACCATCTCCCAAACTCCTAACCTTACGAATAACATCACTGCTTCCACGGCCCATCATTTTGCAAACAGCATCAGTTTCTCTTCCTAATTCTTAACCTCTTTGATATCGCTACATCCTCCATGTCATTCGTATACCTAATTTAACCCAACAACCACTCAACTATATATCCTAATTAATTGTAACAGCTTCTAACTTCGTCCCTGTTCGTTATTTACCATAGTTCCTGACATTTTTTCCTGTCATCTTCAACCCAGTTTTGCCTAAAGCCCCTTTCCTCCCAATGCAGGCAGGGTTCTTCCAATCCCAACACCACCACCCTAACCCCAGCACAGCCTACACCCACTGCTTTCCACTGATTGCCAAATCCCATACCCCCCCCCCCCAAACACAACTGAAGCTCTAGTCCCATCTCCTTTGAACCCTAACCTACCCATATCAAACCCACATCCCTTCCCATATAATTTTTCACATCCCCATGACCACTCGCCTCCTATAGCTCCTCTCAGCATCCCCTTTAGTACCCTCCCCTCTTTCTATAACGCCTCATCTCCCTCCGATCAATCACCATACCCTGCATACATGCACCACTCGTAACCACCACCACCTCCTGCTCGTCTTCCACCCCCCCCCATCAGGCCTCCGCCGTGCTCACTCCGTGCCCCCGTACATATCGGCCAGCTTGTGGAAGCGCGGCCCCCAGTTGTCGAGGAACTTGTAGTCCTGATCCTCGTCCGAGCTCGCCGTGTTGATGGTGCTGACGGAACCGGCGACGGAGCCCTCGCCCTCAAAGTCGAACACGAGCAGCGTGTCGAACGGCGGCGCCGTTGGGTCTCCGTCGGCCGCCTTCAGGCTCTGCGTGGTGGAGCGAGAGGTGAGGATGTTAGGGGATGGAGATATGAAGGCAAAAAGACAACGATCCCTTTCTGTATAACCTCACCGTGGCACGTTAAGGCCGTCTTAGGGCGATCGTAACTGGCAATAGTTGCAGAACCATTTTTCACTGCACGCAAAAAAAGAATCAACTTGGGACAAATAAATATTTTCAGAAAACTGATTGCCGCTCCCCCTAGTGGGCGACTGGCATGGAAACTTCCAATTAGATAATGGGCAGAGGTCACCAAGGGTTGGGTACTCTGAAATCCAATCATCGTTCATCAGGCCTCGCAACGTTTCTCATTTTACCAAAACGCAGCGTTCGTTTCACTGCCACGTGGAGTTGACATTTCGCATCAGGTGGTGCGCGTGCCCCCAACTCTCCCACGAGCGTCCGTGCGCGTCCACCCTTCTTCACTCGCCCTACTTACGTCGTCGATGAACCCGCTCATGTTGGGCTCAGCGCTGCCGTCGCGAGGCGGCCGGGCCGGGAAGCGCGGCCGCTCGCCCTCGGGCATCTGGTCGTAGCGCCCCACCATCATGGGCCGTGCCACCGGCATCTCTTCGCCCAGCAGGTACGGCAGCTGGCTCGCGTCGTATTTCTGTGGGGAAAGGAAGGTGAGCGGGGGGGGGGGCACATGACATGGTGGGGGAGGGGGTGGGATCGGGGTTAGTGTTTAGGCACGAAGGCAGTGGAAGAATAAGAAGCTCGGCCTATTACATCAAGTGGGCTTGAGTAGAACACGTGGATAGATTGGATGATGGCCGATAGGAGAAACTGGTGATGAAGTGGCAGCCAAAGGAGGGAAACCAGTGTGAGAGGATGCCCACCGTGAAGCCGGATCGATGAGTTATAAGCTCGTGTGCAGGAGAAAGTGAGAGATTGGAATGGACATGGGCCTTACATAGCCAACCGTGCTAAAGATAGCGCATACATCGGTACATGATAACGATGAGTGCCAAGTGTCCCCACCTGATCCTCCTCTCCACCGCCCTCTTCGTCGTATTTGATGAGATTGTCACGCAGTTCGTCTTGCGAGTAAACCTTCACCACCTTCTGTTGGCCCTTCTTCCGGTACACCAGGAACAGCAAGAGAAGCACTGCGCACGCACAAACGCACAGGAGTTCGGTAAGCATCATCCCAACCCACGACTGGGCCTCCTCACCCGAGGTCAAACTCTGCCCTTAATTGAACACCTGGTGTAATGAGTAAATATCACACACCTGGGATCAATTGTAATTAACAATTAAAACAGCATTTTGTCAGCCGAATTTACAATTACATTTTGATTGCAATTCATCATGATTGACACAAACACAATTGTATGTAATTAGCCCTAGGTCTGGTAAAGGTCAGTGGGACGTGGCAACCTGCGGCTCCGAGCTGCACGCGACTCTTTAAGGATTCCTTCGTGTCCGTTATTTATTAAGGACCATCTCATATTAACATGCATTGCGGCTCGTGAAATATTGTTTTTTTTTACGGAATTCGAAAACAATGGCTTTTCTCATTATTTTGGTTGCGGTACCCCCTGCGCTAGCCACTCTACCCCGCCGTGCGCCGTACAAGCCTTCACTGCCACTCGCTAACAGCATCCCAACCATCTCATGGAAGCTACAAGGGAGACTATTATGCTTGTTTTTGTTGTGTGCGACAGCATCTGAGAAAAGCTCCTTAGTGTGTGGGCTTTATTATAGCAGTGGCACCGTGCAGCTCCCCCCCCCCCCCCCCCCCCCGTGTTGTTCGGCACCATGTGAAGCTCCCAGCAAGTGGAACGGAATGTCGGACATCGTGCCCACCAAAATGCAGTACAACCCAAAAACACACCAGAGAGCTGCAGCAATACCCCCCCTCTCAGCTGGCTGGACGGTCGACCCTGATATTGGAACGGCGAGGACGGCAAACTTTATTTCGTCTAACTTTTTTCGCATATCCTCTAAACCAGGGGTCCCCAACCCCCGGGCCGCGGACCGGTACCGGTCCGTGGCCTGTTAGGAACCAGGTCGCACGGCAGGAGGTGAGAGCGGTGAGTCCGCGCGTGGAACCCGCCCCCATTGTTTTATTATTCACCACTTCTGTCCTCGCCTCTTTCCTGCACTGCCCACTTGTCTCCGTGAAAAAATTGTCTTCCACGAAACCGGTCCCTGGTGCCAAAAAGGTTGGGGACCGCTGCTCTAAACTGTATTGTTTATAAACACCATTTAGTTTGCAATCACTTCCTTACTCTATAATAACCTCCAACACCGCTTTGTTGCAGCGCCTTGCAAGGTACCGCAGCAAAGGGAGGCGCCGGTATAAATAATTATCAATCGAGGCGCTGGCCACGACTGGGTTTCGGAGTCGGCGCCCCAAGCGCGTCTCTCCCTGCGCCGCGCCACCCTTGCAGCTGAGAGCCGGCGATGGGAGCGTTCGACTCACGCAGCAGCAGCAGGAACGCCGTAAGGATGCCGATGATGGCGCCCATGCCCAGGCCGGCCGCCTGCCGCTCCGCCTTGCACACGCCATGGTCGCTGCACTCGCACACCTTGATCACCACTTCAGACACCTGCCCCATCGGAGGTAACCCGTTGTCCGTAATGCGCACCGATATGTTGTAGGTGTCCACGGGCAGGTTCTCTTTCATAGAGTTCACCATCGCATAGTCACCTGTTGGGGGAGGGGGGGGAGGTTAGGGGTAGAGAGGAGGCAGCGGAGGGTTACTGGGAGAAAGCCCAATGTTGGGGGCGGAGAGTCACGGTCGGAGGGAGCAGATGAGCAGTGAGTGTGCAACAATCGACTGGGTCAGGACCCCCCCCCCCCCCCATGCTCTCGCCTGCTATAATGCATCTAACGACTAATCAATTGAACTTGATTGTAACGCTAAATTATTACAGGAGACAAGGTAATCGTGCCAAGTCCATCCCCCTACGCTAGAACACAGCAGAGCATTGGAATAGTTCAGACGGAGATACAACGCTAGGCGCCTTTTGACTTGCCAAGGCATTTAAGCAAGCGCCACCACAAAATGCACGCCATTATACCCTTGCGGCTTCGTAACCGTTACCGAATTGCTTGAGCGACCATGCCCTGGGCTGCCCGGGTTGCGTGAGGAGCTCGAAGATGTAGGGCCCCGTGTTGGGCGCCGCGTCGGCGTCAAACACCGTCAGGTTGACGGACTCCAGGTTGCGCCTCGCGCACACGACAATGGGCTGCGGCACGTCAAGCACCGGCGGGTTGTCGTTGATGTCCTTCAACGTCAAGAGCAGCGTGCCCGTTCCCGTGGCCGGAGGGGAACCTGACACATGGGACAGAGCAAGCGAGAGGAAAGATCATCAGGATTATCGTTACTAAGCGCCGCAGTAGAAATGGGCACCGATAAAAATGGTTTGTTTTCCGTAGTTATGAATTGGGTTTGTTTTTGAATGTTTCTATTTGTATGTACGTTGAACTTCTTTCGCACCGTACGTAGCCAACCGTGCTAATATCGGAGGTGCGGGGGAAGGACAACGAACTAAACACAGTTTCAACACTGCTGCTGCATACACAGTACATGGGTCGATTATGATTCTTATCAGTAGGTGGTTGGGGAGGGGGGAGGGCACTTGAGCAACCTTGTGAGGGCAAAAAGAGGAGACCTTAAATAAACTACGGGGTTAGAGTGGGACAGTTGCTAGAAAGCGGGACATAGCATTGACCGAGAGGTTCAATTGGGGAAAAAGGTGGGAAAATGGGATGCCGAGGAGCAAGACGGTTAGAGTCCGTTAAGGAAGACAGAAGGCGATTGGTGGAGAAGCGGAGGAGCAGACAGAACCTTGTGGAACTTTCTAGAAGGAATGGAGAGAGGATAAAAAAGGGGGTGTGGCAAGAGCACCAGAGAGTGTCTGGTGTGGGCAAGAATAAGTTTGCCTTGCCCGGGAATGACTCGTGTGGACCCCCTAAAACTTAAATGCACACCAGCCACATGGCCAATCGAGGTGTGGTGCAGGCTTGCCCAGTTTAAAACTCATTGCTGTGTTTTACAGGCAAGGGACATGTGAGAATTAAGGCAGGCATTGAAACTTTAGGTTATTTTTTTTACACTTTATTACTAAAAACTATTAAAGATTTTTTATTTTAACAGGTAAGGCCCACCAAGTTATACAGCTCTTTTTCAGAAGCGACCTGGCCGCAAATTATAGCTCAACAATGTGGATTATCACGTGGAAATTTATAGTAGCCAAATCATCTCAACACGTTTCTAAATGTGGAGGGGAAAAAAACGTAGGACCCAGAGAAAAATCCACGCAATCACTCCAAATATACAGGCATCAGGAGCGGGATCGAACCCACGACCCCCTGCATACCAGGCGAGGTAGTTAACATCTCGTCACCGACTGATAGAAGGTTCTAGGAGCAGTGGGCTTTAAAGCGTATATAAGGGATGGGGAGAGGAGAGGTCAGGGCCCATTGGAGATTTCCCTATGAGCCAAATGCTGTTGGTGTACATCTGGAACGTGTGAATAAAAGCCAACCTTCTGTAGCCCTCCTCACGTGTCCCAAACTCAACAATTTCACTAACTGGGGGCAAAATCTCCCCCCTACACCACCTTTCTGGGTACAGAGCTCGGTGCGTTTGTGGCGTTGACGCTGGGGACGTTGAAGTTCGCCTCTGCGCGAGCTCCTACCGTTGTCCTTGGCGAGGAAGGTGGCGGCGTAGACGCCGTTGGTCACCACCTCGCGATCCAGCCTGGCCACCGTCGTCACAGAGCCCGTGTCGGCGTCGACTGTCAGCCAGCCCCTTGGGTCGTTGTTGATGAAGTAGCTGTGACGTACAACAAATACAACGATGAAGAGCCCCCCTCGTGCATAGCCTTTTTATGAACTGCTGGGGGCAAAAGACCCGTGAGCGGGTGCCTACGATTGAGGCCGGCACTCCACAGGAGGGGGTGGTGTGGCCAATGCTCACGTTTACAGAGTGGTCGGTACGAGTTAAGGGTCGAGAAAACTAGGGTCGATCAAGCTTTCACAGAATGCCCCCCACCCCCTTCCCAGCTAAGTCTGAGCCACTGGTTGATGAATATCAGAGATCGAGGGTGAAAGTTTGAGAGGGGGGGGTGGTGGGTTGCGTGCGTGCGTGTGTGCGCCGCGCTTCACTGCGATGCACTGCACCTGATTTTCTGGTTCATTTCCTTGTCGGGGTCCTTGGCGGTGAGCACGGCTACGCTGTGGCCCACCGCGACGTCCTCCGACACGGTCACCTTCTTGACGAGCGGCGTGAACTCGGGGGCCTCGTTCACGTCCTCCACCACCACGGTGACGGTCGCCGTGCTCAGTTTGTCATTCGTCTGGAGTTCCACTTCGTTCTCGGCCCTCACCAACAGCTTCACCAATTTCGTCGTTTCGTAATCTAGGCCCTGGTGGGAGCAAGGAGTAGGGAAAGGAGGAGGGGGGGTCAAGAGGTCAGCATGGCCAATGCCACGGAGAGATTCTGCAGCAGTTGTAATGTCAGCATTTGTTATCCAAGGGCTGCTCTCTTACTCTCTCAACACCACCACCATCTGGATTTAAATCCTCACTGTGATTGCCAATATTTTAGTTCCATTCCAACACCTGTCTGGGTAACCTGCCCTCATCCATCCTGCACGCGGATGCCACCAATCACAGCCTCCTCTCTTTATCTCCGTCGGACTACCGATGTCCGTCGCCAGCGCTACTTCCTTGGGAAAGGATCTTTTCCCAAAACATTTAACACGTTAAAATCGCTTTCAGATAGACGGCAGTCCAAACGAAGGTGGTGGCATAGTACATGTGCACATCGATTATCCTTTATAGCGAATCGTGTTGGAATTGAGGCCCCTTCAGCTCCACAGGCACGGATAAGTGCCGACCCCCCCGCCCATCTCCCCCCAGGACATTCACCTTGACGACGGTGACGATGCCGTTGTTGGAGGCGTCTGTTGGGATTTGGAAGTTCCCCGTCTCGTTTCCGCTCACGGCAATGAAGCGGGCCGCCCAGGCCTTGGTGTGGGGGTCGTCGAGGTCGTTGACGGTGAGGGTGGTGCACGTGATGTCCACGGCGTTCTCCGGCACCCTGCAGTTGTACTGAACAGCCGCACAAAAACGCACTGAGGGTCGCCACCTAATCCTGGTTGTCTCAGGATCGACCCCCACCCTCTCTTTCTAAGACTTCCCGGGGGACATTTGTCATTTGCGCAATAATACTCCACTCAAGACAATGCATCAACATGTAGCTCACTCCCCCCTCCTGCATTGCCAGATACCCTCCTTCCCAAGATGTGTCCAAGTATTCTTGTACCTATGTATGTACAGCCATGGGTTCGATCCCAATTCTGACGTCTGTATATTTGGAATGTGCATGTTCTCCCCGTGGTCGCGTGAATTATTCTCTGGGGTCCTCCGTTTTCCCCCTCCACATTTAGAAACATGCATTTGGGAGTATGTGGCTGCTATACATTTCCACGCGATAAGCTTCTAAAAAATAGCTGTATAGTTCACTCAGTGGGCCTTGCCTGGTAAAATTAAAAAAAAATTTAGTTGTTTAGTTCATAGTTTATGTACGTAGCCAACCTTGCTAACCATGAGGTGGCAGCCCTAAGTGTTGACTGTGCGGTGCGATGCAGTGCAATGTGGTGATGCAGTGTGGTGCAGTGTGGTGCAGTGTGGTGCAGTGTGGTGCAGTGTGGTGCAGTGTGGTGCAGTGTGGTGCAGTGTGGTGCAGTGTGGTGCAGTGTGGTGCAGTGTGGTGCAGTGTAGTGTGGTGCAATGTGGTGATGTAGTGTGGTGCGGTGCAATGTAGTGGTGTAGTGCGGTGCAATGTAGTGGTGTAGTGGTGTCGTGTAGTGGTGTAGTGTGGTGCGGTGCAATGTAGTGGTGTAGTGTGGTGCGGTGCAATGTAGTGGTGTAGTGTGGTACAGTGTGGTGTTGTGCGGTGCAATGTAGTGGTGTAGTGTGGTGCTGTGCAATGTAGTGGTGTAGTGTGGTGCGGTGCAATGTAGTGGTGTAGTGTGGTGCGGTGCAATGTAGTGGTGTAGTGTGGTGCAATGTAGTGGTGTAGTGTGGTGCGGTGCAATGTAGTGGTGTAGTGTAGTGGTGTAGTGTGGTGTAGTGTGGTGAAGTGTGGTGCGGCGCTCACGATGGTCGGGTCGAAAATGGGCGGGTTGTCGTTGGCGTCGGTCACCGTGATGATGGCGGTTGCCGTGGCGGAGAGGCCCGTGCTGCCGTACCCATCGCTCGCCTCCACGATCAGCTTGTACGTCTTCGTCACCTGTGCCGACCGACCCATGGGTGCACATTTTACACGGTGCACTTCACATCAACGCCAAGCATCTCGAGAGCGTGAGATAATATTTGCACGTTTGGAATCTACAAAATAATTTCTTTCAAATAATAAAGCAATGTTCTGTTTACGTGACAAACCTTACTTATTGGCTGTGTCGGGTGGTGGCGGATTTAATGACAAATTTATATTTACGCGATCTAACCCAAAAAAAACTGTATTATGGATAATGTTGCTCGCAAAAGCCTACGCGTTAAACAAAGCAATGTACCCCTAGGCAATATTATTTTAAATGAAATAAAATCTATATTGTAATTAAGAGCAGTTTATAAGACAAGGAATAACATTGTATAAGCGGATACCCAGCATGCACCAGGTAGGTGCACTGAAGATCTGGGTCTTTAATAAACATTTAAACATATTGCATCCCTGCTCCTCTGGGGGTTACGAGGAGATATTTCTGCAGCTCTGGAGTCCGACGGTTAGAGGCACAACCGCCCAAAGGCAACCAAATCGACACCGTCCCTAGCCACGCCCCGTGAGCGAGCATGACACCCGTAAAAAAAAAGAAAAAAACATTCTAGAGACCACGGCCTGGCCGGTGCCGGCTAGGCCACGGCTCCGCTAGAGCCACGGCCTCTTTGCAATATGCAGACTGAGCAGCCGTTCTTAGCTCGGCGAGAAAGTTCAATCGGTGCAAGGCAACAAAAGTTGTGAATTGGAGAAAGCCACAAGGTGTCAACGTAGCTAACCGTGCTAATCAGGGGCGCAGGGGAAGGACAACAATGATCTAGCCACTGCCTCCCTCTTCCCCCCCCCCCCACAAACCCCCAAGCTGTCACCCTTTCTCACAGTGCCAAGAGGAGGGGAGCAAATTGTGAAGATATAACGCAACGTTACAAGCGACCAAATTAATTGTAGAAAAATGGGTTGAATGGTAACGTATTCTTTAAGTGTTAGGTGGCGAACTAGTGCACAAATTACTGTGCGTTTATTTTTTTAAAAACAGACTTAGGGTGGCTTTCAAAGCAGAATGAAGAATATTTAAAAATGTTTTTGAAGCTGAGAAACAAGTGTAGTGTACAGCAACAGCCAAGGACTCTGGCGGCGAACAAAACATGAGCTATATTTCAAAGGGTTGTAAAGACTATATAAGCTGGTGTGGTTTATCGGCAAAGCTGCAGTTGCTCAAGGGACAGCCACATCAGGACGTCTGCAGCCAGCTCACCTGGGACACAGATACTGGGCCCAAGCCAGGCCGGGATCGTGCGATGACGTGACAGGGCATGCAAATAAATGAGTGAAACGTTGCTTCTGCTTGGCAAAAACAAAGACCCCCCTTATAGCCTTTACATACTGTTAGGGCAAGTGCTGTTAGCGAGGACCTATGAAGGCCAGCACAGCACACGACGGGGTGGGGTGGCCAACACTATGCCAAGCCACCTTTGTCTCCCTAGTGGCGATGTTTACACACTGCACCAGGTACTCATTTGAGGCTGAGTAGACCTAGGGGAGGACCAGGACCGGTTCAGATAATCATCACGGATGTTGGCTATTAGCGGGAATTAAACTCGGGGCGCCGGGTTCGTAGCGCAGGATGCCAACCGCTACCCTACCGCTCTGCGTGGCGTTCACTCGTACACATGCACCTCGTCCATCACACGCTGCTATCCGCCCCACTACGTGACTATTTTTATTTTGGAACACACGCACGTGGTGATGCTATGGCTTTAATGACCAAATCACCTACATGCATTTCAATTATAAGAAAGCAGCATTTCTTTATTTCTTAGAGAAAATCCAAATCCGAGGGCCCAGGGGCTGCAACTGTGGCGAGATGTTAACTCCCTCGCCTGGAATGCAGGAGGTCGTGGGTTCGATCCCAACCCTGACACCTGTACATTTAAAATTTGTACGTTCTCCCCATAGTTGTGCGAAATCTTCTCCGGGTCCTCCACGTTTTTCCCAGCACATTTAGAAACATGCAGTTAAAGTATTTGGCTGGTATACGTTTCCACATGATAAGCCACTTCATTGGGCGATCAATTGTGGCCAGGTCACTGCCAAAAAACAGCTATGTAGCTCGGTGGGCCTTTTTCAGTAAAATAATAAAAAAACTGTTTAGTAATAATTTAGCTTAGTCAACTCCGGTACTCGCCTCTCTGTCGAGGCCGGACGCGAGGGTGCGGATGTTTCCGGTGGCCGTATTAATTGTGAACATCAGCGGAAGGGCCGGTTCCTGGCTCAGGATCTTGTACTTGAGGATGCCTCCGTCCTGGTTGGGGTCGTCCTTGTCGGTGGCGGTGACGTCCATCACAGACGTTGCTGTCGGAAGTGCACGGAGCGGAGCGCGCGTCACAACTCGGCCAAGCGTACAGAGTGGAGTGCAATGCGGGCACGCGTGGATACACATGGCACTGCCCGTTGACACGGGCTGCCGCATCGCAATACGATATGAATTTTTTACAAAAGGATGATTAGCACAAATAGTTTTTAAAGTAGCTTGCCTTTGTGTTTTGATTTTATTAAATTTTTTGGCTTTATTGTATTATGATTGTTTTTTTACTCTTGGTGTGTCAGTGTTTTGTGTTTCTAAAAAATAATTACCTCCGATGTAAACTGTTTTGAAATTATCAATTTGAAAGGTGCTTTATATAAATAACTGTACAATAAATTTTAGGGTTGCTGCGATGTTGATACTACGCCATATCGCACGATAAAGGGTCCATGCCATTCATAATGTCCATTTTTAAAATTAACATCTTATTGTAATAATCATGGCTAACTTTTCCCCCCAATAACCTAATAAAATAATAGGAATGCCATTTCACGAAAATAATGAAATTTCAGATTATAATGATCATCAAGGCCTATGGCAGAGGCTTGTGTTGCATTCACTGCATACAAATAACTTTCAAGTATTCTTCATTCGTTCTTAAAAGTACATCTAGGCATAGGAACAGGACGATACAAATGTAAGTTAAATACAATAACAATCTTATCAGAAACCACTCGATAAATTTCATAGCATGCATATCAGGACGTTTAATTTCATGACATGCCTTCCAGTATTTGGCTGCTGCTTTAAATTGCCACGTGAGAAGCCACTTCGTTGAGCTGTCATTTGTGGCCAGGTCGCTTCTGATAAGGAGCTACATCGCTCGGTAGAGCTGACCAGGTTTTGTTTAGAACCGGGCGATGGACTAGGGAGACGCAGATATTCTGTTTTGCTAGGGGAACACATTCCTGCGGAGGGAGCTGGTAGGAACGTTGGGTTGCTCGGTCAATGGCCAGGGTCAATGGCGGTGTGGTGTATTCCGCAAATATGCCCGACTGAGGGCAGGCACAAGCCGGCGTGAATAGGTTAAACGTTGAGTTTTATAAGGGCACCACGGGGTGACCAGCCCCTCCCCACCCAGCCCCACCCCTCTCACTCCCCACCCAGCCCCACCCTCCCCACCCAGCCCCTCCCCTCCCTCCCCACCCAGCCCCTCCCCACCCCACCCTCCCCACCCAGCCCCTCCCCACCCTCCCCTCTCTACCCAGCCCCACCCCTCCCATTTTTGGATGCACGACGGACGGACACAATAATCCCCTGTGGGCTGGTGTAACCAGGAGGTTCCTACCAGTAAAATTGGTTATATATTAGCTATATAGCTCAGTGGGCTTTACCTGGTAAAATGAAAAATAGTTGAGTATATTCATGTCACGTGGCATCTTTGAAATATTACATTGCAGCAACCCTACGTACGATACACAAAAGTGCCGCCACATCGTGGCAGCCATCCCCTGCCCTACAGGTCGAATTTGAGGTCCACACCTGGGAGGGATCCCTCGGGCACGGTGCCAAAGTACTCCGTCTCCGCGAACTGGGGGCGGTTGTCGTTTTGGTCGATGACGATGATCTGCAGGTCCACCGGGTCCTCCAGGTTGTTCCCATTTGAGTCGACCGCGTAGCCCTTGAGCTGCAAGGTTCGGAGAAACCGGCACGACAGTGTACGATTGGAAATGTATTTTGAACTTCTTTTGCACCATACGTAGCCAAACGCGCTAATCGGAGGTGCTGGGGAAGGACAATAAACTGAACACAGTTCTAAAGAAATTACTTTTCAATCTACAATAAAAAATGCATAGCAGAGCCATCATCACCATTATCGTCATTGGTTTTATGCTGGATTGAGGTCTCCTAAAGTTGTTGCCATCTCTAGCAATCTCACAGTGCAAAAATCTATCGAGCTCCTGCACATGAGCCGATCTCATTGCTCCTTGAGTGCACGACTCATGAATGTGTTGTGTCAATGAGCACTCGCTAACAGCAAATATTTCAACAGCCTATCGAGGTGAAAATAGGGACTTACGTGTGTGATGTGTCCGTATATGTATGCTGGGCTGCCTGTGTGCATCCATATGGGGAGTGATAGGTGCATTGGCACGATTATAGTGAAATGGGTTTGATCCTCAGTGATTACGATTGCCCTCTGTAGAGAAAGGCTCGTGAAGGACACGATTGGGCAGTTGGGGGCAGTCATGACCCCAGCAACAACGAAGGTCCAGAGGAGCGATTCTCACAACGAGCAGAGTGCCTGCCAGCTAAAACAAAACTATTGGACACAGTGGGAAGCACAGTCACTTCAGATATTCACCCTCTATCAACTGGCTCCGTCTCATGTGCAATCTTCCACTTCACGTGGCCTCACTGTGCGTACCTAGCACGGCACAAACGCCGTGGCGGTGTCACGGCCACCGAGTGGTGAATGGGTGGTGTGGCAGCTGCTTGTTTGGTGAATGAGAGGCCGGGCACGTGTTCCGGCTGTGGCAGCGTTTGTGCGTGCGCTCGAGCGAGCTCGCGTTTGCTCTGCGCACCATGTACATGTCGATCTCCTCACGGTCCAGAATCTTGTTCACGAACAACCATCCGGTGCCGGCCTCGATGAAGAAGACACCGATGGGAGCTTGGTCAGCTCCAGGCCCCGTGATGCTGTAATGAACGCCGGTCTTTACTTTGTCCGACTTGATCTGAAAACGCGCAGGTTTGCACGCGGGGAACGACAATCACGTCATTGGCGTTTTTGCTGCAGATATAGTTTTGGCGTCAATGAAACATCTGCACAGGGGCGTACGATGGACATTATATAAACAAATTTTACCAGGAAAGTCGAGAGTCGTGTCTCAACGACACGTGTTTCAAGAGGGTTTTTGGCTACATTGGGATAGTAAGGAAATCCCATTCACTTGCCTTTAGCTTCGTGCGTAAAGAAACCGAAGACCCCAGAGAAAACCCACGCTGCACGCAAAGGGAGATGGCACTCATATGGGAGAGAGACTCGGCTCAACACAAAGTGGTGCCCTGTACAACTGGGGGCAAAAGGGCCTTTGAGACACAGAGCACAAGGAGAGAGAGAGAGCCGCAAGTGAGCGACAGAGATGCACCGAGATACAGAGATGGGGGGGGGGGAAAGGGAACTTGAAGACACAGAAAGGTGTTTGGAGAGTGATAAGGGAAACAAAGAGAAAGCCAGACACATACAAAAAGACAAGGCGCAATTAGAAATATGGAGATTGTCTTTGCCACTGTGTGTCTGAGAGACACAAGATGACCGGACACAACGAAAGTTACAAAAGAAAGACATGGACAGAAACAGTGACGGACAGACTTTGGGGCCTGATTGAAGTCTGGGGGGGGGGGGGGGTCTCCGCACACGTGTCTCTTGTGTGTAAACGTTGGTGGTGGCGGTGCCAGATGCCGGGGCGTGGGAGGCCTTGCCTGCACGAGTTTTTGAGGCAGCTGCCCACGGTCGTTCTCGGTGATCCTGATGGGCGGGATGACCCACGCACGCTTGTGGCGCCGCTGGTTCCGGGACCCGGGGTCGGTTCTCCACGGCATCAGCACCAACGTGTCGTCCTGCACACGCACCGTCGCAAGCATCCACCCCACGCCCACAGCCGTTACCGTTAGAGAGCGCATATTAAGGCCGGAGTGGCGTACGAGGCGGTGGTGTTGCTAGCACCACGTCTGGCCGCCTTCATCTCTGCATTACCGACGTTCACATATATTGCATCAGATATGCATACAAGGGCGAGTTGAACCTAGGGAAGGCCCAGGCCCGATTGACAATTCACTTGACGCCGATGTTAGCCTTGGCCGGGAATCGAAAACAGTTTACCGGGTTCGGGCCGCAGTCGCATACCACCGCATCAATTGTGGGACCGTGTTCTCGGACTACTTTGTTATAAACGTGGTAAGAGTTGAGGTGAAAGCCAGATTTAGTGCTCTGGTCAGGGTTTAGCACAAGGGGTTGGCAAACAAAATAATAAGAGCCATGTTTTTACATAATCTGTTAAAAAAAACTCACTATTTCAAGAACCGCAATGCATTTGGTGAATACGACACGGTCCTTAATAAATACCATCACAAAGCAGTCCTTAAAGAGCCGCGTGCGGCTCCGTAGCCGCAAGTTGCTGACCACTGCCTATGGTAAACCGGACATTCGTGGTGAACTGGACTTTCGTGGTCAGGGGTCGGTGACCAAAATAACAGGAGCAGCTATTTTTTTTTATTTCAAGAGCCCGCACTGCAGTCCCTAAGGAGCAGTATGCGGCTCCGGAGCCGCAGGGTTGCCGACCCTGGTTTAGCACGAGGATTATTGTTAGAGCCAGGTTTAGAAATTAGGGTCTGGATTAGCACCAGCGTTCGCGGTAGAAAGCCATGTTTTGTCTATAGAATTGAGCGTACCTCATCGTGCATGTGCTTCTTGGCCTGCAGCTGCACCACGGTCCTCAGTGTCTGCCCCGTGCCAGGGTCGAGAGCTGTGACCTCGAACGCCGTGACCCCGGTCTTCAGGTGGAGCCGCTGTGCCGCGCGTACCGTGCCGTCCGACGTCACGGTGAAGCGGGGGTCGCCGACCTCCAGCAGTGTGCTTGCACTGTCGCCGCGGCACGCCGAGAATACCACTGTGGGAAGGAGGGCGCATTGGTGATCATTGCCGTCATCATCGTCGTCATCATCATCATCGTCGTCGTCGTCGTCATCGTCGTCATCGTCTGTAGCAGGAGCAACATCACCATCATTATTTTCATCACAATGTTCATCGCCAACAGCAGTATCTGCATCATAATCATCGTCATCACCACATTACTGCAGATTTATCGGTCCTTTTCTTTTATGAACGTAAAAGAAGTAGACAAAAAAAACGAAATTGAAATAAATATTCCCACCTTTCCAAAATGCCAGAGTTAAATCAGGTTCACCCGGTGCAGTGAGTCATGATCTCAGCCTGGTCACCAATGACTGCACGATTTTTTTCAAATACGAAATTGGTTTTGCACTCAATTCTGGCTAAATTCCAGCTCTGAGAATTATGCAACTCGTCCGACTGCCGTGTGACCATCTCTGGGGGGCGCCACGGTAGCGAGATGTTAACTACCTCGCCTGGCATGCAAGAGGTCATGGGTTCGATCCCGAACCTGATGCCAAAATATTTAGAGTTTGCATGTTCTCCCCGTGATCGCATGGATATTTTTCCAGGTCCTCTGTTTTTTCCCTCCACATTCAGAAACATGTGTATAGAGTAATTCATTGGCTGATATACATTTCAATATGACAAGCCACTTCGTTGAGCGATCATTTGTCACCAGGCTGCTTCTGAAAAAGAGCTACATAGCTCAGTAGGCCTGACCATGTTTTGTTTATAACTGGGCGGCGGACTGTGGAGACGCAGCGATTCTGTTTTGCGAGGGAGACCTGGTTCTCTCGTCAGCAGTGTTGCTTGCGTCCCAAGCTCACCGCTCACCACCAATGCATGGGAGCCCTGCTCGCGCTGCTGCGGAGCACGTGGGTGGCGGTTCTTAGCTTAAGCGAAGCCACCGTTAACTCTGCATGCATTATGTATACGGATCGTTGCGCGAGGGTGAAGGGCTTGGACCGTTCAGGACGTGGATGTTTCCGGATCAATATCTAACATTGCACTTAGAAGCAAAAAAACCCTCTTCCTCTGGAGTGCAATTAAATAAGAAATGTAGAATTTAGGGGCGGGGGGTTGTTATACTTTTTGTCGCGTTTCACTTTTCGTTAAAAGGCTGCCTTAAAAAAAAAATTCGTCGAGGGGAAAACCATCCAGCATCTGACCGTTTTGCAAACGCACCGTGCATATCCCGTGGGTACAGCGCATTGCATTGTGACTTTAGTCCCATGATGCTTTGTGGGGGTTAAAACATTTCACCTTGCCGGAGTGGGTTACTGTGTGGCCCGAATGCAGCTATGTTCTCCATTTCACAATTGTACTTCTCTTCCCGGCATTCCGAGCAAGGAATCTGCTCGTGGGCAGCTGCTGGGTGGATTGTTGCATAGTGGGACAGTGGTAGTGTTGGGGGTGCCGGCAGCGAGGGGAGGCCTTCATCTAGCAGTGGATCGACCGTGGCTAACGATGAAACTGCATTCCACATGTGCCTTAAAAGCATGACGTTTCATATCACAAGGATCAGGAGATAGAGGAACGTACGAGACTGGACGGGTGCCAACTCTCGCCCCCCCCCCCCCGCGAGGGTGCAGGTGAATCTGCTGGGTGGCACCAGCACTCGGTTTGCCTGGCATCTATCGCCATCTCTAACAAGCCCTTGCATCCATCCGTTGGGAGGTCACGCGTCTTCAACCTTGCCGCTAATGTTTAATGTAAATAAAACAATTTTTATTTTAAGCACGAGTCAGCTTTGTGGCACCAACCAACCACCAGCAGGAGCTTGCCCGTGGCTTTTCCAAGTCGTGCATAGCCCCGACTGAAGGCGCGGCAGCTTTGCGAGGGTCTCCACTGCCGCTTTCGCGGTTATTTTGTTTTCAGCTGGAAAACAAATTTATCGCAAACATTCACCCGAACTCCATACAGATCAGATATTTCATTCCATGGAACCACATCAATGGGCATCTCTGCAGGTAGAGGGGCTGTGTGTGTGTGTGTACACGTGTGCCCACCACAAGGGCTTAAAACCAGTCCGACGAGAAGGAAATACGCAACGTGGTGATTTTTCCCGATTGTAAGTGTGTGCGCTGTGCCGATACAGCAGGCGGAACCGACTACCGTGGCCAGCGCGCTCCCAGCCCGATCGATGGGTGAGACTGCTGCAGGCCAGAGGCAATCCAAACGGAGCACAGTGTGAGTTTATATTTTGTTGTTTTTTGTATGTATGTTGAACTTCTTTTGCACCGTAAGTAGACAACCGTGCTCATCGGAGGTGCGGGGAATCCGAGGTGCCACCGAGCCACATCCTGCACACCGACCAATATTCTGAAGTCTCATCAGAGATGTGAGATCCTAGGCTCGGGCAGGTGATCAGGGTGCTGTTCCGTGGTATGTATTTCATGGTTGCCGAGCACAAGGACAAAGCTCCACAACGCCAAGGGGCCAGCAACAAACAGCACTCCTCAAAGTACAAAAACCGAGTCGGCACGTTTCTTGAATTGAGCTGACAGAAACTTGGTAATGAGAGACGATGGGATAGAACTCCGGAGCAATGGAAGTAGAACGAGAACCAGGTTACTGCCCCGACCACGCAATGATTGGGGCTCGTAAATTTGGCAAACGGCGACGTCCACCTCGTAAACGAGTGCACGGAAGTCTCGTCGAGAAACGTTGCGGTGGGGACGAGCACGAGCGGTGATGCGCACTGCGGATGTCCCAGGGGATGGGTCACAAAGTCTGTGACGGACAACTCGATGTTTTGAATTCTCAAAGCTGGAATTTAGTCACCAAACTTTTACGGGACGGGTTTTTTCCATGCCATCACTGGTAGCCGGGCTGAGAACAAACTCACTCACTACACCTGAGAAGTCGTTTTAATCACAACTCGGTTTCATGTCAGTCTCTGGGTATTCGTGAGAGTCACTGGTAACCAGTCTGAGAGAGAACATGACCACATCACAATTGAGAACCCAGTTTACTCACTGGCAGCTGCCCGAACGCAGCATCTCACCCCCAGTGACTAAATGCGTCGGCAGTGTTTAACACTTTGTGTTTGTCGTGAAAACACGAAGGATGGAGCTATCGATTGCAACACTGGAGGAACACGAGAGCCAAAAAAAAGTCCCACCAGCTGTTGATTGCGACCGTTTTATTACTGGTTGAAAGGCCCATCTCAAAAAGCCCTCAATGGTCAAATGAGGGTAATGATGTCACCACAACCTCATCATTGTTTTCTTATGCTAGTTACTGGCAGTTTTTGAAAATGTAACCGTTTGGCCTCTCATTGCATTCCACAAATTTCCCCCTCACCCCACCCCCTCCCTTTGGTCGCCGACCTCTGGGTTCCACTCCAGTGCCTGGCCCGGGTGACTTAACCCCTCCTCCATAGGGCAAACGAGTCTCCCACCCTCGCCCCTCCTGATCGCATCCTCCTCTTCGTGATTACATCTCCGGCACGCTTTATTGCCACATTCCATTCAGAACTTCCAAGTCGCTAACTCTATCCATCAGCCGAGCATGGGCCACAAAAAACGGTCGTGGGGGGAGAGGAGACGCACGGTGGACTGCAACCGCTCGCACAAATTGCACCCGAAGTGTTCCTCGACACAGCTGAAGTCACAGGCCACGGCTCCTATGGTGCACAGCTAATTCCCCACCTTCGCTGTCCTTGAGTTGGTCAATTCATTTGATAAAAACGTTGATGTCTCATGGTGGTGAGATGTTGACTACCTTGCTCAGGATACAGGAGGTCATAGGTTATATCACAACCCGGACACCTGTAAATATTTAGAGTTTGCATGTTTTTCGTGTATTTTACTCCAGATCCTCCGGATTTGCACTCCATAATTAAAAAAATGCGTCTTCGTTGAGCTATAATTTGTGGCAAGGTCGCTTCTGAAAACGAGCTATATAGCTCGGTTGGCCTAAACTTATAAAATAAAACAAACATCTTGGTTCCGAGTGCATGGCCATCATATTGCTCCTCACACCCAATCACTCACCGATACCGCCATTCCTCATCAATAATTCGCAGACCGGTTGGCACTGGGCCTGGTGCGAGGATTAAATAACAGGGACCACACTCCCCTCCCCCCTGCCCTCCTCTGCATAGGTTAGCCCGGAGCCTTTGCTCCTTCCTGCCCTGTGGGTGCCGCTGCAGTTGCACCGCCTGTACAACCCACAACCCGACACAGCTGAGAGGCCCAGCCCCTGAGCGTGTGTGGACTCGATAGGAGACTGGAGACAAACCCGCGGGGCGACGCGCCGCCCACGTTCGCCTCCTGCCCTCGTGTCGGGTTTCGGGAGGGCCCATCTCTCTCTCTCGCGTCGCGTGATGAGCTCACGGCTACGGGGGGGGGGCACGGTTTCGACGCCGACACTCGCCCCCCCCCCGCTTTGTTCAACAGCATTTCTTACGCCTCGCGGGAGAAAACAAAAACCTCGGAGGAAAAAAAACACACAAACTCGCGCAGAGACACATGCGTGTCTCCGTGCTCGAGCGAGTGTGGGACAGTGCTCGTCTTCGTTGGTGGCCCCCCCCACCCCACACGCCACGAGTGGAAATTGCACATTCCTATGGCAGGGGGCTATACATTTCAAGTTCCTGCTTTAAAAAAAAGATTTTGGTATGGATGCCGGACCCCCCACCGCAACACTCCCTGCCCCCCCCAACAACACACCTTCACTAACACCGTGTTGACCAGCGTGGTGAAGTATGATCAAACGTCCACCGTCACTGCCAGTGTGAGGAGGCTTGCAGCCAGGCAGTGGATTTGACAACAGGTCGTCAGAAAAACACGATTTACGGGCCGCTTTGACGTTAAAATATTTTTACTTGCGAAAAACGCCGTGAGATGGAACATCTCGTTTGCAAGGGTGTCCGAGCTGTCAATTGCAAAGGAGACGTTTGGACGTCATGGACTCGGTTTACACAAAGGCTGCTACGACCACTGACACACAACCACTGCTGTAGCTCGTTTTTTTTTTATCCAACCTAGCGAAGGAGGTAAAAACGATGCACGGGCTAAGATTGTCCAACCCAGCTGGAACTTGGATCTCGTAACTTTGCAAAGAGCTGTAATCGTGGCGTCACTCAGCCTGAGGGGTGGGGGGGTAATTACACGAACTACAGTCGAGCGAATATTGTTTCGGACGCAAGCGGTGAAGCAGGTGTGTGGTGTTGGGGGGGGGGAGGATTGGCGGCCAAATGTCACACGTCGCATGGGCCTCGAGTGTTCCCACTAGAGTCCTCCACCGCGCTCAGGCGCTTGATAAATAAATAACAAGGAGCCCTCGCGTGGTTGACAATGCGTCTCGCGCGCGCGGGCGGCGGCGCATTGCGAGCTAAGCGGTGTGCTTCGCTCGGGCCACAGGACAATGGCTGGGATTTCAGGTGGTGATCCCCCCTCCCCCACCGCAGGGCGGAACGTGACATCTCCCATCCCATCGCACGCCACCGCAACACATCTGCGCCCCAGCGCATCCCATGGGGGTTCACATTGCAGCGCTGCGGTGGCGAGATGTTAAATATTGCGCCTGGTATGCACAGGATGTCGTGGGTTCGATCCCGACCCCAATACCTGTCCTGGAGTTTGCGTGTCTCACTCTCTCCCGCCGTGGTCGTGTGGATTTGTCTCGGGGTCTTACGGTTTTTCCCCTCCACATTTAGAATGAACATCACGCGTTTAGAGTGTTTGGCTGCTATAAATTTGCACGTGAAAAGCCACTTCGATGAGCCATCGCTTGTGGTCAGGTCACTTCTGAAAAAGAGCCACGTAGCTCAGTAGGCCCTACACCTGGTAAAATAAAGTGTTCGTGGGGTAGGTGTTGAATCCCCCCACCCCGTCGTCATCACATCCCCCCGTGATCCCATCGCAAGCCATCATCACAACGCACACCTCAACGAACCCCACCAAATCCACCGTCACGCCATCACCACGTGACATCAGGTCCCATCCTCACAAGGCGTTAGAAACCCAGCGCATAACGTCAGACCCTCTTCATACTCATCTGATGCCACGCACCACCACATCACCGCCCTTACATTCCATCAGAACCTTTCAAACACCCTCCCATCACGTCCCTTCCCATCCTATCAGATACCATGGCGTGGTCATAAACGTAAGTATAGTGGGGACAAAGGTGGCTGGGCGTGGTGCTGACCACGCCACCCCCCTCCATGCGTTGTTGACCTTAATAGGTGCTAGCCTAACGACAGTTGCCCCGTCCGTTTGTAAAGCTAAACTGGGTATCATTTTACTTATCTTAGGTGGTGTGCGTGCAATTGCGTTGTCGGTTTGTGTCGGTGTGTCTAGGCGTGCGCATGCGTAGACGTGGGATGAGATAAAACTAAGCCTCTCACATATGTTTTCCGTGAAGTCACCGCCACTTGGTAATGAATAGCATTATTGTTGTTGTTGTACGCACGTGCGTTTTGCCGTGCGTGTGAGTGTCTATACTACGATCTCCCATAAAGCCTTTCGGCCAAGTGCTGTTAGCGAGCACCGATTAAGGCTGGAGGAACGCACGAGGGGGCAATGTAGCTAACACCACGACCGCCCGTCCAGTGATGTTCATACGCCAAGCCATGGAAGGCCGAGTCGACCTAGGGGAGGCCCAGAACCAGTTCAGATATTTGCCACTGATGTTAGCTGTGGCTGGGAATCAAGCGTAGTTCGCCGAGTTCAAGGCACAGTGCGATAACCCTTATGCCACCGCTTCCCACAATTTCTATCAACTGAAAGCACTAATAAAATCTCACGTGCACGAGTCGATGATTTATTGCGAGCTTAGGAATCGATTAATCATGAAATGCCCACCAGTGGAATTGCTATTGCGTGTGCAGACTGTGGAACTGCACCTAGGCCGATGGGTCGGATGGGCCCAGGTGCTGCCAGGCCATGAAGATAAATGGAGTGGGCGCCTCATTTAAATTCTTGCAACAAGGGCCCATTGCTAACTGCACAATGCCACTGCTGCCGACCAAATACCCAGTAAACACGGAACGCTGTGCCAACCGTCAGTCCAATGGTTCCAACCCACTGGGTTGGCACTCGCCTCTTCTTCCCCTTTCGGGCGGCTGATGTAGATGCAGAACAACAACCAACATCTCCATAACAGGGTTTTTTTGGGTTAGATCGCGTAAATATATAAATGTATCGTTAAACCCGCCACCACCCGACACAGCCAACTACAATCTCGAATTCAGGTGTGGTGAAGCCCCAGACAAACGCATCAGGAGCAGCGGAATGCATCGCTGTGATGTCTCCTTGATGTTTGTGGATCGGGACATTGCGGGCCTCGCTTACAAGTGCTCGCGGTCTCGCCGCAAGGCCATCGGCAGGAACTCTGCGTGTGCCGTGGCAGGTGAATTGATGCACTGCATTCCCACGGATTCGGGTTCACATCCCAGCCATGATGGGAGGAGGGAGGGGGGTGGTCGCCTGTGGCTTTATTTGGGAATAAACGAGAGCCTTGGTTGGGGGGGAGGGGCTCCGGTGCAACATCGACAACACCACCACCTGCAACGTACGGGAGACAAAGGGCAGTGTGGGAGGTGGGGGCGTGGTGCTGGCTCGCCACTCACCCACCACAACCATCACCGGGCCATAAATGGCATGTTTGCTCAAAGCTGGTGGCTAAACACACACACAACCTGGCCAGAATACGACCCTTGTTCCTAGTATGCGCCCACTCGTGTGTGTGCGCATGTGCATTGACCCGACTGGTGGTGGTACAGTGTGGGGGGGAGAAACCTACACACACACCACAACGGCCAGCATTCACCATGAATGTGGTGTCACCACAGCGCTTGGTGCCAGCCTAAGTGCGCTTTGAAGCCAAGTGGGGTGTTGAAGGTTCGCTGCTGGAAGGAGGCTCCGATACACACACATTCATATAAAATGATAGATACATAGATTCAGCCGCATGGCAAAAAGGGTTAATCAATAACAACTCCAGGCCAATAACTTTATGAACATTTTAGGGGCGATTCCAGGTCAGCATTTAGAATCCTTGAGCGGGTTACTACCGGACGTGTATAACTTGGTAAGAACGATCTCGTGACATTTTTTTATGACTTTAGAAGATCGAGAAACATTGCGTGGCGGCTCAGTTTGGGGGGGGAGGGGTGGACTTCACTTTACGGAGCTGGCACCCCCCCTCTCACCTATACCCTCACCTCCCCGCCCCCACTCAGTCGCAAACCCACGCCTCCCATAGAAGTTGCACCTTGATCCCCCCCCCCACCACTGTATAGAGGAGGCCCTGGGGCTGATATTGGCTCCACCGCGCGGTCCGACCGGTTTGGCAAGAGCAGCCGCCGCCTCTCCACCACCAGCAGCCCACGGGGAGCGCGCCGCCAGACCTCACGAGGAGCTTGGCGCCGGATGTGGCGGTGCAAGGTCCAAAAAAATCCAATTCGTACCCAACGCCATTTGTTGTTTGGGTTTCTATAAACAAGTACAGGGTGGTCCAGGATGTCTTGTGACCCCCCCCACCCCAAATGAAATGATCCCTAACATCGTTTTCCTTTGCAGAAATCATTTATGTATGCAAATAAATCTTATTTTAAAAAATTGAATGGGGCGTCACAAGACACCTGGACCATATGGTAGAACTACTCACGAATCTAAATTCGATATTTATATTTCTTCCGTACAACGCTTCACCCCAATGGCTGGCGAAGGCCCATTCGTAGCGTTGACCAAACATCCCAATGCAGGACTCGCTTGAGACACAGCAGGGTAGCGGTGCGCATACAATGAAGCAAACATGCTCATGACGAGCTCTCTTAACTTCGCCATTAACTGCAAAAAAATATTTTATCCATTTCATGTGAATTCCAAGTTATTCATACGTGAATGAGCAGCAAATATTCGCGCTAGAATAACGGCAGTAATCCCACGTGACGTGGAAGGCAGATGTAGAGATTAAATTGGTGTCGATTAGAGAGAACAAATATTTAGATTGATTGATAACAAATCTTCAGCAGTTTAAAAAAAGAAAACTGACGTATGGACAAACAGTGATCTCCAAATCGATCACACGAGGCACCGTCACACAACGTATCCTGCACTTAAATATTGGCCGGAAAAAACCTAACATTAATAACAACTTGCATAACTTAATTCATAATCGATTTTGGTGCGAGGCCACGTCACGCTCTGGATCAAATACGTCAAAGGACCCTCCCGCCACCCGACAGAAATCTGAAATCGATCCAAACATTTAGAACCAGAGGTAACAACGACCCACTCTCAGACCTGCCAATAATAGCCTTTCCCTCCATTTTTGAAAAAAATTTGATTCACTCACTCTCCACAAACCCTTCTCCCCATCCCAAGAGATTCGCCCACATACAAGCAGCGAGACGCCGTTCGCGTATGAGCACACGGAGGTCACGGAGGTCACGCCGTTGGAGGGCATCCGACTCTGTGTCTGCATCCCGCACGCCACCAGCTCACCCTCAGCCGCTCGCTTATCGCCGGTTAATCAACAATGAATTTGCAAGAGGGTACCGTACCTTTGACTCAAGAGCCGATAAACACTAACAGAGATGGTGTTTGTGGGCTGTAAATGCAACGGCTGAAATGACGGATTATAGTTTTTTTTTGCTAGGTTCGTTTCTGCCCTTTCGCCAAATGCCATTTTAGATGGCCGCTGTCCACACGAGGAGTTACTCAAAGCGACACATCACGGGGTTGACGGTTCTTCTCGGCGGCCAATGCGAGACTCTCGTCAACACTTTGAAGGCCGGACCCTGAAGAGTGGAACGGCCACGTCTTCTTGCGTGGTGGTTTCCCCCCCCCTTTCTTCTGCACGACAAAACGCTTCCTTGACTCGCAGAGTCGAGCAGCCCACACAACAATGCCGCCGATATGCAAATAGGTGGAACGG
This sequence comes from Lampetra fluviatilis, assembly GCF_964198595.1. Lineage (NCBI taxonomy): Eukaryota > Metazoa > Chordata > Hyperoartia > Petromyzontiformes > Petromyzontidae > Lampetra > Lampetra fluviatilis. Next base: position 10,022,264 of record NC_136300.1, read on the forward strand.
GTGGGGGGGTGAGATCTAAAATGTTTTGACAAAGATTGCTTAAGGGCTTTTCTATGATGTAAATGTTTCCACGAGTCGGTTTCACTCCAGTAAAACCTGTGCCGATATTTCCATCGGCGACGAAGACCTAAACGTCCAAAGTGACGAGCGTATTCCAACGTGCCCCCATCAAGATGCGAATTTGTTTCAAAGCAAAATCTAATAAAAAAAACACAATCCACCATCTTCCATGTCAACAACATCACTGAATATTTTGCTCGTACACCACTAACAAAGCAGTCGCTTAATAAGTTTTTCCCCATTTCCATTTGCTCGGGTAGACCACTGATGAAGTTGAAATGACGCACCAAAAATTGGTTGTTTAATCGCCCCTATGTTAAATGTTTCTGACTGTCCCCTCTAGCTTGGCCGGTATTTCACGTACAATAGACAAACTATTTTAACACCCACCCCCCGTCCCCCATCTCTTGCTGGGGAGAGCCATCTGAATATGCGGGCCGCCAGCCACGGACAGTTTGAGGACCCGCATTCACGGGCGACGTTCAGAGATCGATCCGTGAACAGACTTGCCGACTTCAAAAATCGACCCCGGGATTTACGGCTGGGGGAAAGGTGTCCCCCAGACCTCTGTGGCTGCAGATAAATGTTTCTATTCGTCAAGCGCGTTTGCCGTGATGTCAGGTCACCCCCCCACCACCACCACCCCACTCTGCTCACCCATGACAAAGTGAGGCACGGCGGTGGCTGTCGGAGTTGAGTGGCTCGCGGTATTCGCGCGGCCACGCAACCCGGAGGGAAGTTTCCTCCTCTTACCGGCAGCACAAAACCTTTGCACAGTCGTTGGAAACTAACACACCAGGAACAATTGCGAGATTAAAATATTGCATCACCCACGGACTCACTCACCCCGGCCTACACCTCTCCCCGTTTTCATCGTACTCCCCCCCCCCCCCTTAAACTTTACTCCCCATCACGATCCTGCCTACCTCTTACTCTGCCCCCTCCCCACTCTCCGCTCCAGCAACCACGTCGACCTGCTGTGGAAGCCACCAACGCTTTACTCAGTGAGAGAGAAGTCGCCGTTTCTCCTCTGCTATCCCTGCGGCCCTTTAAACCCCCTTCTACCCCGTCAGCAATGCACGGGTTCGACTCCCGGTTATCTAAAGTATCCGAGGCTGGACCCCAGAAACCTCCGATTAACACGGTTGGCGACGTATGGTGCGAAAGAAGTTCAACACCGTCACAGCATGGGGAGGCCTGAATCAAGCAGAGGATTGACAGAGGGCCGAGCGTGTAAAATGTCTTGTTGCGAGAGTTACGCAACTCAATTCCATGCTACGGATGCTTTATCATCCCCAGTTACGTATTCAGGTGCGGTAATGCGCGTTTTATTTTAAGATCCAGAGGCGTGTGGCTTGTGACTCATCAGCTAGTCACCAGGAAGCCCACGTGTGATGATGTCAACCACAGGAAGGGCTTTGCGATCGGGGATGATGATGCACAGAAAAATTATGTAGACCCTACAGAAGAGGACTGCATGTAGAATTCATGTGGCGCCGTTCATGATGACCACAGCGATGATGGACGTCCACATGCAGTCGTGCGACTTTGTAGTCCACAGGACTGCACGATGCTGTTGGCCGCTGGTGAAAATGTCGACCGTGTTTGACACGAAGGACTAAAACGGTGACGCCGGGCGACAGGACACACAGCACCACCACTCGCGACTCCGCGGCGATGTCGTTCGCACAGAAAAGTGTCCCCCGCGTGGCGATGCAGCAGCGTCCGCCGGACGACGATGACATCAGCAGCAACTTTGAGACAGCGTCGCCCTTGTGCGCCCACGCGTGTACGACGTTGTGTGTGTTAACGTGTGCGTGTGTGTTAACGTGTGTGTGCGCGCCTCGCCCCGTAGCCGTGCTCGAGATGGTGGCGTTGACTCAGAACGCGCGCCGCGACCGACGAAAATAAAAAATATATAAAATATTAAAAACCACCGTGCTTGAATGGAGATCTCCCTCGCCGCTGCCGGGAAATGTTCACCATAGGCGGACGGTGTGCGTGTGTGTGTAATTATACCAGGCGTGTGTGTGTGAACTATACCAGGCGTGTGTGTGTATTACACCCGGTCTTTGTACATAACACCTGGTTTGTGTGTGTGAATATTACACCCGGATATAGCAAGGTCGACTTTAGAGCATTGTCGAACGCGATGGAGGTTCTGCTGATGTTCCTAGTAAAAGCCTCAGAGGACCCCACCACCGCTCAGCACGGCGTTGATCTGCCTCGAGAAGCGGCGCTCCATGGTTACCCCCCCTTCTTCGGAGTCGAGACCAGTCGCTACCATCCCACGAGAAGAAACCCCAAAGACCCAGAGAGTTTGACTGTGCCCACCCGAACCAAACAATCGACCAAAGCACAAACAGCCGTACTGAACGCCCGCTCTCCGTCAGAACGGACGGTATTAGTCGCCGCTACATGGCTCACAAGCCTAAACCTTCATGTATAATTTACACAAACGCGCCATACTGCTGGAAGAATGACACCCGGCCTGCCAACGTGTCTGCGAACCCCGTTTGCTGCGTCTTCAGGGCGACAAACATTTCTGCGCGCTGGCAAGCCACAATCAGACGCTCACTTTACGTTTCAGCCACACACTTAATCCCCGCGTGGTATGTTTCCTCGTACGTGTAGGTTTTCTCCGGTCATGCCGGTTACCGCTCATCAGACGAAAATTGCTCGAAAAAACACTGGCCATGCACTTAACGCAGCTCACGAGATGAGTCTTGAGGATCAAGCGAGGACTTTCTTGGGTAAATAAAAGTGCATTCATCTCGCCCGGGTCTGTGCCATGTAACCCGTGCCCACACAACCCACCAAATCCTCAGCGACTCGTTGTACAAACCACCTCAATTGTCCTGAAAAAAATAATGACATTTTCCAGCCCTTTTGTCAATCCACTGCTGGATGAAGGCCTCCGCACAGTGCCGATCACGGAGGCCCATTGCGATAACCTCACCACGCAGGGTCACACTGGGCAGGGGGGTTTGGTGAAGAGGAGCAGTGGAGTTCGCCCTTCGTAAGTGGCCACACGTGTCCCAGAGCTGCGGCTAAACCGCGGCTGGAGGGTGGTGGCAGTGCCAAGCGGACGAGCGACGAGGCCAGGGGCCAGCGAGCCGTGAACCCGGTTGGCGAGGGAGGGCAGCACGGGCGTCGCCGTGAAAACAACACCGGGAGCAGAAACAACGCGCTGTGGAGCCCTGCCCAGCCCCGGCTGACGAGCGAGGCTACAACAACAGTGCCATTCAACTATGGGTGACTAGCAGCCACCTCGAGGACATTGTTGATTGCTGAGTCAGGTGGGGACTTTTTTTTATCGTGAAATACAACGCGATGTGGGAGCGGCAGCGCTATGAGCTGAGCTCTAAATAATAATGTAATGGTAATATCATTAACCCAGGAAGCCCTCACCAAGTCTCAGGACTCTTTGAGGACTCTTTTCTACATTTGAATGTTTGGCCAATTTGTATCGAGTCGTTTGTTGGGCATCGCGTCAGAGGGAGGAACCACAGCACCCAGAGAAAACCCAGCACGCATATAACTCATATACCTACTTCTCTAAAGACAACAATCAGGAGCTTTGTCACCACCTGTGAACAGCTGCTCGAGATGGATTCTCGGCCACGGCTAACATCACTGGCGAGTGATATCTTGAACGGCTCTTGGCTCCAATCCTCCTTCACCAACCCCGCAGTGAAACCGAGTGGTAAAGTATGGTCAAAATACAGACCACCTATCAGTGGATTGACACACTGGTGTAAGTTCAGGCTACTGTTATTATAGATGGAGCGATGAGGTCAGCTGGTGTGCAAGGCGCTGGATGGATCGTTGGCATCGTGGGACCGTGTAGGATGGTGGCAACTTGGGGAGGCATTCATCCAGCAGTGGTTTGATCATGGCTGCTGCTGCTGTTGATGATGATGATTATACGCTCGAGTACATATTTTGTCTTCAGTCGAGGGAAGTGAAATTGCAGCAAGAGAGAGAAAAACGAGTTATGCTGGGCCACACGAACTGTACGAGCCAAGGTAATTTTAATTTCAGCAGGAAATGTGAATAGTGACCTGCGGCAGGAGTCTCTGGTTACTGTGCCTCAATTATTAACTCATTTTTATGTTTATAGTTGCATGTGTGTTTTTATGCGAGCAGACACCGGATGATTGGCCAACAGCTTTTCTTCGGCGGACCCGTTTCCCACCAGCCACGTGTGCCCCACACGCAGGTCACCCGCTCAGGTGCGCTCTGATACACGGCGTCAGCCGAGGTCGCATACTCTTGCCCAGGTGCCATTGTTCACGAGAGAATGCATTTCGTGCCGTCATGGTGGATTGTCAATTGTGAAAAATGTAAACGACAGAGAGACGGCGGGCGGTCTGACGCAACACAATTTTTTCTTCTCCTTTTACGGCGACGACTTTGTCGAAGTTTTCGTCCAGTCGTGGATATGTCATTGCTGATGATAACGATTATTAACATTTGAGATGCATCGGGCTATTGCTCTTATGGAGCAGTGTTTTCCAACAGCATTCGTTGAGGCAGTGAGGCCTGGGTGGGGTTCTCACTCTCCGAGCAGTGCTTCTCTGCGACGTGTGCATCAGGTCGTGCCGCGTATTGTTCGGCGTGGCATCCCCGACGTTTCGCCGCACACGCTGGGAGCATCTTCAGGAACTGAATGGAGCAGCTGATGTTTCTCCTCCGATTTATATCGGTTTGCCAGCAGCGTTTGGTTCCGGCAATCCGGCACGATTAGAAGGACGATTTGGTGACGCTGCTGCGTTGGCAGTGGTGTACGAGCACGCCGAACAAATAAAATCATATTCGTATGGAACACTGTGGCCTTAAAAGTAAGACAATACAATTTTCCATTAAGGTCATTGCCCAAAACATCACCTATTATCTGTTTCTTAATAGCGCAAATTATTTACGTGACAAATGATTGATGTGCTATGAAGGGCCATTGCTCGAAAAGTTAGCTATTGTTTATTTTTCCTTTTAAGGGCAGTTTTTATTTACGAATGTCTTGCACTTTTAAATCTTATTCACAAGTTACAAACTCCCACACCGCCCATCATCTCCCGTCCAGCGACACACGTGTTGGAACAGAGGCGAGACTTGTTTTTAACCATTTTCATATGATCCAATTAGTCAAGTGATCTAACCGATAGTAGGCAGTCACCAATTCGTTCAACCATCGGACAAGCCCGGCTCTAATAACAGTAATATCCTTAACCCAGGAGAGCCTCACCGAGTCTCAGGACTCTTTCGCGAGAGTTCTGCTGCATTTGGCAACTTTGTATTGAGCAGCGTCTGCGTTGTTGCATGGGAGGAAACCACAGCACACGGAGAAAACTCACCGTGCACACGCGAGGGTAATGCTCATCACCCCACTTCTCTTCACACAACGAAGTCGGGAAATGCGAACTCGGTCAAGTGGGAGTTAAACGGACCGCAGCTGTGCAAGAGCCGACATGGTATGCTGCAGTCTATTTGGAGAAGCCTTGCTCTTAATCCAGCTATACGGTGTACCGGTTCTTATTTTTCGTAAGTGGATGTCGCTGCAATGTCGGTATTTTTTGCAGCTGTGCCGTACAGCTCTCCCCGTGGTGGCTGGAGGGGCACCACGGGGGCGAGATGTTAATTATCTTGCCTGGTATACAGGAGGTCGTGGGTTCGATCCAGACCCCGACGCCTGCTGTATATTTTTCTCCGGGTCCTCTGGTTTTACCTCCACATTTAGAAACAAGCGTTGAGAATATTGGTCTGCTAGAAATTTCCACATAAGCCACTTTGTTGAGCTATCATTTGTGGCCAGGCCGCTTCTGAAAAAGAGCTTTTTAGGTTAGTGGGTCTAACCTGGCAAGGTAAAATATATTTAAATATTTTTAAATAGTTTAAATAGTCTTTGCTTTGTGCTGCGTTTCGCTCCATGTGTTGTTGGTATTACCCAAACACCCATCGGAAAGCCAGAAGACGTCTTCGTTGGTTTAACTACTTATGATACGAAGGTGGGGGGAACCACAGGCCGTTTACTCAAATTTCCCAGCCGTTGTGAGCATATTCATTTAAGCCCCCGGTTCACTTCAAGAGAACCGATCCATTTGCCCAACACATCTTAATTGTAATAGGAATGATAAGAGTAATCATGGACAGCTGTCAATCCGCTGCAGGTGAAGGCAGGAGGCCGAGGACTGCTTCAGATGTGACTTGCCACCGATGTTTAGGAGTGGTTGGCAATAGAACTCAGGTCCCCGGGTTTGTAGTGCAGTGCCTTCACCAGTGTGCCACTGGCTCCACCCCTTTAACGTCATTAAAACCATAGAGTGAAGTAAATTAATTGTGAGCATTTAAACAAATGACCGCTGTGACACTTTCATTCTCCGTAGCAGAACAGGTTAGCGAGTACAAACTTACCAAACGGGCACTGCTGTTTTTTCCTTCACATAATAGGTTGTGCATTGGACTCAAATAATGAATTTAAACCTTTTGATAGTTTTTGTTCAACTAAACAACATAAAAAAAACCCACAGCACCTCTACGTGGTATATAGCGCTTGCATCTGGCTTAACTTCCGTAAAAAACTTGCATGGCGCCTCGCTCACAAATATTTCCTCAAACCCCTGACCACCGTGATCTGGTTCTCACGGTAGCGTAGCTCAGTCTCGCTGGCTCGCACCATGTGCGCCATCAGATAAACCAGAGAACACCAAAACATATCGACGAATCCACATTCAGCGGCATTGTTGTTACCATTTTAACTATTTAGTCGGGTATGTATTCCACATTTGAAGCTTTCGTGACTGCAAGGATTCATACTCTTAGTTCTTTCGGTAAAGTCGCGTAGGTAAAAAAATGAAATTAAAATTTATATTTTTTATTATTTTATTTTTATTAATTTTAATTTCATTTTTTTACCTACGTCACTTTACCGAAAGAACTAAGAGTATATATATATTCCACCTCATTGCGTGGATGCAGCCTCAAACGTGGTCTGCGGTCAACTGAAAAGTCAGCGCATTTTGTGTTGTTTACGATAACTGCATTGGCGGTGGTGCCGTAAGTACAATTAGCACAGCCGTCGGCACGTTCGTCAATATGCAAATAAGTAGGCAGCATCTCAGGCAATGGGCCCCGTCTTCATACAGCACATCGGGGTTTGAACGGCAACATTGGCTTCGGCAGGACTTGCTGCGAGCAGGTCAAGATTAGCGACGGAGTTGCAGCCGAAGGAGAGAAACGTGCACCCCCCCCAGACGGATGTCCGCTGCGAAAACGTAGCGACGGAACCATCGGGTTGCGCGCCAGTTGCTCGTGGGGATTGTTATATCGCGGGATCGTCAGGGATGGTGGGCAAATTGGGGAGGCGTTGATTAAGGAACAGCTTTGAAATGACGCGTCAATTAGTTTCCTCGGTAGACAAGTGCCAATTTTTTAAGGGCCACATTGTGAAGGCAAACTCCAAATCGGATAATTCCGTAAATTTCTCTGGCCCCTCTCCATCTACTCTGAAAAAGCCCCATTACCTGAAAGTCAACCTGTTCTGCAGCTGCCAGCTACGAGGCAGTGTTCGTTCCAAATGAGGGGACTTTTGAGCCACCTGTCAGAATGAAGCCATTTGACCGCCTACAATGTCACACTTGTGACAAAGAGACAAACAGTAGGTGGTGGCAGTGGAGGTGGTGGACTTGGGAGGTTGAGGAAAAGGTGGAGACCGTGGAGGTGGTGGTAGTGGATGAAGTGGAGGTAGTGGCAGGTGGTAAAGGTAGTGGTGGAGGTGGCGGCAGTGGAGGAGATGGTGGCGCGGTGGAAGTGGAGGCGGATGCGAGGCATTTCCCATCTGTGTATGGGTGCCGCCCGCTCGCTCCAAGCCGCTCGAGTGCAATCGACAGTCCAGGGCGGAGCCGAGTGTCCGACGCGCGTACCCGTGCGCGTGTGTGCCGCGTGCGTGCGTGGGTTCTTCCGTGTCCGCGTGCGTGCGTACCTTTCGCGAGCACGTCATTGGGCTTCACGTGGTGCGGCACCACCACCTCGTAGGTGTGATGGGAGAATCCGGGAGAGCACGGGTGGTGGACGCGGCTGACAGCCTGAACACACGCACAGAGGACAGCAGCCTGTTAAGCGACACTAATAATTGTAGCCCTTTCCCCAAGTTCTATAATGCACACGACCAGAATCTTAATCTGAACCAAAGCCCCACACACCACACCATGGCCCTAACCCTCAGAATACCAACCCTACCTTCTAACCCAAGTCAATCACACACCTTGCCCCAACCCTCAGCCACACGACAACCCAAAACCCCAATCCCTGTCGTTCATATGCTGTTATCCTCATCCATAGCCCAGGGGCCTCTGCCACACTCCACAGCTGGAGTAAGGGCTGTTACGAGGGAGCACCGATGACTAACAATGTGGGACGTCACCGCGAGGTGGGGGGCCCAGTACCCCCCGCACGTACCGGGCCTCCGTTGTCTCACCGCAGCACGGACGGGAATGAACCGTGCCAAGCGCTTTTGCGGAAATAAACATTAAATAGCCCGATTTAATTTAACATTGGTGTCAAAGGAGGAATTGAATCTGGAAGTTGGGCTTTTAGTGCAGTCGGATCACTTCCACATTCCCCGAGCAGGTGGTCAGGCTGGGCATAGATACCAGTTGCAAATAATACTTTAAGTTGCCATGGACAGCCAAGTTGAGTCAACTCAAGTTGCTGGACAAGTGGAATTACTCAGAGTTGCACGCGTGATAGCGTGACCTGGGGGGTTCGTTTTCAGAAGATAATAACGAGCGAGACTTCGCAGATATCCTTGCGGGTCACCGACTGTAACACATTTGGTGATGTATTTATGGCAGCTCGGCCCCGAATTCTGATGGGAGAGAATTCGGGTGAAATAGGTCCCGGTGAAGTTGGGCCGAGGGCCCGAAATTGCAGTCGACTGGAATTGACTAAAAACATAGAAACACAGCCACCAGGGATGACAACTCGAGTTGCTCATCAGAGCTCTGCGGCTCACGGAAACACGGTAGGGTCTGCACGCTTTACCTTTTAAATGTACACATTTCCACGGAATAGTATTCAAGGCTTTTGTCCGGAAGGCCCCCAGGATAATTGTCAAAAAATGCATGTTTATTGTACCAACCCATTTGATGTATGTCCGTTTTCAAAGTGCGATAAAAAAAAATCCGCACTATATTAATGGCACTTCGCAATTTTATAGTAAGTCAATTTGCATGATTATTGGGAAATAGTATATCCACCCAGGACACTGCTTGTGTACTTTACAACTCGCAGCCTCCACACGTCCTTCTGACGCAACCGTCTGTGTCCCTACAGCCAGCCATCCCGCAAAACTTTTTCTATGATAGTATGACGACAAAACCCCTCTGAAAATAATCGCTATAAATTCCAGCACACAGCTCACCACCAGTGCCCAGATCTGCATAGCTATTGTGCAAGATTGAAATAAAGTATTTTAAAAGTAACAAAAAATTACATCAGTCGTATTCAGCGAACAAGCACGATTATCATTAGCGTGCGAGCACGTGGGAGTTATCGGAGGCAAGCTCAACGCGTGCTTCTAATTCCACGCGCGTTTATCTCCCAAACAAAAAAAAATCGAGGCTTCTCTATCATCGGCTCGCTTGCCAGTTTGTGTTTTCTCCTCGGTTTTCTCTTCAACCCCTCGTTGTCTCTGGGATGAAGGTACAGTGAGGGAAAAAAGTATTTGATCCTCTGCTGATTTTGTACGTTTGCCCACTGACAAAGAAATGATCAGTCTATAATTTTAATGGTAGGTTTATTTGAACAGTGAGAGACAGAATAACAACAACTAAAATCCAGAAAAACTCATGTCAAAAATTTAATAAATTGATTTGCATTTTAATGAGGGAAATAAGTATTTGACCCCCTCTGCAAAACATGACTTAGTACTTGGTGGCAAACCCTTGTTGGCAATGCACATTGCTCCGTCACGCGTGGCGTGGTAGAACGCGATCAATGACATCATGCTCCGTGGGGTCACGTCACGGGGGGGTCACAGGCTGCCGCTTTTGCATCTAAAATGTGCTTACGTCGCAAGCTTACGATGCAGGCTTTGAGTGGCACACAGTTTCAGTTTAATTTACTAGGATTTACCCTGTGAGCCATTCGGCTCTTGATTTGGATTCAACCGCAACAAACAATGAAATTACAAGATACACCTAAAATGCATTGTACACAAATCTGATCACATACGTAAACAATAAAATCCTACAGAAAAAGGACCACCCATCCATGCTGTGTACAGAAAGTGCAAAAAATTCCATTTCAATATTTGATCCCAATAACAATCATAATACAATACAGATAAAAAATGTCAAGTATAAATCTATACCAAATCAGGGTTGGGATGTTGGTTTAGTTTGTGGGTTTTAGGTCCGAGGTTTAAACTGGAGGTTGTTTTTTACGCTGCAGGCATAGCTTGGGTCCGGTGCGAGTTTCATGTGGCTTTAAGGCAATGGTTTGAGCTGCAGGTTTATCTTGTATTGAGTGCGAGTTCAGGCCGCTCGCTTATGCTGGAGCTTGTGAGTCTATGAATGTTGAATCTCTTTCGCACCGTACGTAGCCAACCGCGCTAATCGGAGGTGTGGGGGAAGGACGACAAACTAAACCCAAAAAATCTGTTCTATTTGAGCAGTTCGGAGTTTCCTGTGCCGACTGAGGCTTATGGTTTAGGATACAGGTTTAGTGTGGGTTTAGGCGGTGGGTTTATCGCTGCACGTGTCCCGATTGGAATGCCCCCCTGTCCTCCGTGCAGCCACTCCCACGCACCTGCGATTTTAATTAAAGACTCCGCGGCGCTTGACTCACACACCGGTTAACCATATGTTGCGAGTTTATATTTTATTTATGCGCAAGAAATATTTTTTTTTATATTTTGCAATCAACGCAGCAGGTGAAAGATGGGTCATCGTGATGCGAGTGTTGAAGTGCAGGGGGAGGGGAGGTGCAGGATTGGTAAATCCGACTGTGATATTGTCCAAGTCGTACTGCTCCAGTCAATGTAAATAACATATATAGGCTGAAAACAATTTAGAGGAGGAACACACACGGCTTCGAGATACCTACACAAGCTAGACACCTCATTTTGACAGACTTAAGGACATCTCGCCAGTTGGGATGGTAGCCAGTGGCCAAAAGGCACCTCCGATTAGCACGGTTGGCTACGTACGGTGCGAAATAAGTTCAACATACATACAAAGGCAGGGACATGCCCAAGAGGACATCCACCATGGAAGAATGAGCGATTAATTCGGCTCATGCCTGGATGCTCGATAAATTGTTACATTGCAGGACTGACAGATGTTGACGCCTTTGGGGGGTCCTTCATCCAGCAAGGTATAGATCATGCACGATGTCGATTATCACGTGGAAATTTATAGCAGCCAAATACTGTATTCTAAACGCACGTTGACTCTAAATGTGGAGGGAAAATCGAAGGACCGTAGAAAAATCCACACGACCACGGGGAGAACATGCAAACTCCAAATACATCGATACAGGTGTCATGGTCGGGACATCCTGTATACCAGGCAGAGTAGTTAAATTATCGCTACCGTGACGTCTAAACCCATCCAGGGACCATCCACCCCCAGCTGCATCACTCGTATTCACTGGTGTGGTTAAGTATTGTCAAATAACTCTTATAAACCCACCGGGCGTGGGGAGGCCCTAATCCAGCAGTGCATTGACCATCGTGAAAACACAAGTCTGCACATTCCTGCAGCCAATCAGAATTTCTTTCGAGCATCATCGGGTGTGGTAAATTGGCACGCTACTGGGCGAGGCAACACCATGTTTGGGAGAAAGTGGACAGGCAGAGGTGGGGGCAGCGGTCGGGGGATAGGGACCGGGTGAGTGCTATCTGAATTTCCTGTAACAGTGCATGCTTTGTGCATTATACCACATCGAAACATTGCACAGCAGATGCAGCCATCTCCCTCCTACACCGGCAATGAAAAACTGAGAATAGTCTACGAGGAGACTGCGGTCACCAGTCTCAAACCATGGACCGCACGACAATGAGGCTACTCCTGAAGCTTCCTCACTGGCGCAGTCGCCAACTTCCATGGTGGCGAGATGTTAACTCCCTCACCTGGCATACAAGAGGTTGTGGGTTTGATCCCGACCCTGACGCCTGTATATTTGGACTTTGCATGTTCTCCCCATGGTCGCGTGGATTTTTATCCGGGTCTTCCGGTCCCCCCCTCCCCCCCTTGACATTTAGAATCTATCTTCTTGGTTCTTTCGGTAAAGTCCCGTAGAAGGGAAATAATAAAAGAATAAAAAATCTTATGTTTAATTTTTATTATTTTATTATTTCCCTTCTACATGACTTTACCGAAAGAACCAAGAAGATGAATCCCTGCAGTCACGAAAGCTTTAAATCGAAATTTAGAATCTACATGCGTTTCGTGTATTTGGCCGCTGCTATAAATGTCCACGTGGACAAGCCCCTTTCCTTGAGCAGCCATTTGTGATGGCGAGGTCGCTTCTGAAAAAAAGGACCTAAAAAGCTCAGTGGGGCCTTACCTGGTAAAAAAAAGCGTTTTGGAGTTCATATGAACAACACAGAAAAGTGCGAGGCTGATCAAACTCCCACAGCATGCGTGAGAAGACGTGGGTCACCGTCTGTGATCCAGCAAATGTTAAAGCCTCCCCCGCCCCCCTGCCTTCACCAACCCGCACTGACCAGCGCGGTGAAATATGGTCAAATAATCCCCACGACCAACACGATCTGGGGAGGGGGGAGGGGGGCTCTCAAGCGCATCAGCAGTGGCCATACAAAGGGCGATTATAACGTGCACTGAAGAGTTATATAATTATTTTTTCCAACGGCCAATTGCGAATAAACAGACTCCCTCAATTAATAATTAACACGCCAAGCCCCGTGCCGGGTGCCTCAAAGCCCCCACAGCACCCAACCGCCATTGTCAATTAACCAGGGTATCTGTTGGGGGGTGGGGGCAGTCTCAGGGGATACCCTGTTACCGTGTGACCCCAAGTGCTTTTTAATTTCCCCATATTTGATTCTGGCCACATTGCGCCCCCCCCCCCCCCGTTTCCCATCCTCCCCCCACTTCGACCCCCAGCTGGGTTCTATTGATCTCGGGATAACCCGACAAATATTTGGTACGGGAACACCCCCGTTGGCCAATTAACGGCGCTTGACTTTCGTCAACAAATTAAATCGGGCTAACCTTGTATAACATCGGTAGCGGTCGACCCACATCGCCACTATCATGAATCATATCGTGCGCCGTGGATGAATGCGCCGTGGATGAATGCCCCCCTCCCCCCACTCGTCGTGGTGCTGTACTGCCACAATCTTATCTCGCTCCGTGCCCATGAGCTCATCTCCTCATCTCATCGCTCCATCTCCACCGAGGTCACCCCCCCTCGGACGTCCGCCCAACCCCCTCGCCGTTTGCCTGTGGCTGACATTGTGCCTCCTTCACCCTGGAAAGCCACGCCGAGCGAGGCTCGTGGCTGGTTCCTTTGGCACCAGGGTCCTTGGCACCGATGCAATTTGGTTATTTTTGAATTGCCAACTAAAAGCCACCAAGGTCACCACGGCCGTTGCTCCTCACCAGTACGAAGTAAACTTTTAAGTCACCTCTTTACTCAAGCAAGCAATGAGGTGGTTCTCGTTCACCCGGTTGCCGCCCTGGCCAAGCTTGTGGAAATTCCACATTCATTTTGCGGGACGAGTCTCTCCCCCAAGACAGCTAGAGTTTTGTTGAATTCTGCCCACAAAGTTGGTTCGTATTTTATCGAATCCAAATAGGCTGATAGGCCGAATAACCCTCCCGGCCCTGCTAGGATTTGCGAACCACCTGCTCTACCGCCGTCGCAAGAGGTCACACGTTTGGCGCCAACGGACCATCGCCGACGATGATGCGTGGTCAGTGAATACTCTGCTGCCGAACCAGTCCACTGCTGGACGAGAGGGCCCAGTAGACTGTCCGGTGTGGGAACGTGAAGGCGAGAAGCGCGAGTGTAGAAACGACGACGGGCCGGTGGTGGTAGTTTAGTCCACACTCAAACCCAGCCCATTTCGCAAGCCTGCAGCTGAGCGAGACTCGGCACGTCCAGCCCACAGCCCTCCCCCCACGCCGCTAGCGCGTCTTTGATCTCGGTGAATGGACTCATTTCATCAAACCCAGTTTTTCGCCTTTACTCTACTGCACGAGTGTGGGGGGGGGGGCTTTGCGCTGTTTACGCGTCTGTCTGTAATAAAATAATGATAGCGTGTGTGTGTGTAATACGGCAAAGACAATGGGGAGCGGTAGTGTAGCGGTTAGCGCGCTGCGCTACGAACCCGGCGACCAGTTCGATTCCAGCTCACGGCCAACACCGGTGACGATTATGTGAACCGGTCCTGGGCCTCCCCTAGGTCGACTCAGCCTCAAACGAATCCCTGGTGTCGTGTATAAACATCGCCAGTCGGGAGACAAAGGCGGCCGACCGTAGTGCTGGTCACCCACCCCCTCGTGTGCCGTGACGGCCTTCATAGGTACTCGCTAACAGCACTTGCCACAACAGTCTGTTTGTTACAGGCTACACGGGGGGGTCTGTCTTATTGTGGAGTGTGCACTGCTCTTACAAACCCCCGATCTCCCCGAGTTGTATTCCCTTCCACAGCTAAAAATCTATTGAACTACAATTACTTCTTCGTATAGTGTACAATGTATGTTAAACACACTTAAGTACATAATGTAGTATATATAATGTCCATTACACGGGCCAGAAAATTTTCATCAATATTTATGGTTGTAGTGTTTATGCCAAATTTGTCAAAACCTTGAACCACACGACGAGTATATCACGTTTTACAAAGATAATATTTATACGATCCAATAATGCACAAGTCAAACTCTGACCAATAATGCGTCTTCATAGCACGATGAAGGGTCATTGCCCGAAAACGTCGCCTATTACATATTTTTACATTTTAAGGCAGCGTTATTAACGAATGTTTCGAGTTATTTTGCCTACGTAAGCCGTGACCCCCCCGCCCGCCATAGGAATGTGGAATGTCCACTCCTGGCGCAGGGCTCTGAACGATAGCCGAGCAACGCCTGAACGCTCACTCGAGCTGGAAATCACACCGACTGTGACCAAAATGAAGCTCATGACGTTGAGTCTTAGAAAGCGACGGCATACGACGGCGTTTAGCTCAAATCGCTTTCAGCTTTCTCGGCTTGCTTCTCCTGGGAAATGGAGCGGGCGAGAATTTTAGCATTAAAAAAAAAACTAACTTCGTTTGGGTCAAACCATAAAGGAATGCGACGTGGCCGGGTGGTGCTGCTGCTGCTACTACTGCTGCTGCGTTTGGCAGTGATGCACAAGCACAGTCCAATAAAACAAACCCCCTCGCATTGTTTCGCGTGCGTGTTTGCGTTTAGTTTGTTGTCCTTCACCCGCACCTCCGATTAGCACGGTTGACTACTTACGGCGCGAAAGAAGTTCAGCATACATACGTTAATAACAACTCCGTGGTCTTAAAAGGATAACAACTCCATAACATAATAGGCGACGTTTTGGGTAATGGCCCATTTTTCAAAGCACACAAATCATAAATACGGATCGTTGTATTGGCTACGAAAACGTCGAGTTAAGAAAACGCTACAGAATATTATTAAATGTATATGCAACGCACTGAAATGTATTAAGTTGTATATTAATGTTTGCCCAATGTCCCATGAGAGGTTAGTTATGTTGGTTCGTATACAAAGGTTTCTTTTGTATGCGCTAGGCTAGAAACTCGTCTCGTGTAAGTTGACGGTTTTTGTGCAAACCACTTCAAAATACCGCCCAGAGCGGAACTATCCCTGCAGTGAATGCGGGGAGTGGCTCAGAGAAGACCCCGAAGCTCTGCCCTCCGTAGCCACCTCCCAGACGAACTAGAGCCATGTACCACTGGCACTGGTAATGCCAAGTTAAGCCTGCAAAGATTCATGCCGAAGCCAGAGTTAGTTTCATTGCCCATATTAGAAATTCGCAATGGTGTTGTACAAATCGATAATTATCCGAAACACACTTAAATCAACCATCTAGGTTGGTTTAAGTGTGTCCCGTCTCTCGTTCTGACTTTGGTTGTGGTACCTATCCCCAAGATGTTAAGCACTCAACCATTCACATTACGCGTAAATAAATGGCATCTCGCGCACGATTATATCATTGGAACGTGACCGTAAGCTGCTTTAATTGTCAATAGATCAATCGTTAGGTCTAAAGCATTTAAGAGAAATGGGACTTAAGAGTGGACACATCGTGGCCCTAAGACTTTAGGATGGCGGATGGACGAGACCGGTAGTGGAATGACAACCAAAGGAGGGGATCGCAGCGGAACCGCGAGCATTGTGGAGGGGGGCTCCATCCTACAGCGGATAGACCACGGCTCACGAATGACGATGACAAGGCGATCGACAAGAGTTTGGGTAGCAGGGTGAAGAGACACAACACGATGGGCCGCAGCGCGCCCGGCAGGTGAACGTCCCAACTACAAACTACAACTCTGCGATCAAACAGTGACGATGATGCTGCAGCTACAGCTGCGTCGGCGGCAGCGGTGCACAAAGAACAGCAACATCCCTCGCATTTGTTAACAAGACTCGGGGCTCTTTAAAGGGAGAGGACCCCCCCCCCCCCCATATATACACAGTATATAAAACAGCATATATAATAGGCGACGTTTCGGGCAGTCCCCTTTTTACATCAGTGGTTAAGAACCCCTGGTTGATGACTGTGAAGATTATGTTTTTTTATATGGCTATGATGATGGTGGTGTGTAGGTGATGGTGTGTAGGTGATGGTAAATGGTGGTGTGTAGGTGATGGTGTGTAGGTGATGGTAAATGGTGGTGTGTAGGTGATGGTAAATGGTGGTGTGTAGGGGATGGTAAATGGTGGTGTGTAGGTGGTGGTGTGTAGGTGATGGTGTGTAGGTGATGGTAAATGGTGGTGTGTAGGTGATGGTAAATGGTGGTGTGTAGGTGGTGGTGTGTAGGTGATGGTGTGTAGGTGATGGTGTGTAGGTGATGGTGTGTAGGTGATGGTAAATGGTGGTGTGTAGGGGATGGTAAATCGCGGCGTGTTTCGGTGTCGATGATGTGGGGTTAGCGCGCCGCGCTACGAATCCGGCGACCCGAGTTCGATTCTCGCTCACGGCCAACACCGGTGACGAATATCTGAACTCGTCAAGGGCCTCCCCTCTAGGTCGACTCAGCCTCAAATGAGTACCTGGTACAGTGTAGTAAACATCGCCACTTGGGAGACAAAGGCGGCCGGGCGTGGTGCTGGCCACCCACCCCCTCGTGTGCCGTGTCGGCCTTCATAGGCGCTACTCGCTAACAGGATCTCTGATGGTGATGATAATGGTCATTAGCACAGTCGGCGACGTACGGTGCGAAACAAGTTCTCCATACATACAGCTGTAGACGACGCTTATGGTGTTGGGTGTGACGATGCCGCAGGTGAGATGCTGATGGCGGTGTAGGTGTAGGCGACAATAATAGAGCAGACGTAGGTGCAGGCAAAGGGCTGACGGTGTAACCGATGGTGATCGTGTCGAGGACGACGATGATGGTGGTGGTGTTCGTATGCAGGAGGCGTTACAGGTAAGCGACTCTCTCACCTGTACTACCGCACGGCAGCAGAAGATCGTCGCGAGCACAGCAAGCGCTGCGCGCTGCGCCGACATGGTCACCTAGTCGTCTTCCTCCTCTTCCTCCTCCTTCGCTTTGCCGCTTTGCTGGTCCGCCTGCGAGCGCGAGTTTCGCGAGCGAGTTTCGCGGCGCTCTGGGGCGAGTGGCGGGCGAGTGGCGGTCGCGTGCGGAGCCGCGCGCTATGAGACAATAGGAAAACCCCGGGCGGCGAGGTGAGTCGACAATTGTACCTCCTTCACCACCCCCCCACACACACACCCTTTACCACCCCTTACTACCACCACCACTATCACCAATCGCGTCACCGCGGTGGAACAGGGCGCGCCGATGTAGGTGTGGTCGCTGGGAATTTGAGCCGGGGATATATGCGCTCAACCGATTCTGCTCGGGGGGTGCAGCTGCTGATGATGCTGCTGCTGTTGCTGATGATGCTGTTGCTGATGATGCTGCTGCTGTTGCTGATGATGCTGATGATGCTGCTGCTGATGATGCTGCTGCTGCTGATGATGCTGCTGTACTGCTGCTTGGCTATAAGTAGGCGTCACGGTGGCGAGATGTTAACTACCTCGCCTGATATCCAGGAAGTCGTGGTTTCTATCCCGATCCTGACGCCTGCTGTGTATTTGGATTAACCCGTAGGCTTTGGCGACCAATGTTGTCCACATTTAGAGTTTGCGCGTCTCTATATCTCTCTCTCCCCGTGGTCGTACGGATTCTTGTCCGGTCCCCCCCCCCCCCACAATTAGAAACGTGCGTTTAGACTTTAGAGTGCAGTGTTTGGCTGCTCTAAATGTCCACATGCTATGCCGACACTTCGTTGAGCTATCATTTGTGGCCAGGTCGCTTTTGAAAAAATCAACTCATCACAGTGAGCCTTACTCTTTGGCTCTTTCGGTAAAGTCACGTCAGTATAAAATAAATTCATTTAAATCACGACGTTTCGATTGCAACACAGGCAATCATCATCATCATCAGGTGGGAAAACCACAGCAAGAAATGTGTTTTGCTTTAGTGGTAAGAGGTTATGAACTCCAAATCAGTGGGCCTTACCTGATAAAATACAAACTGTTCAATTTTAATATTGGGGCGGGGAGCGGTGGCGCGGTGGTTGGTACACGACACTCCCATACCTCTCTCGCGCTAAAATGACAGTGGCGAATATTTGAAACGATCCTGGGTGGGGGGCTTCCCCTAGGTCGACTCAGCGCTTAAATTAGTACCTGCTGCTGTGTGTAAACATCGGCACTATGGAGGCCTGCACCCACCACTCCTTTGTGTGCCGTATGTCGGCCTTCATAGGTGCACGCGAACAATACTTTATCCCAACAGCCCGTGGAGGTCGTGGTCTTCTTTGTGATGGTAATGTATCCCCCTCCACCCCCCCCGCGATAAAGTTCAGCGCTTTGAAAAGTACGGTGCTTGGCGTGACGAATCTGCATATGAACCAAACGTCCGCAGTCATTTGTTTACCAATCGAGTGATAACGAGGCTTTGAGAAGTCCAAAGTAAGTTCCCACCCTTCACCCCCCACGAAGACGCGATTATATTCATGAAGAATGAGTCACCGCATAAAGAATGCGTTCAAAGCGGGAGTTTAAACAAGGACCTCGTCAACAAATGAAAGTACGGTAATGCGAATAAAAAATCAAACTGTGCGTCATCACGACTGGCCTCACCACGATTGTCATTCACTTAGCGAGACTCCAATTCGCATGACCTTCAACGAGTTTCAAGGGCCGTTTATCTGAATAAAAGGTTGTTTTGTTATGGGATCGCTACAAACATGTGCACGTTGTTCCAAAAGAGGCATCCTAAACTCGCGGCCACAACGACAGTGCTCGAGCCCTTGATGTCTTGTCGAAAACGTGTGTTTAAAACGAAACTTTATTTTTATCTCTAGATTTGAAGCTTTCGTGACTGCAAGGATTCATACTCTTAGGTTTTTTCGGTAAAGTCACGTAGGTAAATTTTTATAAATAATAATAAAGTGATTTAATTGATTTATTTTTGTCGCCAGGTAAGGCCCACTGAGCCATGTAGCTCTTTTTCAGAAGCGACCTGGCCACAAATGATAGCTCAGTGCAGTGGCTTATCACGTGGAAAGGGGCCGTCCATAAATGACGCCACGCACCTAGGGGGGGGGGGGTCAGACATTTGTGACGATGTGTGACGATGGGGGGGGGGGGGGGTGAGAAATATGACGTCACATCAAAATGCGCAACTTTAAATAAGTATAGACAACACGTTCTACTTAATTAAATACACTTTTTAATACATATTTTCTTCTACAACATCAGAGTGCAGCGCCACATTAAATACGCACTACAATGACAATAGTTTAAAGCGATTTGAAGCATGGTTTATTTTTTTGGAGGGGGCAGAGCTTCGTGACGTCATATTTGAGGGGGGGTCTGACTTTTTGTGACGCCGTGTGACGAAGGGGGGGGGGTCAAAAATCGTCCAAAATCACGTGACGTCATTAATGGACGGCCCCTTATCATGTGTAAATGTATAGCAGTAGCCGAATACTCTGAAGGATCATGAGGTTCACGTGGAAATGGGAGCGGTAGTGTAGCGGTTAGCGCGTTTCACTACGAACCTGGCCACCCGGGTTCGATTCACGCTGATGGCCAACACCAGTGACGATCATGTGAACCGGTCCTGGACCTCCACTTGGTGCGATGTGTAAACATCGCTACAAGGGAGACAAAGGCGGCCGGGCGTGGTGTTAATCACCCACCCGCTTGCGTGCCGTGCCGGCCTTCATAGTTGCTGCTCGCTAACAGCACTTGCCCCAACAGTATGTTAAGGCTATACGGGTGATCTTTGTCTTTTTTGTATGTTTAACTTCTTTCACACCGTACCCAGCCAGCCGTGCTCATCGGATGTGCTTAGAAACACAACGGAGTTAAACACACACGCAACAAAAACATTCCAAAGAGATTTAATATTCAAACATGCTAACAGCACTTGCCCCAACAGGCTTTTAAGGCTATACGGGGAATCTTTGTCTTTTTGTATGTTGAACTTCTTTGGCACCGTACGTATCTAACCGTGCTGATCGGAGGTGGGGGGGAAACACAACGAAGCGCACACGCACACACAAAACAAACAGTCCCAAAGAGATTAAAATTCGAACATTCTCATCAAGTCCGGCAGACAGCGATTGCTGCGCCATTACAGAAGGGCTCTTGTTCAAAACGTCACCGATTCAATGTTTTCCTTTTTGCGGCCACAGTGCTACCGGCGAATGTGTTGGGATGCTGTTGTTTGTGCTACCTGCACCAGTGCCAACGCAGCGGAGGCATCACCACGCCATTCGCATGCATGGGTGGAAAAACCCGATTTTTCCAGCGGCAGGCATCGGGTTTCTTCTTTAATACAATTAACCCCGATTTCGGGGAATTAAAACTTGGTTTAATGAATACGAAACTCTGATAGGCTTAGGCTGCTTCCTCGTCGGTGCTGCTATCGTACTCGGGGCCGTCGGGCACGGGGTTGTCGTAGAATGCGGGCAGGTTGGTCTTGATGAACACGAGCTTCTCCACAATCGTGGGCGCCAGTGAGTTGCTTAGCTTGACATGGATGAAGCCCATCGTTGAGAAGTGCGGTTCTGCAATTAGAACCAATTAAACCGGATTTCTCCCAATCTCAGATGATCGGGTTTAATATAAAAAGACAATTAAACCCGATTGTAAAAAACCCGACTGTGCCACCCATGTTCGCATGCGATTGGTTACCCTGATCCCCGCCGTGTAGAAACTACAATGTGCCACCCACCATCTTTACACTCAAATAGATGACTGAATCGTGATATTTAGCAGTAATTCGTCACAGGCCTCATCTTTACAGTGAGACGTTGGTTTGTCCGTTCGTAAGATAATGTTACTGACAAGAACATTCACTGTGGGCTGTTGAGAACGGAAATTAATATTTAAATACACCTGGGTTTGTCTCTCCACGCAAACGAGAAATCTGTTTTAGTCCGTTAGCCTCAGGGATCCCAGACAAATATGGAAAGTCAGTGGTTGTATTCACTATTTCAGGCCTTCGTCAGTCCACTTTTGGAAGAAGACCTCCCCATGCCTGGCCATACTTCACCATGCTGGTCAGCGCGAGTTAGCAAAGTATGGGGGTGGGAGGTCCTCAACCAGTTGCGCTATCACTCTCGTTACTAATTTTCACGGCTGAAAATTTAATAATTCACCAAAAATGTATCCTTCTTGTGTGTGCTTTTGTTTGTTCAGTAACCGCCTTTAATGAAGAATGAGGGTTAACAAATTAAACTGATAGACATTGACTGCAATAATGGTTCACCAGGTGATATGTTACCGATTATGAATCGTCACTTCCTTATGCACCTTTGCCCTGACAGCGATCAATCTGCCGCGTATTATGGTACGTGTCGTCATTGTTTGTGGGTGACGGCATCAGTTAATTATTGAACACAGCGGGCTTCTCACAACCGACGTCTCTCGAATATGGAGTGTGCGTGGTTTAAATTTCCAAGTTAATGCTTTCGTTTGTTTGTTTAACCAGTTCAGAGACAACTCAAAAAGGCAGACAATGTCAGGTGACTCGTGCTCATCGCCCAGTAGAGCAGGCGTGCGTTCAGCTCACGCGGCCCACGTGTGCACTGTTTACACCAAAAGTGACAGACAGCCATGTCCTCAAATCCGTTGGGGGGGGGGGTAATTTGGCCATACTTCGCCACACGAGTCAGTGGGGGGGTTGTGATGGCAGGGATCATTGAGACGTGGAAACCAGGGATTCATTTCAGCCGGGTCTACGCTGGTAGGCGATGCCAACACGTGTCAACACCGGGCACACTTCATTACACCTCCTCCACGCCATGATGGTGTGGAAGAGGTGAACGAATCACCTGGTGAACGATGGCGGGGAGGATGCCGTGATACACTCACTCATCTTACACTGACTCACACATCATACACTGACTCACTCAGGCATCATACACTGACTCACTCATCATACGCTGACTCACTCACACATCATACACTCACTCACACTACCACTCACTCACTCACACATCATACACTCACTCACACTACCACTCATTCACACATCATACACTCACACTACCACTGACTCATTCACACATCATACACTGGAGTGTCATGCTGCCAGATATGGCTGCAAGTTTGGTCGTACATGTTATGTATATCGTTTATTGTTAAATTTGAATACAAGTTCCTATGATTACTGTAGGTTACATTGTATTTTATAGCTTTATTTTGGTGATTTCGAAAACATATGGTTAAGCCATGTTTCTTGCCTTCACCCGCTCACCTCCGTCTGTACTTCGTCGGGGAAGGAAGCCGTGATGCACTCACTCATCACAACACTGACTCACTCACACATCACTCACTCACTCATCACTCACTCACACTACCACTGACTCACTCATCATACACTGATTCACACATCATACACTCACTCACACTACCACTGACTCACTTACACATCATACACTGACTCACTCATCATACGCTGACTCACACATCATACACTCACTCACACTACCACTGACTCACTCACACATCAAACACTGACTCACTCATCATACGCTGACTCACTCATTATACGCTGACTCACACATCATACACTCACTCACACTACCACTGACTCACTCACACATCATACACTGGGAGTGTCATGCTGCCAGCTATGGCTGCAAGTTTGGTCGTACATGTTATGTATGTCGTTTGTTGTTGGGTTGAATCACAGTTCCTATGATTACTGTTGTTATATTGTTTTTAATACTTTATTTTGGTGATTTCGAAAATATATGATTAATCTAAATTGTCTTATGGTTTATTGTTTGACTTGCATCACACTGGCATTTTTGCACACAGCGTTGTAATACGGTTGTTTTTTCTGGAATATTTGCTGGTTTATCCAGGATGTTTCTGTTGCGCGTCGTCGCTTTAAGATGTTCTTTGTTCATGTTTTTGTTTATTGCGGTTGCACCCGACTCAAGAGCCGCATGGCTCACAGGGCTATACCTAATCAATGAAACTTGAAACTTGAATGATCAAGTGTACCTCTCGCTATGTCTATGAATACTAAGGCACCTGCCACCTCCCGGAATGTGTATCCAGCGATGACCCGGGACATATTCAGTGACACATTAATTAGGCCCTGCGTGGAAGCATATAAGTACAATACAACCGATTATGAGCGATGCTACCAACCACGTCGCCTCGCGACAGCCGACGACAAACCTGTGTTTAATGCACGCCGGCCACAAAAACAATCACTCCCCAGACTCAAACCTGCCGAGCCCTTCGGACGATTTGCCCACATTCACGAGTGCCCGTGCAAGGTGAGTGCAATTCGTTTACACAGCACGGGTGTCGTGTTCGTGCGGCTTACACTTAATTGCCCAGTCAGGTGTGCTGAGATGATTTGGCTGCTAGACATTTCCACATAAGCCGCTTCGTTGAGCTATCATTTGTGGCCAGGTTGCATCTGCAAAAGAAGCTAATAGCTCAGTAGGCTTTACCTGGTCAAAAAATATATATATTTTAGTGATTTGCTTACTTTTCCTATACAGTACTTTGCACGCTTTTTGTGTACTTTGTATTGTTCGTTGCAACCTTCTGACCCGCACCCACTTGGACATCTGTGGAAAAAAAAGAGCTTCCAAGCTCATCGGATTTCTCCCGCAGTCTAAATAAAGATTCGGATTCTGCGTTGCTCAGACAGTCCGCGCGTGGGTTAACAGGCGCGTGGGCGAGTTTTGAGTCAGCACAGGTGAGCGGGTGAGTGCGAGCGAGTGAGTAAGCGCCCGCCCGCCCACCCGCCAGAAACCCCGGGGCTCAGCCGTTTATGGAAGTCAGCGCCTCGCGTCGCGTCCTGCTCGACGGAGTCATTGTTCAACACTTCGGACCGAGACGGCTCACGGGCCGATGAGTCATCCACACGGAGCTTGTCTGCAACCAGTCCAGAGTTCTTGCTTGGACTGAATCGATGCGGCTGAAATGGTTCACTCGCTACACGCAGTGGGGTTGTTGGGGTGTGTACATTGTAAATAATACTTTTACAGGTACTGTCTCGCCACATTGTAAGGTGGTCTTGGAACGCCGCGTTGAGTCATCGGTCAAAACAACGCTCACCTAACACGCGTCAGATCGATAAATATTCTGTTCCGAGTGGCTGGTTCGGTTAAGTTTAGGGTGCGAGTTCAATCCCCGGTCGGGATGTTTGAGTCAACTCGTCATCTCTCCCGAGTTTAAAACATGGGAGCCACGAAGTTGGGGGACAGTCAACAGTGGTTGTCGATACGGATACATAGATCTGTGAAAGCTACGGTTCATCTGTGAAAACGAGCTTTATAGCTCATCGGATTCCTCCAGTATAAATACATATTCTGATGATTCTGGTTAGGTGATGGGCAGGGGTCCTACGATTGGCTGGTTGGCTAGTACCATATATTCAAGGAAAATACATTTCGGCCAATGAACCTTCATAGCACGGTGAATGGCCATTGCCCGAACCGTCGCCTATTACATATTTTTCCTTTTAAGGCAGTGTTATTAACGAATGTGTTGAGTCTCCTTTGTCTCTGGTTCAGACGCGCCCTCGCCATAGGAATGTGGAATATCCACACCTGGCTCAGGGTCTGTAAACGCTCACTTGAGCTGAAAAATCACGTTGACTGTTGTTCTGATTATATCTCCTCCAATGCCACTTGCACATCGCGTTCATCACAAGGTAAACAACAAATCCATCGAGTCCAAACGTGGAAATGCAAACCGCGGGTTGGCTGATCCAGAGCCAGTTGCGAAGCGAGCGCCAGGTGGGTGAGACGGTGGGCGTGTGAGTGAGACGGGGATCCCTTTCAGCCAGAAATGTCCGGAGCAGAGGGCTACGTCTCGTGGCTGGCTGGTTAAGTTATGGGCAGGGGTTCTCCGATTGACCGGTTGGTTAAGTTATGGGCAGGGGTTCTCCGATTGGCTGGCTGGTTAAGTTATGGGCAGGGGCTCTCCGATTGTCTGGCTGGTTAAGTTATGGGCAGGGGCACTCCGATTGGCTGGTTGGTTAAGTTATGGGCAGGGGATCTCTGATTGGCTGGTTGGTTAAGTTATGGACACGGGTTCTACGATTGGCTGGTTGGTTAAGTTATGGGCAGGGGTTCTCTGATTGGCTGGCTGGTTAAGTTAAGGGCAGGGGTTCTACGATTGGCTGGTTGGTTAAGTTATGGGCAGGGGTTCTCCGATTGGCTGGCTGGTTAAGTTATGGGCAGGGGTTCTCTGATTGGCTGGCTGGTTAAGTTATGGGCAGGGGTTCTACGATTGGCTGGTTGGTTAAGTTATGGGCAGGGGTTCTCCGATTGGCTGGTTGGTTAAGTTATGGGCAGGGGTTATCCGATTGGCTGGCTGGTTAAGTTATGGGCAGGGGTTCTCCGATTGGCTGGTTGGTTAAGTTATGGGCAGGGGTTCTCCGATTGGCTGGCTGGTTAAGTTATGGGCAGGGGCTCTCCGATTGGCTGGCGAGATGGTTAGCTCAGGGGTCGGCAGCCAAAATGAACAAGGAGAGACATTTTTTTGTAATTCGGTAAAAATGAAAACAATAATTTTAAGAGACTGGGCGGGTCCTGAACGTCACGAAGCGGTCCTCGGAAGAGCCGCAGGTTTGCCGACACCTGGTTGGGGGCCGTCCATAGATGACGTCACGCGATTTTGGACGATTTTCTACCCCCCCCCTCGTCACACGGCGTCACAAAAAGTCAGACCCCCCCCCCTCAAATATGACGTCACAAAGCTCTGCCCCCCCCCCCCCCCCAAAATAAAACATGCTTCAAATCGCTTTAAACTATTGTCATTGTAGTGCGTATTTAATGTGCCCCTGCACTCTGATGTTGTAGGAGAAAACATTTATTAAAAAGTGTATTTAATTAAGTAGAACGTGTTGTCTATATTTATTTAAAGTTGCGCATGTTGATGTGACGTCACGTTTCTCACCCCCCACCTCGTTACACATCGTTAAAAATGTCTGACCCCCCCCCCTCCCAGGTGCGTGACGTCATTTATGGACGGCCCCCTCTCTGGCAATAAAACAGGTGTTAAGATGTTCAAACGCCAAATAGAAACCTAAAGCGGGGAATCAAGTACTGCATTGAGCACACTTGTGGTGAGCTTGCAAGAAGGATGCCTCTGGTGTAGGGCAATCGGTTTCAAAGACAATGCAGATATAATTATACTTTTATTAGACCATGTTTATATTCTTGGTTCTTTCAGGTAAAGTCACGTAGAAGGGAAATAATAAAATAATAAAATGTCAACGTATTAAAAATTCTCACGACGTTTCGGCCACAACGCAAGCAGCCGTCCTCAGGTGAAGAACAGAGCTGTCGGAAAGACAGCGTCCAATTTTATTATTTCCCTTCTACGTGACTTTACCGAAAGGACCAAGAATATGAATCCCTGCAGTTGGTTCAGGCTACGGGGGGTGACCCAGCTGAGTTCTGTCGCTCGTCGTTTGCTGTGCGCGTGGCGCCACCGACTGCACGAGACGAGGTCACTGCGGCTGCGTCTGCGGCGCTGGGAGCGGTGAAGTGGTGGAGCTTGCGGGCGGTCGGAGCGTCGCTGCGCTACGAAACCCGGCGCCTTGGAGTTGCGATTCCCGTTCGCGGCCAACGCCGGTGACGAATATCTGAACCGGTTCATAGAGTCTCTGAAGGCTACACAGCAGCAGTGCGGGATTAAAACACACACATTTGTTTTAACTCGCGTAGTAAAGTAATTGTATTTTTTCATTTGCTATACCGCCAGATAATACGACAACTCGCTCACCTTAAACACCCAGTCGTTCATAAAAGTCGAAGGCAGTATAGTACTATAGTAATAGAGCGAGTGTAGAATCACTGAACCGGAAATGATAGCTTGAAAGCATTTAGCGCGGGGCCTTTGAAAGTGCGGGGCCTGCAGCTGCTGCTGCCGCGTGCAGCTGCTGCTGCTTTTGCTGCTCGGATAATACTGGTAGGAACCTCCTGGTTACACCAGCCCACAGGGGATTATTGTGTCCGTCGTGCAGGGAGGGGCTGGGTGGGGAGGGAGGGGCTGGGTTGGGAGGGGAGGGTGGGGAGAGGCTGGGTGGGGAGGGGAGGGTGGGGAGAGGCTGGGTGGGGAGGGGAGGGTGGGGAGAGGCTGGGTGGGGAGGGGAGGGTGGGGAGGGGCTGGGTGGGGAGGGTGGGGAGGGGCTGGGTGAGGAGGGTGGGGCTGGGTGGGGGTTGGGAGGGGTGGGGCTGGGTGGGGAGGGGCTGGTCACCCCGTGGTACCCTTATAAAACTCAACGTTGAACCTACTCACGCCGGCTTGTGCCTGCCCTCACAGTCGAGCATATTTGCGGAATACACCATGCCCGCCGTTGACCCTGGCCATTGACCGAGCAACCCAACGTTCCTACCAGCTCCCTCCGCAGGAATGTGTTCCGGCACTGTGCCGCAGTATGCTTCACTAATTTTCAGAGCGGTGGAGAGGGGGGGGGGTTGTGGACTTTCGTCGTTTAGACATCGTCACTGTGAGGGTCCCGCCGCACCATTTGAAAGCACTGCTGGGTTTGGCGCCGCGACCGTGATGATGATGATGGGGGTGTTCACCACGTGTTGTGTATCGTCAGGGGCCTCACTAAAGCCCACCAGGGGGCGCCAGTGGCCCCGAGGCCCATGCAACGAAGAGTGCTGCGACAAGGCGAATCGTCGTCTTCGCAATGTTCATCATCATCATCAGGCCTGGGCGAAGTTCTCCCCAAGCCGCAGCAGTCTCTCAGTCGCCAATTGCATCGCTTCGTCTCCTCAATGGACGTCCTTCTCGAGCGCATTAAATTCCTCGGCTGTCGCTCCGCCACTGTTCTTGACCATCGACCGTCACCCCCCCCCACCCCCCCGACTTACGAACACGGAGAGGGCCCGGGATGAGCGTGGAGAGGCACGTGCTTTGAATCACGCAGAGCGACGTCGTTCGTGCAAATTAGCCTCTCGAAATCGCAGACGAACCACAGACCAAGCTGGAAGGCTGCCGGGCGGGCGGTGAGCCGCACGACGATAATCGCTCTGCGGTTTTCTCTAAGTACGGAGATGATTTCAGCCGATTAATGAGTGGCTACAAAAATGGGACCTTTTTGGCAGTATCAAAGTATGAAAAAAACACATTCCTGCGGAGGGAGATGGTAGGAACGTTGGGTTGCTCGGTCAATGGCCAGGGTCAACGGCGGCGTGGTGTATTCCGCAAATATGCTCGACTGTGAGGGCAGGCACAAGCCGGCGTGAGTAGGTTCAACGTTGAGTTTTATAAGGGTACCACGGGGTGACCAGCCCCTCCCCACCCAGCCCCTCCCCACCCAGCCCCTCCCCACCCAGCCCCTCCCCACCCAGCCCCACCCCTCCCACCCCCCACCCAGCCCCTCCCCACCCAGCCCCTCCCCACCCTCCCCTCTCCACCCAGCCCCACCCCTCACATTTTTGGATGCACGACGGACGGACGGACACAATAATCCCCTGTGGGCTGGTGGAACCAGGTGGTTTTTACCAGTAAAAAGGCAGGTGTTAAGATGTTCAGACACCAAATAGAAACATTTTGCAAGGAATCAAACCTGGATTAACCACACACAGAGCTTGTGGTGAACATGCAAACAGACATGGTATAAATTTCGATTTAAAGCTTTCGTGACTGCAGGGATTCATATTCTTGGTTCTTTCGGTAAAGTCACGTAGAAGGGAAATAATAAAATTAAAAAAATATAAAACAATAAAATAGGACGCTGTCTTTCCGACAGCTCTGTTCTTCACCTGAGGACGGCTGCTTACGTGGTGGCCGAAACGTCGTGAGAATTTTTATGAATGTTGAAAATTTATTATTTTATTATTTCCCTTCTACGTGACTTTATCTGAAAGATCCAAGAATATAAACATGGTCTAATAAAAGTATATTTATATCTGCATTGTCTTTGAAACCGATTGCCCCACACCAGAGGCAGCCTTCTTGCAAGCTCACCACAAGTGTGGTCAATGCAGTACCTGATTCCTCGCTTTAGGTTTCACCTGTTTTATTGCCAGAGAGGGGCCGTCCATGAATGACGTCACGCACCTAGGGGGGGGGGTCAGACATTTGTGACAATGTGTGACGAGGGGGGGGGGGTGAGAAATGTGACGTCACATCAAAATGCGCAACTTTAAATAAACATAGACAACAAGTTCTACTTAATTAAATAGACTTTTTAATAATTGTTTTCTCCTACAGACCTGTAATGCGAGCAAGGAAAGAGGCGGCGGAGTCTGGGTCACGTGAGGAGAAGGAGGAGTCAGGGTCACGTGAGAGAGAGGATTTAGGGGGAGAACCGGAAGGGATTTGGGAGTTGAGAAGGAGTGGAAACAGGAGGAGGCCACGCTGGGCAGTGGCGAGAGGGTGGCGCGACTGCCACGTGGTGGGAGGCCACGGCACCGTCGGCCAGTGGTGTACGTGGGGCACAGCAAAGCTAGTGGGCTAGAGTTAGTGGAGTAGAGCTAGCGGAGGAGAGCTAGTGGAGTGTGGGAAGCTAGCCGGGCGTGAAGAGCTAGCAGAGTGTGCGGGGCACACAGAGCAGCAGTGTGGCTGCAGAGCGGAGCAGCGGTGTGGCTGCAGACGGAGCAGCGGTGTGGCTGCGGAGCGGAGCAGCGGTGTGGCCGCAGGGTGCACGGTGGAGGAGGTGCGGGTCTGAGCGAGGACGCCGTAGGGGCGAGAGAGACAAGAACCCGAATAAAGGACAACGGAGACCTACACTGTTTGAAGAGTCCTTTATTACATTGGTGTCGGAAGTGAAACGGCATGTCAAAACAGCTCAGAAGAAAGAACGTCCCTGCACCATCTTCTGCACCATCTTCTGAAGACGATCTTCCTCCGGCGGTGGCGCTACCGACGATGGAGGGAGGAGGCGACGTAGGGACGAGCGACGCACCGGGGTGCAGGACAGGACGTTGCCGGCTCAGCAGGTCCGTCCGCGCAGGTGGACGCCGACGAAGGATGGCGACACGTAGCGGCCCAACTTGAGTCGCTGAAGGTTGTTTTAATGCAGTTATGCACCCTTGTGACGCCCAGGACGAGTTCGGGGAGGCCAAGCGGGGACCATCCGACTGGGGCCTTGCCGACGCTGTCAGCCCTCTCCAACACGCGGCACGAAACCGCCATCTTGGGCGTGGATGGGGAGGAACGGCGAGAAGCCGCCATCTTGCTGCCTCCACCGCGGGAAGCCGCCATCTCGCTGCCTCCACCGCGGGGAGCCGCCATTTTGAACACGTTGCGGAGTGACGCCATCTTGTCGCTGCTGCACGAATCACCATCGACGGAAGACGGCGGAGCGGGGACCCGCAGCCATCGTCTAACGACTGTCAAAGAGTTCTCTATCGGCGGAGATTGGAGCGCATTCGCCTGCCGTTTTCAAGCGGCTGTACGATTCGCGAAATGGACGGATGCGAAAGCCTTGGAGGTCCTGCCAACGCTTCTTGACGACGAGTCCGTCAGGTTCTTCCACTCCATCAAGGCCGAAAAGAAGAGGACGCTACAGGGGGTGTTCGAAGAAATGGCGGAGGCGTATGAGCCCCCGGACGATGCTCATCGTAGGTTCGTGCAGTGGCAACGGGCACCTGAAGAATCGCCGGTGGCATTCCGGGGTGCCGTGATGGAGCTAGCTATGACCGCGTATCCGGAGACGGAGCCCGATTTGTTGGAACCCCTGATATTGGGAAAGATGTTGGAGTTATCCAGGGACTTGGGCATCCCCATGCCGGTGTGCGAGCACGATAAGTTAACGTCCCGTGTGGCGGCTAAGTGCCTGGATGCCCAATTTAACCTTCGACGGTGGAAACAGGTGTCGGCTTGGACGGGGGCCCCCACCGTCGAAGGCGGTGCAACCGGGTGGGACCCGAAGAAGGCTGTCTATGTTCGAGACGACAGGGGTCTTAAAGAGTTGACGGCGGCATCCACCCAGTGGCCTGCTCGAGGGGGAGCGGGGTTGCGCTCCGGGCCGCCGGTGCGGGAGCGCCAAGACAGAGGGGGTGCTGTACGGCGAACCGACTTGGCGTGTTTCCGCTGCGGCCGTAAGGGCCACTTCGCCAGAGATTGTTGGGCTCGCATTCCGCGGCCGCCCCAGCAGGAGGCCTCGGCCATGGACGCGACGCGGCAGGACCATCCACGACAGGCAAGTCGGTACGCATCAGACATCCGGCAAGGCCTGTCATCTCATGCATCACCATCGCTGCGCGGTCCGTGTGCCATTAATAACGGGGGGGGCGGTGATTGACCCGTGTCGCTCGCTGACGCAGTGGCGGAAATTGGCACGGAGGGTGGTGGCGGCCGCTACTGGGTCGTCCACTGTGCCTGGTTCGATCCAAGGGGTCGATGTGCGCATTTTGGTGGACTCAGGTGCGTCTGCGACTATTATCTCCGACGTGATTTTACATCTCCTAGCCATTCCGCCGGGCAGGGTGCGACCGGTTTATGAATCTTGCATAGCGGCGAATGGGGGAAGTATGGGCATTGTGGGCCAGGTGGACGCCAGCATATCAATTGGGGGGGTGTCGGCTTCAGGGACCATGTTGATTTCCAGGTCCCTCGCGGTGCCCTGTTTGTTGGGGACCGATTTCCTGGCAAAAATGCCCATTCAAATAATGGTGGATCACAATTGTATTGAATTACCGGGGGGTCGGAAAATTTCATTCTTGCCGTCGCCCTGGGGCCAGTCTGCTCCTGTCTGCCAGGTACAGGCGCTGTCCGAGGTATCTGTTGATATTCCACCTGGTTCGCAGATGCTTATTTCGTTGAGGTATCGGAAACCGGTGCCTGGTATTGAGGGAGCGGCGGGTGTGTTGTTATCGCCGTCCACGGCTATAACGGGTGGCTCGACGCTGGTCGGGGCACAGACGATTGTCCGGCCGGGTCAGCCTCCGTTTTTACAAGTGTTGAATGGAAGCGCGGATAATGTTAGTGTACCGGCCGGAATGGTTTTGGCTCACGCTACGACGGCTTTCACGGCCCATGACGACCGGCACTGCCGGGGCCTTGTAGGGGGGGTCTCGGCCTCCACGGCGCAGGATGATCGGTGGATTGCCGAGTTGTGCGGGGAAAACGCGTCTTTGACTGGGGACCAACGGTCCACGCTTCGCGCGCTGTTGGAAAGGTATTCTGACGTTTTTAGTTCGGACGATTTCGACTTGGGACGCACCTCCTTGCTCTCCCACCATATTGATACGGGGGATGCCGCTCCGATTCAGATGAACCCGCATCGGTTGAGTCCGATGGAGCGGGATCATGTTCGCGGCGCAGTGGAGGATATGCTGGCTGCTGACATTATTTCCCCGTCCAACAGTCCGTGGGGCGCGCCGGTGGTCCTTGTGAAGAAAAAGGATGGGAAATTGCGATTTTGTGTAGATTTTCGCAAATTGAATAAAGTGTCGGTTGCAGACGCGTACCCCCTGCCGCGTATGGATGAATCCCTCGATGCCTTGTCTGGGGCGAAGATTTTTTCTATGCTTGACCTCTCGTTGGGATTCTGGCAGCTTCCCCTGGACGAGTCCTCGAGGGAAAAGACGTCTTTCCGTACGCCGCAGGGCTTGTTTCAGTTTAATTGTCTTCCAATGGGCTTGAATGCTGCCCCCGTCACTTTTCAGCGGCTGATGGAGCTTGTGTTAACGGGTCTGCAGTGGGAGACATGTTTGATATATTTAGATGATGTTATCATCTTCAGCCGCACGTTTGAGGAACATCTGCAGAGATTGGACGCGGTGTTTGCTAGGATGCGCTCCGCCAATTTGAAATTTAAGCCCAAGAAGTGTCACTATTTGGGCCACATAGTCAGTGCGGACGGGGTGGCCACGGACCCAGAGAAGACGGCGTGCGTTCGTAACTGGCCGACTCCGGCCACAATGGGGGACGTACGTCGGTTCGTTGGGTTCGCTTCATATTATCGCAGGTTCGTTCCGAACTTTGCTACGATCGCTAGGCCGCTGCACCTCCTTACGGCGAAGGGCCGGAGGTTCAGCTGGGGGCCGACGGAGGAAGCGGCATTTTAGGGCCTACGCGATCGTTTGGCGACGGCACCGACGTTGGACTATCCAGATTTTGATCGCCCTTTTATTCTGGATACTGACGCTAGTGACACCGGGATTGGGGCCGTTCTGTCACAGTCCAAGGGCGGCGTTGAACGCGTAGTAGCTTACGGTAGCCACGTGCTGTCTCCGGCAGAGACCCGCTACTGGGTTACTCGCCGCGAACTATTGGCTATTGTGCATTTTCTCCGCCAATATCGGCCGTATCTATACGGCCGTACGTTTATTGTTCGCACGGACCATGCGGCTTTGCAATATGCCCTGAGAGTTGACCAACCATCTGGCCAATTGGCACGATGGTTGGAAACCCTGCAGGAATTTTCGTTCGAAAATCAGTATAGGAAGGGGTCGCGTCACGCGAATGCGGACGCACTCTCCAGATTGCCGCAGGGATACCCTTGCGCTTGCGCTTCGGGTACGAATAGGTGTACGTGGGTTCCGCAACCCCCTCGGCCTGTTGTGTCAGCTGTCGAGGTGCCCGAGGCTCCCGTATGCCCAGGACCGGCTGATGGAGTTTTGAACCTGCCGCGCTCGGTATGGATTCGCGAGCAATTGCTTGATGAGTCGCTGGGGGCCTTGCGGGGTCGGGCTGCGAAAGGGACGGGGGGACCGCTGTTCGGTGGGACGCCAGGAGCCGCTCTCCGGGATGGGTTGCTGATGTGGAGGGAAGGGTTGCACGATCGCTGGCGTCTGATGATGCCGTCGTCATTATGGTACGAGTTGGTTCGGACTCTGCACTCCGAGACTTTGTTACATCTCGGGGTGCAGAAAACCTTGTTGACGTTGCAGCGGGACTACTTCTGGCACGGCATGACGACTGATGTCGTCGGGCACATTCGGGCGTGCCTCTCCCCGAGTACATTCATGACGCTGTTCGTCGCGTGGCAGAGGCACGGGAGGGGGCCCGATTGGCTACGGCCAAGACCCAGGCCCGGAACAAACGTTGCGCTCGGTACTCGGATGGGAAATCCCCCTGGCGAGTGGGGGACATGGCCTGGCTGCACTGCTCGCAGGTGCGGGCGGGAACCTCCCCTAAGTTGCACAAACCATGGCAGGGGCCGGTTAAGCTTATTGAGGTTCCTAACTCGCAGTCCGCACATGTTTGGTTCGGATCGCGGCGCTGGTACGTCCATACGTCTCGGTTGAAACCCTACGTGGCCCCGCAGATGGATGCGTCATCTCCTAATGTTGCTTTGCCGGTGTCTGTTGCATCCGACGCACCTCTGACTTTGCCTGTTCAACCTGCAAGCGCGCCTGTCGTGCCTTCTACAGACGAACTGGCCATGACACAGGCGGATACAGCGAATCCTGCTCCTCGTGGGCCTACCACGGCGACGGGGACACTTGACCCCGCTGCCCCTCCAACCCCGCCACGGACACGATTGCGGGAGACCCCGGCGACGGGTCTCTCTGGGGAACGGGACTTTGGTGTTGACGGGCCTCCAACAGCGGCGGGCGGATCCGATCCCGCCGCTCTTAAAACCCTGTCGCGGTCGCGGTCTGTGGGGGGGCCTCCTCCCGTTCGGGATGGGCCGGCGACCCGCATGCGTTCCAAGTCCCTTTCCTTTCGTTAATTGTTGTTCTTGTTGTTGTTGTGTTGTTATAATCTCCGTTGTCTGGTGATGCCCGATGGTTGTAATTTGCTCGCATTATTTTGTTCTGTTGCAGCCGGGGAAGGCTGGGTTTTTCATCAGGGGTGGGGGAGTCATGTAATGCGAGCAAGGAAAGAGGGGGCGGAGTCTGGGTCACGTGAGGAGAAGGAGGAGTCAGGGTCACGTGAGAGAGAGGATTTAGGGGGAGAACCGGAAGGGATCTGGGAGTTGAGAAGGAGTGGAAACAGGAGGAGGCCACGCTGGGCAGTGGCGAGAGGGTGGCGCGACTGCCACGTGGTGGGAGGCCACGGCACCGTCGGCCAGCGGTGTACGTGGGGCACAGCAGAGCTAGTGGGCTAGAGTTTGTGGAGTAGAGCTAGCGGAGGAGAGCTAGTGGAGTGTGGGAAGCTAGCCGGGCGTGAAGAGCTAGCAGAGTGTGCGGGGCACACAGAGCAGCAGTGTGGCTGCAGAGCGGAGCAGCGGTGTGGCTGCAGACGGAGCAGCGGCGTGGCTGCGGAGCGGAGCAGCGGTGTGGCTGCAGGGTACACGGTGGAGGAGGTGCGGGTCTGAGCGAGGACGCCGTAGGGGCGAGAGAGACAAGAACCCGGATAAAGGACAACGGAGACCTATACTGTTTGGAGAGTCCTTTATTACAGACCTACAACATCAGAGTGCAGCGGCACATTAAATACGCACTACAATGACAATAGTTTAAAGCGATTTGAAGCATGTTTTAATTTTTATTGGGGGGGGGGGGCAGAGCTCTGTGACGTCATATATGAGGGGGGGTCTGACTTTTTGTGACGCCGTGTGACGAGGGGGGGGGGGTCAAAAATCGTCCAAAATCGCGTGACGTCATTTATGGACGGTCTCAAGAGTACAAACTATTATTCTTTCCACCCTCCCCCCCCATATAATTAACGAGGGCCTGCCCAACATCTCCGCGTCTCTCCCGCCAAAATGAGGGGCGATGGCTCGTTGGATGTGGATCGATAAATGTGCCGATGGCGAGCACAGCGGAAAACCCCTCGCTCCACGCTGTTCACCCAATGATGTCTGTGTTTCTCGAACACGGCGGCGGCTGGAGGTCAGGGACGTGCGGTCAGGGGAGGCAGGGGAGGCACCAGTCATACTCCAATGAAAATAGCTGTTACGAAAAGTAAAAAATATATAATAATAAATAAAATACATATTAAGATTTTTCCACTGATCTGTGTTATAAATTTAATTTTTGTACGATTCCAATCATTTTTAGAGTCAAAATCGGCAAATTTGCGGAGCTCCGCTGCAAATACAGGAAGAGACCAAAGGTGAGGCAGCAACGAGCTCAGCCTCCCCTCTGATTGCGCAACCCCTCAGTAACTGGATGGAGCGCGGGAAATACGCGCGTGCCTGTTACCATCTCAGTATGTCACCAATGTAATGTTTGTAGACCCCTTAATTTCATGTTCTCGCCTAGTAAACTCCAGGTAACTTATTTCACGTATGTGTATAAAGATATTTATGCTTGCTGGTCTCGTCATGAAACTGCAATGAAAAAGCACCAGGGGAGGCAGCTATCACATCTGCCTCACTGAGGGGGACGTGTCTAACACGCCCCCCTCAGTGAGGACACGCCCCCCTCAGTGTGTGAATCTGGCTCTGACACGAGCCAGTGCCTCCCCAGCCATTGACCTCACCGCACGTCACTACTGGAGGTGCGCGTGTTTCGCCTCGACGCGATTTGACGCTGCCAAGACTCTGATCGCTGCGTCGAGAA
Source organism: Lampetra fluviatilis (assembly GCF_964198595.1). Taxonomy (NCBI): domain Eukaryota; kingdom Metazoa; phylum Chordata; class Hyperoartia; order Petromyzontiformes; family Petromyzontidae; genus Lampetra; species Lampetra fluviatilis. The sequence continues at coordinate 10,059,478 of NC_136300.1, forward strand.
GCAGTGCTGCGAGAATGCTGCATCCGTTCGAAGGTGGTAATGAATCAACCGTGAGGACGATTCATTTGACCACGCCTGTGTGTTTTTTGTAACGTGTGCGCGCGCGTGATGATGTAACCAGTGCCGGATGAAGCTAGTGCGGGACCGGTAGCATATGTTATAAAGGGGCCCTAAATAAAATAAACATACATTTTAAAACACACATTTTTCACTTGCATAGTAAAGTAATTGTATTTTTTGATTTGCTATACAGCCAGATAAAATGACAAATCGATCACCTTGAACACCCAGTCGTTCATAAAAGTTGAAGGTAGTGGGACCTCCTTTGCCAGTACCAAAATATGAGAATAAGGTTTCTCCCCTTTTATCTGGCAACAATGAGGTTCCCATAGTGTAGAACAAAACAGGTGTTAAGTTGTTAAAATACCAAACTGAAACCTTTCACGAGGAAGCATGTCTGCATTAACCACAATACTTGTGGTCAAAATGCAAACAAAAAACACGCTCTGATAATATATGCATTGTCTTTGAAACTGATTGGTCCACACCAGAGACAGCTTTCTTTTGAGCCTCATCTCAAACGGTGTTAGACCAGAGGACACCAAAAGGCGTACTATAGTAATAGAGCAAGTGCAGAATCACTGAACCGGAATTGATAGCTTGAAAGCATTTAGCGCGGGGCCCTGAAAATTGCGGGGCCCATAGCATATGCTACTGTTGCTACGAGGATAATCCGGCACTGAATGTAACGCACTCAGCACGTGCGCGCATCGCTGCACGCGTCTTAGCCGCCGTCCCTGTCGTTGAGCCCGTCAGCCACGTGGACGCCTCGATGGCGAACCGCGTTTGGGGGCGAACCGGCGGACTGGAAATTCAGTGTCAGAGGGCCACCGGCATTGGGGGCGGGAAGAGGAATGGAGACGGGGTTTTTTGTTGACTAAAGTTTGTACACACGCAGGGAATGGAGAGCGACTCGGTATCCTTTGGTATAATAACAAGGGGGTGTGGATCATGTAGAATAAGTTGAACTAAGAGTGAGGGGGTGATAGTTTCGGACGCAGGAACGCAACCCTATTTGTCCCATAAGGTCTGTTATTTGTCGAACACGGTTTTGCCGAACGCGGCATTTTCCAGGAATGTCACTCCCGACTGTAAACATCATCTTTACCGGGGCTGATTTTGAGGCCATGAAAATTTCAAATATGGCATTTGAAAAAAAAAAGCATTGTCCTCTTTGTAGACCACACCTTTCCACTCCACGTCAGTCATGATGATTTTTGGACGAAATTCCATCTCGCGGGCCAGTGTAGGTTGAAGGGAAGATTGGGACAGGGGGGCCTCGGACTGGTTAAGACAGAACTCGTCACCGATGTTAGCCGTGATCAGGAATCCTGCTGGGGTCACTGGGCTTGTAACGCAGCACGCCCACAACTGCACCACTGCCGCACAAACAAATCAACATCTTCAACAACAAAAACCTCGCGGCAATATGAACGGAAAATAACTCAAACATGTGACGATAAAAAAGGGTTCTTTATTTTCTTTTTCAGACGATTTTGTTCTTCCTTTCCTACCGCTGAGCCACGCGCACGTCGCCTCTGCTCATTGATCGGTTCAGCTCCAGGTACGGCGTGACGCAAAGAGAGATAGAGGCGCGATTTATTCACACTCAAGTAAAAAATATTATCCAGTCGTGATCTCGCGAGGCTCGAAGCCGCACGCGACGAGAAAGCGCAGACAAACGCGATAACACGCCAACAACACGGGAACGTGTCAAAACACGTGAGAACTTGGACAACCCTATCGATCTGAGAGGCAAGCTGCCGATTTCTAAACTCTTATGAACCGCATACCGATTTTCAAAGCAAAAATTGCATCAGACTGTAGAGTCCCTAGCAGTGGTGCTAGCAAGCAGTTGCAGGGCTAGACCTTGAACTATTTTTCACCACTTAATCTGGCAGGGCTGGCAACTGTGGAGAACATCAACCAACAGTCGCACGAGGCACACCGTGCTGCCCATTAAACCCTCGCCACTGAACGCTATGTACAATTGCGGCCCTTTCCCCATAGATAAAAAAAAACGAACGATGAAAAGAACGGCAAGTTTAACAATGTAGTGAATTGAAAATATTACACCGTGGCCATCTGACAAAAAAAATAACTATGACTGCTGCGTGACTCAAACGCCCTACAAAAATGGGTTTAGGATTGAGCTTTTCGTGAGATTTTGGGTTTACGCCATTCAAGTCCGTATCCCATATGGATCAGTGTGAATCTCATTATAATCAGTGTGAATGTCACAACGTGAATCGCACTGCAGCCAGTGTGAAAGTCAGAGCTTGAATCCCACTGAAATTCGGGTGAATATCACTGCCTGAATCGCACTTAAATGACTGTGAATGTCAGTGTGAATCCCACTGCAAACAGCATGAATGTCAGCCTGAATCCCACCGAAATCAGTGTGGATGTCAGAGCCTGAATCCCACTGCAGCCAGTCTGAATGTCACAGCTTGAATCCCACTGTAATCAGGAGTAAAACCTGCAGTGTGAATCCCACAATGATTCAAATGTCAATCCCACTCCGACAAGATTCCTTTTGGCGAGTCAGGTTTTTGTGTGGCTCCTGCACGCTTCCACGCGATCTGACGCTGTCAGCCACCTCTCACCCGCGACAGCAAAACAACAACGGCAGCAGCAGCAGCAGCGAGAGCAGCGGCCGCACGACGTCAAGTAAAACAAACCCATAACTTAGATCTACCAACAACCCGCAACATCAAACACACAAGGGCACTCGGGAGCATCGTGCCCTCCCCACTCACTCCCACAACACCGACGGCCACTTGCAGCCGGCACCTCCCGTCGCCACCCCCAGCCCCCCTGCCACCGCCCCACAATCTCTCTCCCACTGATGGAATCTCCCAGAATGGTATAAGTCTGGGACGATGAGTGGGACGAGTCATTGAATCTGCTGCAAATCGCTGCGTCGGCATCGGCCAAAAAAGCACAAATAACAACAAAAAAACCTCATACACGTTCTTCAATAATACCGCGTGTGGCCTTGAAAGGAGAACTATGTAATAGGCGACGTTTTGGGCAATGGCCCTTCATATCACATACATCAAATTCAAATGTGCTATGAAGAAGGGTCATTGCCCGAAACGTCGCCTATTATATTTATTTTAGGGCCACAGCATTATTGCCGAACGTGTTGAAAAATTGCAATCGACTGCTTTATACAAGGGTGGCTTTCATTGTCGACCGCCCCCCATATCCCGTCTCCTGAAAGCGGGAAACCCCCAACAAGCCACTCCCAAAGGGACTCGGCTGATGATCAATAATGCCATCACCATCGCCAAGTCCATCACCTCCCGTCCAGCGGCACACGCGGATAAGAGGCGACATTTTTTTCCCCAACTACGTTGGAGTTATCCGATTGGTCGAGTGACCGAACAGATAGTGAGTAGAGTAAATCGATGGCTTCAATAATCGAATATCCTGGGTCCAATCTGACTTCAACTTCCAAGAGTTTAAGGCATATTGAAATCTTCGTCAAGTTGTTTTAATCATTTAGCATATTCAATGTTTAAATAATAATAGCAATAATTATATTTATTTACCCACAAATCCTAGGATTATTGACCAATTTTTTCTTTGCGGAATAATTTTGTTTCATGTTGTAGCAAGCCGGCAGTGGCCAGAGAAGACCCTCCACACATGCAAGGGGATGACGGATAGCGAGGTTTTCACACGTGAGTTCACATCCCATTTTTTACTCCGCCATCTCCTGGCCACCTGCGCCATTCGGGAGTTCCGCAGATCTCCGCGTGATCCCAGGAGCTCTTTCCACCGACGCGCTCGTTCGCAGGCGCGTGCCGTGGACTCATCGCATCGTGCTCTGACCTCACGCCCTCCTTCTCCTCCATCCGTCCTCCACGGCCAAAGGGAAACGACCGTAATTTTTGTCTTATTTTTTTAACAAACTATTATCTATTCGTCGGTCAAAATTTCCCACGATGTTTTTCATTTAAAAATTAACTTATTAACACAAAGCCCAGACAAGTGAGCTACCCGACGGTCGCCGCCGGATCGCTGGTTTCGCTCTGCCGCATCGACATTGCCGACATCGTGGCGGCTTCCCCGGGTGGCCCAGGTGAAAGTGCGTCGCTCACTCCTGCCCACTGAGGGGGGTCCCTTTGCTTGGCTAAGGCCCAGGTGGGGGTGCCGTGGTCACCAGGGGCCGAGCCCGCTAGTCCGGTACGCGGGGTTGCCAGCGGGGGTGCAAAATCGCGGTGTACGAGGAGTGCTGGGATCGGGGGTCTGTGTAGCGAGACCCCACGGTTAGAATAGGAAAGGGGTTAGAGTTTTGCAACGTGGGTAGAAGAGCCGAGCGCGGATGTGGAGTGTGCAGGCGGTGCAACTGCAACGGGGCCCACAGACCAGAGGGGCTCAGGCACTGGGCTCCGAAGAGGAGGGGATATTGGACAGGGGGCCGCATTTCATTCTTTACACCAGGGCCCATGCCAACCATGAGGGGTTGGGGTACATGGGATCTAGGGGTTAGCATTGGGGGATGGGGGTGCGGGGTGTGGGAAGCTGGGGTTAGCACGGAAGGAAGCTGGGGTTAGCATGAAGGGAGAGTTGTGGTTAATAAGGGGAGGGGAGTTGTGGTGCATGTAGCTGGGACCTGGGACGTGATATTATTTAAAGGAAGTTGGGCGACACAGCGTGAGAAGGGAGAGCCGGGCCGTTACAGCATGTCTTGGCACACAAGGGAGAACTGGGAGCCGCCCATGGTGCCCTCCTGGTTGAAGATGAGCAGTGTGTCCGGAGCAGCCACATCTTGGTCCAGGATCTTGAGGCTCTGCAAACGACCAATCGGAGACCGACAAATATAAACAACCAATCGAGAGATGGCGAAACGACAGCCAATGAGGGACGGCCAATGATCGAGCAATTGTTGAGACAATCAACAATCAGAGAATGACAAACACCAATCAAAGACCAACAAATAAAAATCAGCAATCAGAAACCATAAATAACCAACCAGTCACTGAACCAAACATAAAGCAAAATAACCGACGACAGCTAAGTGGGTGTCGCGTAGGTGTCATGGGTTAAAGGCTCGGGGTTGGGATAACAGAACGGGGATTGAGGGTAGGGGTCATTGAGTTCTGACCTCTGTCATGAAGTAGGCTGTGTCTCCTCCGCCCTGGCCCATCTGCCCCCCACTCTCCATTAAGGCCATGTCCGAGTGTTCCATGGTTTCCCCAGAGTACTCTGCAAAGCCACCCTGGAGCTGCTGCTGCTGCTGCATCTGTAGTTAGAGAAAATGGGCAGATATAAAACATGTTATTATCATATTATCACCTTTCTTATCATCATAACTACCATGCCCATTGTAATAATTGTACACGGCATTATTGTCACCGTATTACTTATATTCATCGCTGTCATCATCATCATCGTCATCACTGTCATCATCATTGTCTCTTGAGCAGGACACGTCGCTAGAAGAGACGATGACTGGTGGTCGATATTAACGACAGAGTGGAAGTCAAATGACAGAAGGCGCTCAAGAAAGAACGTCCCCCCCACCGCCCCGCCCCCCCCGTTCAGGTGCTGCATGGCTTCCTTGTGTTGCATGACCGTAAGAGATTGCTCAGGGAGGAATTCATTCATTTAGCAGTGGACAGATCACGGCCAACAAGGTCACCAAGACAAAGGTGCATGCTGCGCTACGAGCCCGGTGACACGAGTTCGATTCTCACTCGCGCCCAGTGGCAATTATCTGAACTGGTCCTGGGCCAGTCCCTAGGTCGGCTCAGTCTCAGATGTGTACCCGGTGCAGTGTGTAAATATCGCCACTTGGGAGACAAAGGCGAAAGGCCAAGGTCAGAAACTTACGTCTATACCGCCGTTGACGCAAGATCCACGTGCGAGCGTGGTGATTGGCCACCCGCCACCACCGCCCTGCGCGCGTACGGACAACACAGAGACAACGGTCAGCCTGTGTGGCAACGCTGGAGCGAGTCACAGTTAGCGAGCACCTATTAACCCCTTTTCCATTCCGATGATGTATACGTACGTCATTGGAACGGAATCAGAAGAAAAAATAAAATAACTTTATGGGTACTGAGGCTCCATAAAGCCAGGCGGGAGGGCGTGGCACAGTTTGGCGCCAGCTATCATAGAGTGCGGTCGTGTCGCTACGGTTCTCTGCGGTGAGTACACGGTCTTTAAAAAAATTGGAGATCCGCCTATATAAATAAAATTCATGTCAACTGCTTGCGTGTTCTGAGATTCACCGGCGAACGGGACCCCCCACGCTGCAACTTGCGAACGTCTGGGAACGGGAAAGAGTCAAGGCCGCAGGTGTAATGGCCGAGGCTAACAACAAAGTGGCAGCCAAAGGAGGAAGTGCGTCCGAGAGGATGTCCCACGTAGCGCGTGGTGTGATGAGATGGGCTCAGAATCTTTATTTATCCTGCAGAAATCCAATGAACTATACAGCTATACTCTTTGGTTCTTTCGGTAAAGTCACGTAGTTAATTTTATTTTATTCATTTCTACCTACTGACTTTACGGAAAGAACCAAAGAGTATGGATTTCTGCAGTCACGAAAGCTTCAAATCGAGCTATGCAGCTCTTTTTCACAGACGTCCAGTATTTCACAGGTGTCTGGGCTCGTGGGCACAAGCTCGCCGACGGATTGTTGCGTCGCAAGAGTCAGGGATGGAGATGCCTTGCCAAGAACCTTCAGCGGATAATTAATGAGTTGAATTCTTTGATTACATTTGTTCTTCCCAGAAAAAGCCTCATTTTGATTGTCTTGACTTTTACAGGGAGGCCCTGCCATAGTGTCCGCAGTAAGGGGCGATGATGAGTGCTACGCATCATCCCACATTTAATAATTTGGTTGATGGTGACGATGACGGAAACCACTTTCCACCAATTTTTGGCAACAAAAACCGGCCCGGTCATCAGAAAATGGTGGCGATTGGGATATGTTTTGGTAAAGGTTGATGCTGCCATTACTTCTGGTTGAACCTGTTGATTGACAATGATAGTGATGATAATTCTGCGTATGATGATGACAATTTACGCGTATTTACGATGACGACAACATTGATGAAATATGAATATGAGGATGATGACGTTTATGATGATGCTCATGATGATGATTGGCTGTGTCATGCCGTACCGCATTGACCATGTAGCCCGAGCCGTCCATCTCAGTGTCTGATACAGAGCTGTGGAAGGTGCCCTGGGAGAGACAAACACGGCAGAGGGGGGGGCGAGAAATGTGTTCATCAAACCTGTCGTAGATTCAATGAATAATGACAGCAGACTCGTGTCCGAGATCAGCATACACGTTCAAAAGCCAAGTTAAAAAGTCATGCCCAAAGAGCAATGATGTCATGCCATTCTATGACATCATGCTACAATGCAATGACGCAATCCACACATCATGTGACTCCCCAACAATACCAACCCACTCAACTACCCGCTCAATGAGCCCATCACTCAACCAGCCACTCAACTACTACTCAATCAACTAACCGCTCAAACACACAACTAAATACCCAGTCACCCACTTAAACAACAACTCAAACACTCGATCGCTCAATCAGCCACTCAAAACAGCCAAACACTCAACCACATTATCAAACATCCAAATAACCAATCTATATATATAAAATCGCAAATCTGTCTGTCTGTCTGTGTGTGTGTCTGTCTGTCTGTGTGTCGCCGGACCATACGCAGTTTCATTGGACGAAATGTGAGGGATTTGCGAGACACGATTGGTCCGTTTGGTTTTCCACGGCGGTTGCCCCTGGCAACGGGTAGCGACGCATTCGCTGCGGGGTGGACGCCATTTTTAATTCCCGTTAAAAATATGCGCACGCATTAACACGCGACTCTGAGGTAAATTCATCAAAGTTTCACGTCCTCTTCACTCCCCCCCCCACCCCAATGTGTGCAATTACTATTATAGGGTCGGTAGATTATAAAATTATAGCGATTAGACAGTATTATTGTAGCGCGGGGGGGGGGGGGGTAACGGCCCCAGTACCCAGCCTCAGCCGGGTGGGCAATCTAGGCGAGGCTGGAGGCTCTGCACGGTACTAGGCCTCGACACCCCACCCGTGTCAAGCGACGACTTTGTGGTATAAACTCGATATACCCAGCGTTGCCCGGGGGGAAAATACATTTAAAATCTTCTGAAAACTTTCAAACATTACATACCAATGAAAAAACAACTGTGTAATTACTTTTAAACCCGACGCGCCAAGAATCGATTCTTTAAATGTTGACTGTACAAATAGTCATTAAGCTGGGTGAGCGTACTGGCAGTCTATAATGTAGACTGTAGCCTGGTTATTAAGCTGGGTGGGTGTACTGGCAGTCTATAATGTAGACTGTAGCCTGGTTATTAAGTAAAGTGAGTCAATTTGTAACACGTAGGCTTTCGCGACCATTATTCATAAACAACGTTATTGGGTTTAGATCGCCTTATTTATTAATGTGTTGTAACCCTCCACCACCCGACACGGCCAATCAGTAAAAAAGTGTCACGTTGATAAAAGACTAATAGTTGGTAGTGAGGGGAACATTTTATTTTGCGTTCAAAATGCTTTAAAAATACACTAAACGCTCAGGTAAATTCTTCACTGCGTGATGTCCCCCCCCACCCCGATGCGTGCAGTGATTACTACTATACATTTGCTAGATGCTACCACTATAGGCCGTAGATATTACTGCACAGCGGCCGAGGAGATCGTGGCTGGGGGGGAGGGGTAGCAGGCCATCTGTGTATATATGTAAGGTTATTAAGAAATATATTTTTCACCCGGGCAACGCCGGGTACTTCTGCTAGTATACTTGTATGATGATGATGATGAAGGCAATGATTACAGAGATAATGAAGATAACTCTCATGGTGGTGACGAGTGCTGCTGATGGGTTCACTGTTCGAGATGACTCATTAATGAAATGCATTTTAGATGATTTGCCTGCTAGAAATGTCCACATGATAATTCACTTTGTTGAGCTATCATTTGTGGCCAGGTCACTTCTGAAAAAGAACTGACAGCTCAGTGAGCCTTACCTGGTAAAATAAAAAGAGTTGAGTTTACATTTATACATTTTTAGTGATTTGCTTATCTTTTCCTATACTTTGCATTCCTATCGGGTTTTTTTTGTATTGTTTGTTGTTGTAACTTTCTGACCCGCCCCCCCGCTACTGGGCATCCGTGAAAAAAAAGATGAGCTTTGCAGCTCATCGGATTTCTCCAGGATACATTTTTTTTCTTAAATCTGATTCTGATCTTGACGACGACGACCACGGAGCGCTCACCATTTGTCCGTTGCTCATGTTTCCAGCCGCGCTGTTCTCCACGTAAGCGCCGCCTCTCATCGCTCCGGCCCCTCCGCCCGCTCCGGCCCCCATGCCTGCCCCGAAGCCCGCCCCTGCAGCTGCCCCTGCAGCTACCCCTGCAGCTGCCCCTGCCGCTCCGGCGCTCTTGGCGAACGACCGGCCCTGGTTGAGTCCGGACTCGCTCTCCGTCACGGTCTCCACCTGGTTCACGTACTGCCGGCGGAAGTGGGAATGGGACGTCGTCAACAAGCCGGAGAGCCACTCCGGTAAGCGAGGCCTGCTGCTGCCCTGCAGGCGAAGCTAATGCATTTCCCGAGAGACTCAACCAGGACCCATGTATGGTGAGCCGACAGCAAATCTGTTCACTCAGCTAGCCCTACCCACACAGGCAGTGACCTCCTCACCCTGTGTGGCAATGGACCCACACCCACTGCTCTTCGGCCCTGCCAGCCCCACCCACTGCTCAGGTAGCCCCTTCCACTGCTCAGGTAGCCCCTCCCACTGCTCAGGTAGCCCCTCCCACTGCCCAGATAACCCCTCCCACTGCCCAGATAGCCCCTCCCACTGCTCAGGTAGCCCCTTCCACTGCTCAGGTAGCCCCTTCCACTGCTCAGGTAGCCCCTTCCACTGCTCAGGTAGCCCCACCCACTGCTTAGGTAGCCCCTCCCACTGCCCAGATAACCCCTCCCACTGCCCAGATAGCCCCTCTTACTGCCCAGATAGCCCCACCCACTGCTCAGGTAACCCCTCTTACTGCCCAGATAGCCCCTCCCACTGCTCAGGTAACCCCTATTACTGCCCAGAAAGCCCCACCCACTGCTCAGGTAACCCCTCTTACTGCCCAGATAGCCCCTCCCACTGCTCAGGTAACCCTCTCTTACTGCCCAGATAGCCCCACCCACTGCTCAGGTAACTCCACCCACTGCTCAGGTAGCCCCTCCCACTGCCCAGATAGCCCCTCCCACTGCCCAGATAGACCCTCCCACTGCCCAGCTAGCCCCACCCACTGCTCAGGTAACCCCTCTTACTGCCCAGATAGCCCCTCCCACTGCCCAGCTAGCCCCTCCCACTGCTCAGGTAGCCCCTCCCACTGCCCAGATAGCCCCTCCCACTGCCCAGATAGCCCCACCCACTGCTCAGGTAACCCCTCTTACTGCCCAGATAGCCCCTCCCACTGCCCAGATAGCCCCTCCTACTGCCCAGCTAGCCCCTCCCACTGCTCAGATAGCCCCTCCCACTGCCCAGATAGCCCCTCCCACTGCCCAGCTAGCCCCTCCCACTGCTCAGGTAACCCCTCTTACTGCCCAGATAGCCCCACCCACTGCTCAGGTAACTCCACCCACTGCTCAGGTAACTCCACCCACTACCCACATAGCCCCTCCCACTGCCCAGATAGCCCTTCCCACTGCTCAGGGAAACCCACCGGCTGCTCACAATGTTCTGGCACTGGGACAGCCTTTATTAAAACCACGGGGGCTGTCAAACAACAACAGCAACATACAACAACGATTAACAACAACAGCAAACACAACAATAAGCCTTGCTTGGGCTCCAGCACTGATGGACAGTTGTACAGGTCCTGGCTGGGAAGAGTCAGTCTCATGAGTCTCACACACACTGATCCCCCATATAGCCTCTAACAACCCACTGGGGCAAGTGCTGTTAAGCGAACACCTATGAAGACCGACATGACACACGAGGTGAGTGGTGTAGCTAAGCACCACGTCAGACTGCCTTTCTCTACCTACTTGTGAACTTTATAAACTACACAAGGTACCTATTTGAGGCTGAGACAACCTAGCGGAAGCCAAGACCTGTTCAGATATTCGCCACTATGTTGGTCCTCAGTAGGAGATGGAACTCGGGTCGCCGAGTGTGTGGCGTAGTGTCCTAACCACTACAACTATTGCTCCGCACCAGCGAATCACTCAGAAAGACAAAGATTATCCCTATAGCCTTAACAGACTGTTGGGGAAAATACTGTTTAGCGAGCACCTACGAAGGCCAGCACAGCACACGAGGGGGTGGGTGGCCGGCACCACGCCCGGTCGCCTTTGTCTCCCAAGCGGAGATGTTTACACACCGCACCAGGTACACATCTGAGACTGATTCGACCTAGGGGAGGCCCAGGACCAGTTCAGATAATCTCCACTGGGCGCGAGTGAGAATCGAACTCGTGTCACTGGGCTCGTAGCGCGCACCTTTGACTTGGTGACCTTGCCGGAGGAGAAGTTGGCGCTGGCGGAGCTTTTTGTGACGAGCGGAACGATCTCGCTGTGTCCTTGCATCCCGCCCAGTGCCTGTGTGCGCGTGCGCGTATATTAGTTTATGTACGTGTGTGTTTGTGTGTGTGTATGTGTGTGTATTTGTGTGCGTGTATTTGTGTGCGTACGGGTGAGTGGGTATGTGTGTGCATGCACGTACATGCGCGTGTGTGTGTGCGCGCGTGTGAGACAGGAGAGAAACACAGGTGGACAAATTAGCAATGGGTCAGTTGGTACAGTTGCTTGTGGCTAGGGGGAGGGGGGGAGCAGCCTCCACAGGTGAAGCTGTATTCATCCATAAGTGGGTCCCCTGGGCATGACAGATAATGCCCCGCCTGGTCCTCACCTTTATGAGGAGACTTTAATAGAGTCAAGATTCTGCCTCTCCAAGCAAAAATAAAATTCTGCCTCTCCAAGCAAAAATAAAACATCGACCGAAGTTGTATCCGCAAGGGTTTGGCTGTACAGCAAAACTAATAGATCAGTTCTGACTTCATGGATTTCATCAGCAGGGTCATGCCTGTTATATCCCAATGCTGCTGAATAACACTGGGTGTAATGGACTAAAAAAGAACTAATACATTTTCCTGTATGTGACTAGATAAAAAATTAGGTCTGTTTGTTGTATTACTAAAAATGCTCCACCATATGCACGTGAGTTTCTGCGCGCTTATTTGCTTGCGTGTGTGTTTTTGTTGTTGTTTACGTGTTCAGTTTGTTCGGCAACCTCTGTTGCCGCCTTGTAACCCGGCGCCTAGGCAGGCAGCTGCCTCGCACGCAGCCCGTTTGGCTGTGTGGTGGTCACATGGGCCGTGTCAAACACGTACGCTCACGCACGCACGCACGGACACACGCACGCTCACGCGCGCTTGCACACCGGCAAGCTTCCCCTGTGCAGACTACATCGAATGTTGGGGCTGGTGTGGTTGGACAGGAGTGTTTGAGCAGGTGTGGTTGGCGAGCAACCAGCAAGGCCTTCAACACCACGTGCGCCCGGCCGCCTTTGTCACGACAGTGCCAAGGTTTTCACAGACCGCACCAGGTCTCATTCAAGGCCGAGTCGACCTAGGGGAGGCCCATAACCGGCTCTGATATCGATGTTAGTCATGGTCGTGGAATCAAATCTGGGAAGTCGGGTTCATAGCGCCGTGCAGTGCTAGCCACTATGCCACACTCATATAAAGTAACAACACCATCCCAACATTCTATCAAATACTTTTAAAAACCCAAAGTGTTTTTTTACATATCAAATCAGCCACAAGGTTTTCAGCAGCACTGGCTTCAAATACAAGCAAACTGGGTCGTTCGCAACATTCAGTCTCTCATCACGAGAGCTCGGCCAGATGTTGATAGGCAGGGACCCTCTCGTATGGATATGAGTCCCACAGTTTTACGAAGTCCGTATAGTTTTTTTGGCTAACGGAACGCGTAGAAAATATGTTATTTCATTATGCGGAGGGGCAGGTGATATGCGACGGGGGCGTATTGTCTCCTTATCTGTATTTCCGACCTTAATTGGGCGCTCGCTAACTCCCCGACCCGCCGATTCGCTAACTCGCCGACTCGTGCGGCCGTGGCTCACCTTGTCCTGCTCCTCCCCGCGCGTGGAGGTCGACAGGGAGCTCTTGGGAAGCTCCCCCATGAGTTTCCCGATGAGGGCCTGTTTCTTGCCGAACTTGCAGCAGCAGAGCAGCAGCAGGATTCCTGAAGAGTTCGGAGGGCAGGGCGAGGCACAAGGTCAGCCGGTGTGCTACAGGCGGTGTGTGCCACAGGCGGTGTGTGCCAGGCAGTGTGTGCCACAGGCGGTGTGCCACAGGCGGTGTGTGCCACAGGCGGTGTGCCACAGGTGGTGTGTGCCAGGCGGTGTTTGCCAGGCAGTGTGCGCCAGGCGGTGTGCCACAGGCGGTGTGTGCCACAGGCGGTGTGCCACAGGCAGTGTGTGCCACAGGCGGTGTTTGCCAGGCGGTGTGCCACAGGCGGTGTGTGCCAGGCGGTGTGTGCCAGCCGGTGTGCCACAGGCGGTGTGCCACAGGCGGTGTGCCACAGCCGGTGTGCGCCAGGCGGTGTGTGCCAGGCGGTGTGCCACAGGCGGTGTGTGCCAGGCGGTGTGTGCCAGGCGGTGTGCCACAGGCGGTGTGTGCCAGGCGGTGTGCCACAGCCGGTGTGTGCCACAGGCGGTGTGTGCCAGCCGGTGTGTGCCACAGGCGGTGTGTGCCAGGCGGTGTGTGCCAGGCGGTGTGCCACAGCCGGTGTGCCACAGCCGGTGTGTGCCACAGGCGGTGTGCCACAGGCGGTGTGTGCCAGCCGGTGTGTGCCACAGGCGGTGTGTGCCAGGCGGTGTGTGCCAGGCGGTGTGCGCCAGGCGGTGTGCCACAGCCGGTGTGCGCCAGGCAGTGTGCCACAGCCGGTGTGCCACAGGCGGTGTGCGCCAGGCGGTGTGCCACAGCCGGTGTGCACTATCCCGCGTGAGTTAGCTTCACCTTTCCCATCTCAACGACCAACCCGACTAATCGCATCGTTTTCTGGGAGCCATGCCCAGTGAGACCGTGTGTGAAAGACAGTGGCGGTTGGTGACAAGAAGTAATGTTAACAAGAAAGGTAATCAGAGGAGCCTACCATTGTATGCAGGTGTTAAGAGTGCAGCTCACAAGGGTGATGATGTAATTGGACAAACAGACATGGAGAGAGACACGAATACTCACAGACATCTTGACACACGGAGATACGGAAATACACACACAAACACACTTGGAGACACACAGACACGGAAACATTCGGAGACACAGACACACAGATATGAATACACTCACAGACAAATACCGAGGCAGAGACACACGGAGAAATGCAAACACCGACACGAATACACTCACACATTTGGGCAAATTCATGTCACGGATTATGGCAATGCTGCTTGTTTTTCTTGTTCTCGACAAGCCAAGGATAAGTGAGAGATTGTGGATTCTCTCTCAGCCAGGCCTACAGCTCGGTGCGACACGGCAGTCGACTTCAGAACCCTTCTACCGCACGCCGAGTTTCAAAGCAACGATTTCATAAACTTCTTGCAGAAAATGATAATTGTTTTTTTACCCTTTTATCTGGCAACAAAACTGACACCTTTTTTACAAGGAGTCATGTTTGCATAGACCACATTACCTGCAGTCATAATGCAAACAAAAAACACAACTCTGATCATGATATGCACTGTCCTTGAAATTGTTTGGTCAACACCCGAGACAGCTTTTCTTAGAGCCTAGTCTCACATGGACCCGATGACGCCAAAAGGCGCACAACTCAAAGACAATGCACCATCAGAGTATGAGAGCTCGGGGTAAGCATTTACACCATTGGAACCTCCTTTGCCAGTAGCAAAATATGATAATTGTTTTTACCCTTTTATCTGGCAACAAAACATTATCAGAGTTGTGTTTTTTTTGCATCCCGACCGCAGGTATTGTGGTCAATGCAAACATGACTCCTTGTAAAAAAAGGTGTCAGTTTTGTTGCCAGATAAAAGGGTAAAACAACAATTATCATATTTTGCTACTGGCAAAGGAGGTTCCAATGGTGTTCTTGTAGAAATGTAAACGTTTAAAATGACGCGGTGCGATTCACTTTGATATTCGGTCATCATCATCAAGATCCATGGGCAGATAGCCTGTAGGTGTCCACTGCACGTTTCATCATTTGTTTTCGCTTTCCTCTGTCTTGTGCCAATATGGCTCAAGTAGTGGGCACGTCTTTCTGGCACCATTCTCTGTTAGGTCTTCCTCTCTTTCCAGTTCCTTACATTTTTCCGAACAACAACACACTTTTAATATCCTGTTGTTGTCCATCCTACATATGTGTCCAAACAGTTCCAATTCCCTACTCCTCACTGCCCACATCATCAGGTTGTCTTCCTCTGCTGATAATCGGTATGCGGTACAAGCGGTGTAAACATCATTACCACGGGGCTCCACTTCCCTTCGCCGCGAGTGCCATGCCCACATTATGGACCCCATTAGTGGGAGGGGGGGGGTCGGTGGAGGGGGGGGGGGGGGTCCGCCCCCCACGTACCGAGCATGAGGAAGCCCAGAATCCCCGCGAGGATCCCTGCCAGGGCCCCGTCGGAGAGCCCCCCCCCGCGCGACCCCGTGATCCCGACGGCCTCGCAGGAGGGCTTGGAGGACCCCGCCTCGCAGGGGCACGACGACACGGTGACGTTGCGCACCTCGCCCAGGCCCAGCCGGTCGCGCACCATGAGCGGCACGGCGTGCACGCCACGGGGGATGCGCTGGGAGCGGTACTTGAGGACGGCGGAGGTGCCTGCGCGAGGGGGGAGATGGCGGTCACGAGACGCGTGCCCGAGGTTGGCCTCACACGCACAAAGACGAAGATTCCCCCGGCCGGTCTAGCCGATTGATAGACTGCGGAGGCAAGTGGTGTTAGCGAGCACACACACACAAAACAAATACAGAGATCCCCCGTATAGCCTTGGCAGACCATTAGGACAAGTGCTGTTAGCGATATTAGGAAGCCACTGGAGTGATGCACTTTTAAATCTAGATTTAAAGCTCATTTGTTTAGAAATGCTTTTGTGTTTAGTCTGTTGTCCTTCCCCCGCACTTCCGACTAGCACGGATGGCTACGTACAGTGCAAAATAAGTTCAACATGCATACATAGAGAGAACCTATGAAGGCCGGCACTGCACACGAGGGGGTGGGTGGCCAGCACCACGCTCGGCCGCCTTTGTCTCCCCAATGGCGATGTTTACACACCGCACCAGGGACTCATTTGAGGCCGAGTCGACCTAGGGGAGGCCCAGGACTGCTTCAGACAATCGCCACTCGGGTTGGCCGTGAGCGGGAATCGAACTCGGGTCGCTTGGTTTGTAGCACAGTATGTGAACCATTGCGCCACGGTTCCCCATGCACGCATCTCCCCATGCATCTCCCCATGTCCCTGTGTCTCCCTTGTCTCTCCATGCCTCGCTCTACCTCCTCCTGCATCTGCCAGTGTCTGCCAATGTTTCTCCCGCATGTCCCCCCCCCTTCTCTCTCCTCCTCCCCACCACCACCATCACCGCCGCCTCCACCACCACCACCGCCACCACCGCCGCCGCCGCTACCACCACCACCACCGCCTCGCCCATCACGTCGCCGCTAACCGTCGGTCTCGGAGACGGTCCACGCGGAGTCGGCGGGCAGCTCGAAGGTGAAGGGCTTGCCGTTGATGTCCGTGTCGGGGTCGCTGGCCGTCACCGTCACGTAGTCGGGCCCCGTCTCGCACACGCTCACGTTGCGCGTCACCACGTCCGGCGCGTTGTCGTTGTTGTCGTCGAGTTTGACGACCATCGTCCCCGTGCTCGTGCCCGACGGAGACGCTGGGGGCAACGGCGGGCGCAGGAGGAGGAAGATGTCAGCACCGGCGGCGGCGGCCGTGTCGGCCCTCTCGTTTGATCGCCCGAGAGCTCAAGAGGTCAGGGGCCGGCGTAGAGGCTCATTGGTGTGAGGGATTGACCCGGGTGACCGAAATGGTGAAGGCAAAACGAACAAAATAAAGTGCGGCAAACGAAGCAAATCGAAATCGGAGCAGCAAACGTCGAATTCGGATCGTCGTGGAAATTGGACCTTCATAAGCAGCAACGTCAGTGTTTGTCTCTTGACCATTTAAACAATGATCATCATCGTCATCGTCGTCACTGTCCTCATCGAATCCAGGTCACATCATTTTGGTAATATCACCATTTCCACTGAGATAACATCGTCCGGGTTTCCACGGTGACCCAGATAACGTCAATGTTTCAATGGGAACCGACGTAACTGTGTCAAGGTGATAACTACAATTTCCATGACAACCTGGGTACCATCACCGAGGTGAAACTGTTATCTATCGGAGTAATGTCGTTCGGGATTCATCACCGTTCCCATGGTAACCCAAACAACATCTACTGTTCTCACGGTAACCCAGTTAACATCACCCAGGTGACATTGCCATTCCTACGCCGGTAACCTGAATTATATCACCATTCCCACGGCAACCCAAACAACACCGCCGTTCTCACGGTAACCCAGCTAACATCGCCCGGGTGACATCGACCTTCCCACGGCAACGCGACCCAAAATCTCCGTTCTCACGGGAACCATCGACACCATCACCCCAGCAACGCGGTGAGGTCGCGAGCGTCCCGCCGGTCCCTTACTCTCGTCCACGACGGAGAAGGTCGCCGTGTAGGTGTTGTTCACCACGTAGGGCGATTCGCGGTCGAGCGGCGCCCGCGTGCGGATGTCTCCCGTCAACGGGTCGATCTCCAGCCAATTAGCCGGGTCGTTCAGCTTGCCGTACCTGCGGGGCCACGCCCACAGACGGCGGCACAGATGGGTGAACACGCAGCCCCGGTTCGCGAGCGTACAATCTCATACAATAGCCAATCGATGCATCCACCTCATTGTGCCGCCCGACGTCCGTCCATCCATACCTCTATTTTATATCTGTCGGTCTGTATCTCTCCATAACATTGATTGATCTATGTTTATCCATAGACAGATCTATATCTGTCTTACTCTTAGGTTTTTTCGGTAAAGTCACGTAGGTAAAAAATAAATAATAAAAATAATAGAAGAAATAATACAAATTAAATAACAAATCACGACGTTTCGGAGGCAACACAAGCTTCTGTCTTATTTTTAAATCCTTTATATTAAGTTCACTTGCTTGCTTGCTTGCGCGCTTACGACCGTGCAAATCTTTCGGTCGTTTTTTAACCCACTTCCCGTGATCCAATCGAGCTGACATTTTCCACACATACTCGTTGTGCGTGACAATTAATTTTCGTGAAAATTTTTTTTGCAAAATAAA
Organism: Lampetra fluviatilis; assembly: GCF_964198595.1. Taxonomy (NCBI): domain Eukaryota; kingdom Metazoa; phylum Chordata; class Hyperoartia; order Petromyzontiformes; family Petromyzontidae; genus Lampetra; species Lampetra fluviatilis. Next base: position 10,077,959 of record NC_136300.1, read on the forward strand.
AAATAATGATATTTAATTACCAATTGCTTAATGGTGGCAGGCAATCATCTGACCTATAGGTGGCAGCCATCTCAAGCCAGAGGACGAGAGGACTCTAGCCGCCACGCATATAAAGGATTTATAGTGAAAAACTTTGTTTTTTCGGGTTAATTTTTTTACCTTGCAGTCACGAAAGCTTCAAATCTAGAACTATCTCTGTCTATCTGTATATCTTTAACCCTACCTCGCCAAACACAGATCTACCTCTCTGTATTTCTATCTATGCGTGTTTCTCTCTCTATGAATGTGTCTTATCTCTCTGTCGGTCTATCTGTGTATCTCCTTGTAAAGTATCCCAACCCTCTCTGCGCACACACTCGTTGTGCCTCCATCTCTCCATCCCCGAACTCTTATCTTTCTCAAACATTTTCTCCAATTTCTTCTCTCCAACTCCATTCTATCTCTATATATATCTATCTCTCCCTCCCTCTCTCTCCTCCCTCCCTCTCTCTATCTATCCACTCTCCACCTCTCCTCACCCTCCATCCCCTGCTGTCTACCGAGTGGGATCGGTTTGTGGCTCACCGCATGATGTGGGAGGCGCCTCCGGGCACGAAGGTCGGTGCCGACGCCTTGAACTTTGCGAGGCTCTGCCCCGTGGCCTGGCCCTCGAGCCGGTCTACGCGGATCATGTTGGGCGCGAACACGGGCCGCTCGTCCACGTCCAGCACGTCCACCAAGAACATGGACATGGAGTTGTGGCTGCTGCTGCTACCGCCACCACCGCCACCGCCACCACCGCCACCACCACCGCCACCGCCGCCGCCACCACCGCCCGAGATGCTCATGGAGCTGGAGGAGCTGCTGCCGCTAACGAGCGAAACCTCGTTCTCCACGCGGATCGACAGCGACTGCGATGACGTCATCTCGTAGTCCAAGGGCTGCGGGGGGGGGGGATCGGCGAGGGGGAGGGAGGGACGCGCAGGGTCGGTCACGGGAGAACACATGGACACGTGGGGGGAATGACAGGGCCACGGGGGATATGGGGGGTTACGGATGGGGACACAGAGGGCACGGGAGCATGGGGGTCACGGTGGCACGGGGACATGGTGGCACGGAAATACGGGGACAGGTGAACGTGGGGTCACGGGGACACAGGGGCGTGGAGATGCGGGGATGTGGAGATGCGGGGCCGTGGAGGACGTGGGCCGTGCAGGCGAGCGAGCAGCGAGGACCCCGTGTGACACCGTCGTGTGGCGGTACCTTGATGAGCTTGACGACGCCCTCGTTGGTGACGGGGTCTGTCTCGATGACGAAGTTGCCGCCCTCGTTGCCGCTGACGATGAAGTAGCGCGCGCGCCACGCCGGCGTGTTCACCAGGTCGGCATCCGTCACCTTCACGCGGCCGATCACCACATCCTTCTTGTTCTCCTCCACCTTGCCGGTGAACTGCGGCGCATGCACAGAGAGAGCGATGTGGTGAGACGCCCGACAGTAGCTTACCATCAGGGTTACCATTCCTCCTATGAAGGGCACTCTCATCCTAGAAACTTGTTGTGCGATCTACACGAACTGAAGAATTCGAACGTTCATATCCTTAATTTTCACTGAATAAATAAATGCTTTGTTGCCACAGTTGTATTACCACTTCGGGTCGATTGATGGATGATTCCAGCGCTCGCCAATCCACCCCAGTTGCTCATTTGCCTCCTTATCACTCTTTTTCCCATGAATGTCACTCGGCCATCCCTCTACCTGTGGTGTACCAGACTGACTTGACTGGCTTATCTCATCCGCACTGTTCAACCACCACACTGGACTAAAACTAAATAAAATAATTGTTTTACTCTACCAGGCGAGGCCCACTGAGCTATAGAGACCTGGCCACAAATTATAGCTCAACAAAGTGGCTCATCGTGTGGAAATTGATAGCAGCCAAATACTCGAAATGCATTTTTATAAATGTGGAGGGAAAAACTGGAGGACTATGAGAAAAATCCATGCGACCATGGGGAGAGAAACTTGCAAACTCCAAATATACAGCAGCAGCAGGCGCCAGGGTCTGGATTGAACCCACGACCTCCTGCATACCAGGCGAGGGAGTTAACATCTCCTTGCCACCGCAGCGCCCACGTTCAGCTCGTCGGCTTTCGCTGGGCATCCCGTCAGGCGGCGCTGCTGCCGCCGCCCCTTACCATGTTCTCGGAGAACACGGGCGGGTTGTCGTTGATGTCCCCCACGCTGATCGAGACGGCCGTCGTGCTGGACAACCCCGAGCCGTCGCCGTTTTTGTCGGACGCCTCCATCACCAGGCTGTACGAGTCCAGCGTCTGCCGAGAAACGCATCCCCCGGCGGTCACCAGTGGCCATAGTCTCCGGATAAGGAGACGCAGGAGTAAAGTTGGACTTACGAACAAATCGACTTACGAACAGACCTCCGGAGCCTAACTTGTTCGTCTGTAATTTAGAATGTGCAATGCACGCAGTGTCCATTCAATTGAGAGACAAAATGATTTCAGAGGTGCGGGAAACCACAGACAAGTGGAGAAGACAGCCAGTACCAGACACAAAACGTTCCTAAGCTCTATGGCCCTATATAGGGATATTTGGCCAACTCTAAAGAGTGTAATTTGCAGAGGTGGGACAAAGTCATTGTTATGCAAGTCCAAGTCGAGTCGCAAGTCATCAAATTCATGACTCGAGTCTGACTCGAGTCCAAGTCACATGACTCGAGTCCACATCTCAGAGGTGGGACAAAGTCATTGTTATGCAAGTCCAAGTCGAGTCGCAAGTCATCAAATTCATGACTCGAGTCTGACTCGAGTCCAAGTCACATGACTCGAGTCCACACCTCTGGTAATTTGGGAGGAAAACCAGAGTACCCGGAGAAGACCCACACGTGCAATCCGCATACAGACTGAACATAATCTAAAAATAATAAACAAAAACATACAACACAACTGGTATTGGGCCTAACATCCCAATGCTGAAAATGTATTTGCAAATTAGTCAGCAGCCCTCTTTATTCCAGGCGATTACTGCGGAGGCATTCGTCATAAAAATACGCGCCATCTGCTTCACGGTGGACGTTAAAGATCGCGCGATGTCATTTGCCAGCGTAGGTCATTGTGTTTCCCGGGCCGTGGTCGAAATATGAAAATGTTTCCACAAATTTCTCGGTTGGGATTACGCGTGGCAGCATCGCTCCCCCTCGAAACTAACACGAAGGCTTGAGACTCAGTGAGGCTTTCCTGGGTAAACAAGTGCAATGATGATGGTGATAATAACAACTAAACTAAAAACTAAACTTTTTTTTCATTTTACCAGGTAAGGCCCACTGAGCGAACTGGTCACTAATGATAGCTCAACGAAGTGGCTTATCACGTGTAAATGTAGAGCAACTAAAAACTCTTAACTGTGTGTTTCTAAATGTGGAGGGAAAAACCGGAGTATCCTGAGAAAAATCAACGCGACCACAGGGAGAGAGACACGCAAACTCCAAATATACAGCAGGCACCAGGGTTCGGGATCGAACCCACGACCTCCTGTATACCAGGCGTGGCAGTTAACATCTCGCCTCCGCTTGCTGCACCAGCCATTCTCTGGCAAGGCAGCCACTTCGACGCCGTCCGGTGGCGTTTGACCGCTCGTGCAGCGGCCCCCCCCCCCCCTCACCTCGCGGTCCAGCAAGCTGGTGGTGCGCACCACTCCGGTCTTGCGGTCCACGGTGAAGGCGTTGGCGGGGCTCTGAGACACGATGCGGTAGGCGATGGCGCTCGCGTCCGTGCCGGCCTGGTCCCTGTCGGTGGCGGACATCTGCATGACGAAGGCGCCGACGGGCACGCCCTCCTGCACCGACCCCTTGATGTTGGACGACGAGAACTCGGGCGCGTTATCGTTGATGTCCTTCACCACGATGTCGAACTCGAGGGGCTGCTCCAGCGCCTGCCCTTTGTCGTCGTACGCCTGCACGTTGAGCTGTGCGCGGCACAGGGCGGGCGTGGGGCGGCGAAGACAAGGACATCGTCATCATCGCAACGCGCGCACTGCCGATCGCGATGGTGGTTGCAACTACTGCTGCTGGTGGTGATGCTGCTTATGATGACTGATTTCATAAATAACACTTATGTTTCGATTTAAAGCTTTCGTGACTGCAGGGATTCATCTTCTTGGTTCTTTCGGTAAAGTCACGTAGAAGGGAAATAATAAAATAATAAAAATAAAACATAATAGAAAAATATAATCATATAATAAAGTAATGTAATAAAATAATATAATAATTAAATGAAATATTAATATAATAAAATAAAATATAATGTTTTATTTTCATTATTTTATTATTTCCCTTCTACGTGACTTTACCGAAAGAACCAAGAAGATGAACACTTATGTTGCCGCAACCGATACCGCTACTCCTGCTCTATCTGACAATGCCAACAGGAGCTCACGGCGGCACCTATGCGCACACCTGTGGGGCAACCTATGGGTGACACCTGTGCGGACACGGCCGTCCATGGCGCTAGAAGCCCGCACCTTATAGGACCACCGCTCCTCGCGGTCCAGCTCCTTGTTCTGGAAGATCTTCCCCGAGACCTCGTCGATGGAGAAGCAGTCGCGCGGCTCGAGGTCGGTGCCCTCGCCCGAGATGCGGTACGTCACCTTCATCAGCTTCTCGTTGTCCGTGATCACCTGGCGGTGCAGAAGTTGGGGGGGGGGGGGGGTGCAGAAGAGATTATATGAGCGAAGGCATAGAGGGGCCCGTGCCCCCTATTATTAAGAGCAGTGCCTAGCCAGTAAGTACACAATGTTGGGCCAACGTTGGCACCTGACGTGGTTGGAAATGTTCGTCGAATGTTGTTACGACGTTCATTCAACGTTCATCCAATGTTGTTCCAACGTTCGTCCAACGTTGTTCCAACGGCCAACATGAGCCTCTCTCCCCCCCCTCCCACTAAATTCAGTGGAAGATCCACAGGGCGGCTACCAGAGGCACATCTAGAAACTTCGAAAGAGGGGAGGGGAGGGAAGGGGGCATTTCCCCCCCCCCCCCGCTTTCATCCACTACTGGTGGCAGGGGAGACACTGATGGTCACTGTAGAGCGAGGTGCAAGTCGTGGTGTGGTGTTTGAGGTGGTGAGGAACACTGTTTGTGATCCGTGCAGAGGTGACGGTGCTTGCGTGGTGTTGTTGCGGTGTCACGAGGTGTGTGTATGGCGTGTACAGTGTTTGTGTGCGGTGGTGTGCGCTCTGGTACGGCCAGGCGTTCCACAGTGTATGGTTTATGGTGTGTGTGTGCGTACCGAGGTGAGATATATATGGCGTGTGTGTGTGTGTGTGTATCAAGGTGAGATATATATGGCGTGTGTGTGCGTGTGTATCGAGGTGAGGTATTTGGTGTGTGTGCGTGTGTATGAAGGCGAAATATATATGGCGTGTGTGTGTGTGTGTGCGTATCGAGGTGAGGTATTTGTTGTGTGTTTGCGTACCGAGGTGAGGTATTTGGGGTAGGGGCCCGTGGGCCCCTCGGTCACGGCGATGGGCGGCGCGTTCCACTCCCTGCGGGCCCGGGCCTGGCCCAGGTGTGCGAGTAGCTGCCACGGGGAATGCAGGGAGCAGGGTGGGGGCGGGCGGGGGGCAGACGCACGGTCAAGTACACCGCCACATTAAAACACAAACAACAAAATGTAAAACCTCTCTCACCGCCGCGGTGTCAGGCTGCGTGTTGTTCGGCAATGACATCGCGACGCGCAAGCCGACAGTTTATCGCGCAACGTTGGCATGTGGTTGGAACCATTGCACCAACGTTGGCCCAACGTTCACCCAATGTTTTCCCAACGTTCACCCAATGTTTGCCCAATGTTACACGCTTACTGGGTACACAGGTAGTGACATATATACAAATTTGTGACCATCTATTTAAAAAAAAATGCATTCAACAATGTGCAGCCCTCCGTCAATCTACCGCTGGATGGAAGCTCTCCCACGCATGGTTGGTTGCCGTGTGCTGATCAGTGTGGGTTTGCTGAAAGTGGGGGTGCACAGGCGTTACAGCATAATACAGAACAACAATGGATTCTGCTTAGCTTCCGAGATCCGATGAAATCGGGACACATTGCTGGTGAGTTTGGCTATTTATATTCTTGGGTCTTTCGGTAAAGTCACGTAGATAGGTTCAAAGAAAATAACAAAAAATAACAAACAAAAAACTACAATGTTTCGATCGCAACACAAGCGGTCGTCTTTTTTTTTCTTCCTGAAGATGACTGCTTGTGTTGCGATCGAAACGTCGTAGTTTTTTGTTATTTTTTTGTTATTTTCTTTTAACCTATCGACGCGACTTTACCTAAAGACCCAAGGATATGGATTCCTGCAGTCACCAAAGCTTTAAGTCAAGTTTGGCTATCGGTGATGCGCACCCTGTCACAAGCCTCATGCTGACGTGTGTCCCTGTGCCACAGTTCAGTGGCGAGTGATATCTGTGGCCCTGTCCGAGACCTCCCATTGGGTTGACACGGGGGGGGGGTGGGAAGACAAAAGCTGCCGGGCGTGCTGTCAACCACACCCACGTCCTCATGCGCCATTCAGGCTCGCTAGCAGCACTTCCAAGTGAAAGTCTGGCTGCACTGCGGTGTTTGACAGTGTGTGTGTGTGCGCGCATGTTTTGGGGTGGGGGGGGGCGTTAGAATAGTTGTCATGGTGATGCGCTACAAACCTGGTGATCGGAGTTCGATTCCCGGTCAGAATCATCGGAATATGCATTTCTACTGGAGGAATCCGATGAGCTATAAAGCTATTTTTCACAGATATCCAGTAGTCATGGCCACGAACACCAGTGACGATTATCTGAACTGGTCCTTGGCCTAGGTAAAAAAATTATAATTAAAATAATAGAAAAAATAATAGAAATAAAATCATATAATATTTTATTCATATTGTTTTTTCTATTAAAAAAGAATAGAAATAAAATAATATATTTTATTAATATAATTTTTTTATATATTATTTTTATTATAATAGAAATAAAAAATATAATATTTGATATCTATTATTTTTATTATTATGATTTTTACCACCGTGACTTTACCGAAAAAATCTAAGAGTATGAATTCTTGCAGTCACGGAAGCTTCAAATCTAGAATGGTCCTGGGCCTCCCTATGTTAGCATGAAATGAGTACTTGGGGAGACAAAGGCGGCCGGGCGTGGTGCTGGCCACCCACCCCTTTGCGTGCCATGCTAACCTTCATAGGTGCTTGCTAACTGGACTTGCCCCAAGAGTCTGTTACGGCTATACGGGGAATGTTTGTCTTGGCCACTCGTACAAGGATGAGCAAACATTGGGCAAGAAGGATAGGCACAACCTGTGACGTGTTTGATTACCCCCGAGTGGTGAAAACAAACCAGTTTAAGTTTTCATTAAAAATCGGTGCCCCACGGCGTATACAGCCAAAGCTCTGAGACGAAGGCTGTGGATGCGCAAGCCACTGTGAACTAAGTAAAAAGAACGAAACCCGTAAGGTACATTGGATTGCTCGATTGTTATTGTTGTTTTTAAATCGATGCTTTTCAGGGTTGGTGATTCACACGAATGCCGCGAAACTCCCTTCTCGTGGGCGTTGAGGACGTGCCATACCCACCGCGGCTCGCCAGGAGAGGGTGGTACAGTAAAGGGAGGACGAATCTACATCTGTTCCCATCTGTACAGGAACAGAGTGTGACCCCCCCCCCTCTTCTGCACGTGGAGTTTCTCCGTGCACTCTTCGGTTTCCGCCCCACGTCAATAATAAACACGCTCATCATTATTTAGCTGAGAACATCGTACAAATAGAAAACCAAAAACGTAGCAGGACCCTCCTGCAAATGGGTTTATGGACTCGGTGTGGCTTTCCTGCATAAATAACGTTTTATACTGGTAGGAACCCACTGGTTCCACCAGCCCACAGGGGATTATTGTGTCCGTTCGTCGTGCAGGGAGGGGCTGGGTGGGGAGGGAGGGGCTGGGTTGGGAGGGGAGGGTGGGGATGGGCTGGGTGGGGAGGGTGGGGAGTGGCTGGGTGGGGAGGGTGGGGCTGGGTGGGGGGTGGGAGGAGTGGGGCTGGGTGGGGTGAGGCTGGTCACCCCGTGGTGCCCTTATAAAACTCAACGTTTAACCTACTCACGCCGGCTTGTGCCCGCCCTCACAGTCGGGCATATTTGCGGAATACACCACACCACCGTTGACCCTGGCCATTGACCGAGCAACCCAACGTTCCTACCAGCTCCCTCCGCAGGAATGTGTTTATTATTAATATACATTTTAAGCCTCTTCTGAAGACATCTCCATTCCGTCTCGGGTTGTTTGACCATACTTCACCGTGCTGGTCAGTGAGGTTGGTGAAGGGCGAGTTCAGGTATCACCACTGACATATAAAAAAACACTTTAAATTTACTGGCAGGTGCTTCATTAAATACATTTAATTAGCTTGGTCTGAATTAATTTAGAGATGGGGCGGGGGAGCGGTCGACTGACACCATCACCTGCATTAGCTCGATAAACTATGCACCACTTTGTGACAAGTCTATGGGAATCATTCTATGGAGACATCCAGCCGTGGATAGTTCATGGCTGTGAATCATGATGATGATAAATGATGCTCGTTGGGAAAGGTATTCTATACAGCGAACAAACAACACTTGGTAAATAAATTGTACTCATCTAGGTCAGCTCAGCATTAAATTATTCAACACCCCGGCAGGTGCAGGCTTACCTCCGCAGTCGAACCTGCCGGCTGGCTGCACGGTTTACCACAACGCCCGCGTTTCATCCGCGGTGCGCACAAGGGGCCAGCCCCGTGGCGTGGCCATCGAGTGGTGCAGGCGGTGCCACTGCACCAGGCCGCACGGGCCGGAGGGGGCCCAAGGAATCGGGCTACGAAGGAAGAGGGGGAAATCGGACTGGCAGCGAGCGGCTTCCAATTGAATTCCCTGCACGAGGGGCCCACGATTAAGAAAAGCTAGGTGCATGCAGTTGAGGGCTACGTGGGATTGGTGAAGGTTCGGTGTAAAGGTCACACGGGACAGAAGCAGATGTTTTGGGTTGACTGACCTGCATCGGTTGCTTGCATAAAACAACTTCCAGTGGGTATTCTCTTTAAGCTTGAGCTGACGTAATTAGCGAGTCACAGAGGATATTCAATCAGAGACCCTCTTACGCCTACGACCACAACACTGCGATCTCGTCGCAATCCGCAAGCCGAGCAGTTGTTGAGCCTGGTTAGTACTTGGATGGATGACTGCCGCTCGGGTTTATCGGGTGCCGCAAGCACGGGTACTGAGAGGCATGGCCAAGAGATGGCAGTGCTGAATGTCCCCCACCTCTCCCATGCCTGTTGGATATTCCCCAATGGTTACTCTGGATTCCCTGCCAAACCCAATGTGAGCAGGACCCTCCTGACAAAAAAAAACTCTGGAGTCTCAGTGACGCTTTCCTGAATAAATGATTGGGAGTATTTTTTTTATGATTATTGTTGTTGAGCCACTGGCTCCAGGGTGATTGGCAAATCGGGCCACCCTGCATTTCCCACTGCCAACTCTCTTTGTTTTCATTCAAATTCATGAATCTCAATCATTGATGCCAATTATTGGAACAGAGATTCAAGTGCGGTGCAACAGACCACACTTAACCCAACAATGTGGATTAAGGGGTTGTTTGTGACCACCTATTAAGGCCAGCATGGCACAAGATGGGTCCGGCTGCTTTTTTTTCCCCAATGTTGCCATTCTGCTCATTACACACTGCGAGTGGTATTCATCTATGGCTGATTCGACGTCAGGTTCTTGTGTCACGTGCCAGGAATCAAACGCAAGCATTTTGATTCAATGCCAGCACTCTCCGTAAAAAACCCCACGTACAGTACACGCACACGCACACATACTATGCATACAAATATTCCCAATGTAGCCTCGTCAAGGCTATAGGGTAGGGATTTGTTTTGCTGTTGGGGCCAGTGTTGTGAGCGAGCGCCTCTTAAAGCCAAAACTGTGCACGAGGTGGTCGTGTGGCCAGAACCAGAGCTGACGTTTACACGCTGCTCCAGGTACTCGTTAAGACCGAGTCGAAATTGGGGGAGGCCCAGGACCGGTTAATATAATCGCCACTCTTAGCCGTGGCTGGGAATCAAACTTCGGTGGCTGGGTTCATAGCGCAGTGCACGAACCATTGCGCTACCACTTGCCATACCAAATGTAGAAGACAAAGATCTCCTGTATAGCCTGAATTGACTGTTGGGGCAAGTGCTGTTAAGAGAGCACCTTTGGGGGCCGGCACGACACGCGCCCGGCCGCCTTTGTCTCCCCAGTGGTGATCTTTACACATCCCACCGGGTACTCATTTGAGGCTGAGTCGACCTAGGGGAGGCCCAAGACCTGTTTACATACACACATACACAGGTACACGCAATACATGTACACACATAGAGCCAATACATAATCACATCCTTCAAGGTCAAGACTTGCTTCAGGGAATTTAGACCCCTCAAAGTGATCGTTCCGGTTTTCAGACTATAACCAGAGACACTTCACAGGGCAGGAGATTGATGTTAAAAGCTTCAAAATATCTCCTAAGAAAACAGGAACACAATGGCCGACGCCTATTGATGACGCCTATTGCTGTATCGGCATACCCCAGAACAATGACCCGGAAAGGCCTGGAAGTCGGTCGACACAGATTTGTATTCACTTTTTTAAAATTCACTTTGTCAGTCATTTGAGTAAATCTGGGGGTGCAGCAGTGGTGCAGTGGTTAGTGCGCCGCGCTGTGAACCCGGTGACCCGAGTTTGTAATTCCTGACCACAGTTCTCATCGTTGTGCAGAGATATCCGAACCGGTCCTGGGCCACCATTTTACCAACGCGCATGCCCTCGCGTGGTGAAGTATGGTCAAACAACCCCCATGATTATTAACTGGTACGAGCTAGGTGGGGGGGGGGGGCAGATACCCAAATGCTTTGGACATCGACCATTGCCCCGGGGAACTCACCCCCCCCCCGTGCTGAAAAACCCTGCCACTTCCGACTCACTGACTCCTCGATGCGAACGATCACGGGAACTGTAAAATCTACGCCATTGCCGTGGCTTCCTGCGCCGACCAATTACTTCGCAGCAGCAGCAGCAGTGGATTTTCGCCTTTGATGCTGCAACACTCCTCTGTCAACCGCACCGATCAGAAGAAGTCGACTCCAATCTGCCGATGAGCGACGATCTGAACAACGCCCCAACAACGTCCCGCATCCACAGCCGAGATCCCGAACTTGGCCACAGTGGAGACGCGCGGCCACAAGTTCTGCGCGACGCGAATGTCAACATCGCGACGGTGCGGACCACTTTCGTGGCTTGCAAGCACCTGATCAGCGAGCCCACCAACACACTGGCCCTGCTTCCACGACACAATGGCACATCGGCCAGCCCACCACCGTGACACCACTTCCACGGGAACAATGGGAAGCGCTTAATCGGATCCGCACAAACCGCGACAACCAATGCACAAGTGGTGAATAAAAGACTCTGTCTCTCTCTCTTCCTGTGGCTACGGACACCAAGCCATGGACCATCCAAATTTGCACTGCCCAAATGTAAACTTGGAGGCGGTGAGTGGGTGGGTGCGTTGCGTCTGCAATTTACCAACTCTCAGGCAGGAGCAATTGGACGGCTAAGTAAATATCACTTTCGAAATGAATTTACAAAATGTGCTCCTTATTGACCACACGAAATTATCTATCACCCCCATGGCCGGCATGGGATAGGGATTCCTCTATCCAGCAGCGGATTGACCGAGGCCTGTACATTATGTATTACTTCATTAAAACGAAACTGGCAGGCCTACCGCTACAATAAAACCACTCGCCACTATCATCGTTCAGCCTGCTGTAGAGTGCACATGTGGTGTTGTGGATTCAGGAGACGCCGAAGACGGTTCTTGGAGGCAACACTCTTTATTAAACCACCTCGCTCGGCAGTACAGTCCCAGAACACTCAGGGTTACTGTCCTCCTACACCGCTGTCTGGGGAGGTACTGCCTCAGGGCTCACGTGCCCTGACACAGGACGACACTCAGGGTCCTTCGGCTATGGGTGCCTAGGGGGAGGCTATTCTAACTCGCCCTAGCCAGGGTGCGAGTTCCGACCACTGACCCACTGGACCCGGCCCTTACAAGGACGTCGGGCCAGAGGTTCCCAGGGTTTCACCACTGAGCCGCACAGAGTCCCGGCCCTAATAAGCACAGCGGGGGCTAGGGGTCTCAGGGCCCTACCTAGCTGGTCTTCGGCTTCGGTCTTCAACTGGTCCCGATCGGCTGGGGAGGTGCCCTTTTATGCCCCTTGCCCATCGAGGGGTGGGGTTGCGTGGGATCCTAGATCCCCCGTAGCCCCCCCCTCCCCGTTGGTAGCGCCGAGGGGCTTCGCTGTCTGGGATCCTGAGCCCCCAGCAGCCCCTCCCCTCTTGGGCTGGCACTGCAGCCCCTCCCCCTGCAGATGGGCCCCGTCTACCACTGCCGGTAAGTGCGGCCCGTCTACGGCACTACACACACAACAACGTCTCTGAGTGAGCTGGTGGTGAGCTGGTGGTGAGCTGGTGGTGAGCTGGTGGTGTGCAAGGGTTGATTTTGCAGCGACCAGACGCTGTCATATAGAGGACGTGCGTTCTGCTGAGCCCCAGAAGGACGCACCGTGTTCACAGTTGGTGTAAACACTTTAGAAGGCCAATAGGCCACTAGACTAATACACATCCTCTTCTTGGTTCTTTCGGTAAAGTCACGGAGAAGGAAAATAATAAAATAATAAAAATAAAACATAAAATAATTCTCACGACGTTTCGGCCATAACGCAAGCAACCGTCTTCAGGTGGAGAACAGACCTGTTCTCCACCTGAAGAATTATTTTATTATGTTTTATTTTTATGATTTTATTATTTTCCTTCTACGTGACTTTACCGAAAGAATCAAGAAGATGAATCCCTGCAGTCACGAAAGCTTTAAATCGAAATTTAATACACATCCTTTCTATATTTATATTGCACACCTTCGATTAGCATGGTTGGCTACATACGGTGCGAAAGAAGTTCAATATACATACATATATATTGTGTGCAGATATACAGAACGGAGGTTGATTTATCTATCTAAATGATATTGTATGCTGAGGATTCACGCAATGGCCCTTATGAGCAGACAGATCAAGTGACTTAGGGTTGGAGATTGCATTTGGCACCGTGCAGCCATGGAAACAGTGGAAATAAATGCGGGAAGCTACGAAGAGTGTTGACATCTGAGCTGGTAGGTGGATAGGCAAGGAGGTATTTAGGCAGGGAGGCAAATAGGGAGACAAAAATGTAGATGAGTAGGTGGATAGGCAGGCAGATTCGTAGATAAATGGGTAGGTATAGCTGCATATGTAGGCAATTACGTGGGTACATCTCGTGGCAGGCAGGTGCCGTGAGTTTGCTGTTCGCAGTGATATCACAGTTGGTCTTCGCACGGTGATTGTGTGTCGTCGAAATTGGCACGGGCTCTCGATGCTAAGCTCGTGAATGCATGCACGCACTGCAGAGTCTACACAAAGTCCCCACCCATGGTTACCTTTAGAAGTTAATAAACAGGAATTAAGTTATACACACACTGACAAAGCATCACAGCAAGTGCGCCGACAATGTAACTTCGGAAGGTAGGGAGGTAAAGTCGGTCAGAAGGTTGGTGAGACAGTGGGTAGGCAGGTCGGCATGTAGGTAGGCAGGTAGATTGGATGGTATGGGGGCACATCGCTAGATTAGTGGGTAAGTAGGTTGGTAGATCAGTAGACACGTGGATAGGTAACTTGGTAGGTAGTAGCAAGGCCGTAGCCATGGAGTCAACATTGGGGGGGACCAAATCTTCCAGGGGGTGTGGGGGTCCCCCCCCCCAGAAAAAAATATCTAAATTTGAAAACGAATTTCCTGCCTAAAATATAAAAAAAATTCACTAACACACAGAATGGACTTTTTAGATATTTTTTACAATAATGTCTAATAGTGTATTGTATTACATTGCTCTGTTGTATCTTTTCAACCTTTTCTTGTTTCATTGTATGTAATGGCAGAGATGAGGGATTAATAAAGTACATCCATAACCACAATCATATAAACATAAATCTATTTTATTGCAATATATTGGGGGGGGGGGCATTTTCAGCATATTTTAATAATGGGGGGAATGTGTCCCCCCCAATATATATTATAATTACGACCTTGGGTAGTAGGAATCTAGATTGGTAGCTTGTGTGTTGGTACGTTGGTAGGTAAGTGGGATTGGTTGATTAATGAGTAGATTGATTGGTACGTAAGGAGATACCGTGGCTTGGTAGGTTGGCAAATCGATGCGTAGATATGTGGGTTAGCAGGTTGGCAGATGAGTGGGAGGGTGGGGTAGGCAGACAGGCAGACAGGCAGGTAGGTAGGCAGGTAGGTAGGTAGGCTATATTCAAGCGGGTGAGAGCGCATTTACACAACACGTCTCATGTTCGAGATGAGACGGCGGCGAAGACAAACAGAGGCCGCAGTGATCATCGAACGCCGACGATCGCCACTCTGCGACCAAGGCAGCTCCAACCAGAAAGGGATCGAACCCTGATATTTGGCGTAGCCGTCGTGCAGACGACGCTTTACAGTCAAACAAATCCAGCGACGAAATGTTTCGAATTTGGAGCCAGCAAAAATGTCGGGCAGGGATTGGTTGATTGTTTCACTCCAACGGCAGGCGAAGCCTACAGCCCCCTACGGTGATTTGAGTCTTGCGCTCAACACTTACAAACATAGCGAAATGGAACAAGAACAAAATGTCTATGATACCTTCAACTCCCCATATTTAATAAAAAAGGAATTCTTACGAAACCCATCGGCCCCACGGCAGCACTAACACCCAGTGCTATACCCGTGTGTGTGTGTATATATATAAAATACAATACCATTGGTGCTATTCTGTAACTATATTTAAAACGACGGACCTTTCGCTTTCAGGTGATGAATTGTTTCAGAGGCATCCGGTCAAAACAAGCAAATCTGTGAACCGCCGTCGACATGCAGCGTCAGGCTTGCTTGAATCAACAATGCTGGAGAACTGGCAGGCTGTTCCAGGCGATTGCCCCTCTTATGTAAGACATGCTCTGGTTCGACATACAATGCAACATCATCACACAAATCACCGTCCACTGCGGTGCTATGAAAACAGTGGAAACTTGCGCAAAGCTATGAACAGCGTTTGCATCCGAACGGGTAGGTGAATAGTTAATGGGTATTTAGCCAGGTAGGCAATCAGGTAGGCAGGTAAATAAGGAGACAAATCGGCAGAGGAGTAGGTGGATACGCTGGTTGGCAGATTCGGAGATGAATGCGTAGGCATAGCCGCAGAGGTAGGCGAGTATATGGGCAGATAAACTGGTCGGCAGCAGGTCGGTGGCTAAGTCGAGTGCAGTATTTGAAGTTACAAAGTATAAGCTCAGTGTCAACAGTGAACCAATTAATTCGCCTCCCGTGGAACGTGACGCTCTACGGCGGCGTTCTTCATGGCCTCTAGTGCTGCCCCAGACAATACACAGCACGTGACACCCCCCCCCCCCCCATCGTCGTCGTCATCATCATCATATATCTATGGGACATTGTTGGCAGTATTAAACAAAATGAAACAACAAGAATATGGGGTTTTACCCATCCTGGCAATAAAACAGGAGCTGTTAAGATGATCAAACACCACAAATTCGCTGCTTTGTGCAAGGCACCAGGTCTGCGTTAACCACACGCGCTGCTTGTGGCAAAACGTGCAAACAAACGTGCTCGGAGAATATAATATTTGCGTTGTCTTTGAAACGGATTGGCCTACACCATCGTGCTGCTGTCAAACCCAACAATTGTTTGGTGATGTCTTATCGGCGAAAGTGCCCCCCTCCCCGCACTCTGAAAGCGAGTGAAGAACACGGATCTAAGCTGGCGGTAATCTTCAACGCGCCATCCGCTCCCTTCATTGTGACGCATCACGCGGTGCGAGCGGTGTCGCAACTTGTTGTTGGCCATCTGTAGGGTCGACTCAGTCTTAAATGAGCACCCGTGGCGCAGTTGTCTAAACATTCGTAACAAAGGACTCTCAATAGGTGCTTGCTAACAGCACCTGGCATAAAAAAAGACGATCTGTCTTCAGAGATGTATCTACAGGCGGCCCTGGAAATTCCACATTCCCATGACGAGAGCCAGCGATATTTACAAGGCCACCACTGTTGACGTGTTACTCATTCGACGATGGTGGGAATGATGATGATACTGTCGACCCTTTTGCCTCCTTTTTGTGCGCCTCCAAGCAGCATGGTTTTGGCTACGTACGGTGCGAAATAAGTCCACCACACAAAGACAAAGATCCCCCGTATTGCCTTAACAGACTGTAGGGGCAGGTGCTGTTAGCGAACACCTATGAAGGCCGGAACGGCACACGAGGGGGTGGGTGGCCAGCACCACACCCGACCGCATTTGTCTCCCCAGTGGCGATGTTTACACACCAGCTACTCATTTGAGTCTGAGTCGAGCTAGGGGAGGCCCAGGACCGGTTAATATAATCGTCACCGGTGTTGACCGTGAGCGGGAATCGAACTCGGGTAGCCAGGTTCATAGCGCAGCGCGCTAACCGCTACAACACCGCTCCCCACACACACACAAGGGCTCACCTCGTGAGAAGACACCATCACCGCCATCGCCGCCAACACCGCTAACATCACCATCCTCCGCAGGCGCGCCGCGTCTCCAGCCATGATCTCTCTCCCTTCGAGTGACTCTCCCCCCACCTCCAAAGGGAACCTTCTTCTCTCTCGGCGACTCTGGAACGCCGCGGGACTCGTCACGCAGAACACCACCACCACCGGGTGTAGAGCTCTTCCTGGGGCACCTCGCCTGCCTCGACCGCGTACCAAACTTGAGCGTTCGGTGAGAGGAGATATAAGAGAGGGCACGGGGAACCTGCGCTGGAGGGAGGAGAGAGCCGAGTGATGCGCGGGAGGAGTTCTGGGGGCGCTAAAAGGCGCGACCCGCGACGCCCTGCGGCTAGGGCGCGGTGCGCGGCTCTGGGAGGGAGGGAGGCAAAAGACGGAGGGACGGAATTGACGAGTTCGAGAGGGAGGGGAGGATAAGGAGTGGTGGTGGGTTTGGTGGATGCAAGAGAGAGGTGAGGGATGGAGAGAGGGGGGGTTAAAATGCGCTAGGAACCCACGGGGCAGAGACTCCAGGCACCGGGCTACGAAAAGGGGACATCACAACATCCCTCGCATCACAGCCCGTGCCAATCAATGATGGTGATAACGATTGGTGAGGATAAGGAGGAGGTGGTAATAGCGAGTGTGTGGGGGGGGGGGGTGAGCAGGTAATTCTACCGCATACCCAACATCATCACCACCAACAACAACAACAACCACCACCACCCCGCGCCCGCCTGGGTGGAGCCCGTGCGTCAATTCAACCGTCACTCATCACACAACAACTTCACACGGGAGACGACTCTGCCATAAAAAACATATTTAAAAATACTTTTTTTTTTTAAACACGCTTTAATGAAATGTACCGTACGAGTAATGGCAGAACTCCAAACTCTCTTTCTCTTTCGCTCTCTCTCTCGTCTCAAGAGAGAGACTTCAGACAGCTGGGGTCTTGGGTGCATCAACACCGCAACAGCCCTGCCCCTGCGCATCTCCATGGCAGCGTGGCCACCACACAGCCCGAGGGCTTGAACCTCACCAACCAGGTCCGGCCGGGCCTCGCCTGTTGGTTTCTCCCAACACAGATATCGAGGGTGCAGGCGGTGCAGCCGCGCAGAGGTCACGGGCCGGAAGGGCGGGCGGGGGGGATTGGACAGGGGGAGAGCGTTTCAATCCTCATTCCTTTCACCGGGGTTTATGTTATGCAAACAATGCTACGCTATGTAATAGAAACCCTTACACTCACAGACACCCATAGGCTCACATATGGACTAAACGCTGTACATAGTGCACGATTAAGCCAGTGAAGAAGTTCGGATTTAAATCCCGTGACAAGGGATAAAATTGATTCATTATTTACTGCGCAGATAACAAACATCACTCGCGGCGCTTTTATTGGTGATTCGGCTCGACTGGAATGCGCGCGAACAGCAACCCAGCAACACGCACAACCCAATGCCTCCATCAGCTGTTGGGTCACCTGGCAGGCAGCACGTGTCACTAGCCATGATCAATCCACTGCTGGATGAAGGACTCCACAAGTCACCGCCATCCTTCACGGTCTCGCGATGCAACAACGGTCCCGCGAAGGACCCAAGTGCTAAATATCAGATCTGAGTCCATGTGATAAATGTCAGATCTAGATCTAAGTCCATGTGATTAATGTCAGATCTGAGTACATATGCTGAATATTAGATCTGAATTCATGTGATAAATATCAGATCTGAGTACATGTGATACATTTCAGATGTGAGTCCATGTGCTGAATATGACACCTGAGGCGATGCCCTCATCCTAAGATCTAGACTCGTGTGATTGGTATTACTGCGGGGCCCACCGACGAAGCACGAATTTGTTTGTCTCGCTGCATGAAGCGAGGCCTCTCTGTGTTAGAAACGGGGGCTTCGGCGCATCTCTCAGAACCGGTTTTGCGGGCGGTAACGTGAGAGCCCTCGCAACCCTTGGAGACCGCGGACTGCGCCTGACTCACTCGCCCGGGGTGCAGGAGGGGCGGATGACACGGCCCCCACCCCACGCCTGTCCCTACGTGGATGGGGGACATCGAACCCTGGGAACCTGGTAATCTGGGTTCGTGTCCACTCTGAGTCCGAGATCACGGGGAACCTGGGCCACGAGGAGATTCGTGGTTGGACCCGTGAACAAACCCTAGAGGCACCCGCGTGGCTGGTTACGCACGTGCACCTGTGTCCGACTGAACTCAACATTCAGGTTTCAAGTTTATTTGTGTAACCAGGCGTGGACTCACGGGTACCAGGATGAGTCCAAGTTGCGAGAGTAACCTGGGTAACCAAAATTACAAAAGCAAAAAAAACGAAAAGAAATAAAGTGCCGCAATTAAATACTGTAACAGCATTGTTTCTTAAATCGCCACGTGAGCTTACTTATATAATGCGTCTTCACTATCAGCCAGGGTCAGTCCACCGATGGATGAAAGCCCGCCTAAGCCGCCAGAAACTCGCGCTCCTGCGATGCAATACTCCATGATCCATCCAAGCACCTGCACACGGAATAATTTAATCGCTCCATCTCCTAGGCGAATGTACTCTCGGATGAATTACATACATACCTTTATGCAGGAAGTATAAGCACATTAACTGTATCTCGTGTAATGCATATACAATTACCAATCACTTTGATTTTTGTAATTTACAAGACAATTTCAAATTACTAATGTAATTCATTTACATGTAATTTAAATAACGCGTAATGAAAATAGTGCCCATCCACACCAGGGGTGTTGCGATCTGCGAGTATGAAACACATGTCGCTGGCCATCGAGTGCGCATATCGTGAACAGCCTTTTCTCTACTGCTGGATGAGAGCCCGCCTCACTCCGTGCTGGTCGTCGGGGGCTGTGGCGGCGGGGGGTATTTAACCATAATTCACCACGCCGGTCAGAGCGGGTTGGCGAAGGTGGGTTGCTTCGACGTGGGAGCATTGAAACAGAGCCCAGCAGTGGATGTCGCTACACCGCCCTCTGCTAGTTCACAACGGAGCTCCGCAACCTATAGCACCTGTTATGCACGGTGGTCTCCGGACCCAGCACTGTCCAGGGTTAAAACCGCGATTAGCGTGCTGACGATGTCAGCCTTGTTCCGGGACATGGTTCGGAGCCGTGTGTGGGTGTGATGTGAATTTTAAGAGTTCTAGATTTGAAGTTTTCGTGACTGCAAGGATCCATACTCTTTGGTTTTTTCGGTAAAGTCACGTAGGTGAAAAAAGAAAACAAATAAATTAAATCACGACGTTTCGGAGGCAACACAAGCTTCCGTCTTCAGGTGGAACCGTCACAGCAAAATTACTGTATCTTTTTTTAACCTACGTGACTTTACCGAAAACACCAAAGAGTATGAATCTTAAGAGTGTTGTAGAAAGGCCGTCACTGAGATTTGGGCACACATACCGCATTTATGAGTCTCTGCTCATAACGAGACCATCGTAAAACAAAATGTTGGGGTACTCAAGAATTACGACCGAGAGCAGTAAATGGTTTCACTCAGGGCAAGGTCAGTGTGAAGTTCTACATTTGCGTTGAGTCTCGCGCTAAACCCTTACAAATATTCGGGTCTCATAATCAGTGAACCAAGTAATTTGTCTCCAGTGGAGTGTGCCGCGAAAGTCAAACGAAAGTCAACAACGCCTGCTGCTTCGTCCACTTGCGTAACGAGAAACACATCTCGCACGCTCCTCATGGATTGAATGCGCCTGTACACACACGCACGCACTGATGGGCTGGTGGACTACCCACTCATCTGGTGGGCGACACACGCCCCTCGTGGATCACACACCTGGTTGGCTACATACAGCTTGAGGATCACACACCTGGTGGATTACACACCTGGTGGGTGACACACCTGGTGGGTTTACACACCTGATGGGTTACACACCTGGTGGGTGACACACCTGGTGGACTACACACCTGATGGGTTACACACCTGGTGGGTTTACACACCTGGTGGGTGACACACCTGGTGGGTTACACACCTGGTGGGTTACACACCTGGTGGACTACACTCAGCTTCAGGGTTACACACCTGGTTGGGTAGAGAGCTGGAGGATTACACACGGACACTTACTGGGCGTGGTGCTATTGGCAGACGTCCTTGTGGTTTAGGTCGCGCCCGTTGAGGAGAGGGCGTCTCCGCGTCTCGGTGTTTCTGTATTTCAAACGTGTTTTGAGATTTTTTTTTCTTTCAGATTATTAATATCATGACGACAACTAAGCAATCATGGGGGCCTGACAAAAACAGTCTCCTCCGCCTCTAGGATGTATACACAGACGCCTCGTTCCCATGTTTTGGATGTGTGGCTGATGGGATTTGTACGTTTTACAAGTATTTTTACATCCCATCGGCCACACGGCCTTCTGGAAGTCCATCTGTTCAGCAGCATTGGTTTAACACAAGCAGACCCTGGATCAGTTTCGACACCCATTGTCTCATCGGCTATAGATTTCCTCATTGAGCCACATCGTTGAGCTATGATTTGTGGCCAGGACGCTTCTGAAAAATAATAGCTGTGGGCTTTACGTGGTAAAATAAAAAAAAAGTGTATAGTTTATTTCTTTATTTTTTAGGGATTTGCTGAACTTCTCCATACTTTGCACTCCGATCGTTTTTTTGTATTGATTGTTTTTGTAACTTTCTGACACGCCCCTACTGGACATCTGTGAAAAAGCGCTCCACAGCTTATCGGATTTCCCCAGGATAAATTAACATTCCGATTTAACCAACGTTGACGAACTGCCTTCTACTGTTTCGAGGCAGTTAATCTTTCCGCGGTACTGTCGATCTCACATGGCCAGCGGTTTATTTTTTTGTCGCGGGCGACGGTGGCTATGCACGCGTGTAACCCAACACCGTGGTGGAGAGAGTTGGGTGGATCACACAAATGTTGTGAAACAACCTTCTCAGGAAGGCGTCAGTGAGCCGTAGCCCTCCCTCGCCAGAAGACGCGCGGTACAGCAAGCGTGCACTCCGCCCCGTTCCATCTGTACGGAGTCGAGTGTTGTTGCCTCTCGCAGGCGTGGGCTTTGCTCCGGGTTTTCCCTCTCGCGCGTACCCAACACACACTCGCTTGGGTGACAACGTCTGAACACACGAAAAGTTTTGGATTAGCCATATTTGTTCGTTGTTGTACAGAGTTAGACCGATAATTTTAATCTAAATTATCTGATGGTTGTTATTGTTTGACTTGCATCCCACTGGGATTTTTTTCACACAGCATTGATACACGGTGCTTTTTCTGGAGGACTTTGCTGTTTTTTCCTGGATTTTTCTGTTTGCGCGTAGTCACTTTAAGATGTTTTCTTGTTCATGTTTTTGTTTGTTGCGGTTGCACCCAATTCAAGAGCCGAATGGCTCACAGGGCTATAGCTAATACATGTGTAGTGGTGATACGCGCTGGGGTAGCGATCGGGTGCCAGCGCGTCGTGATTGGCTGTGTGTGTGGTGACGCGCGCTGACGGTGAGGGATCAGGGGTCAGCGCGGGGTCGTGGGTT
Organism: Lampetra fluviatilis; assembly: GCF_964198595.1. NCBI lineage: Eukaryota > Metazoa > Chordata > Hyperoartia > Petromyzontiformes > Petromyzontidae > Lampetra > Lampetra fluviatilis. Next base: position 10,100,191 of record NC_136300.1, read on the forward strand.
GTGTGGTGCTGATTGGCTGTGTGCCGGTGACGCGCTGGAGAGGGAGTGATCGGGTGGCAGCGCGGCGTGATTGGTTGGGGAGTGGAAACACGCGCTGGGGGAAAACGGATCGTAGAGATAGCGCGTCGTGATTGGTTCACTAAGGAGCGATGCTCACGTCGAGGTCCGCATCCGCTCCGTCTCCCGTGAGGAGGGACTATATAAGGTGATGCGCACGGGCGTACGGGGAGAGTGTAACCAGCGAAGACTGAAGACGGAGAGGAAGAGATAGGGCCCTGCGGTACCCAGTCCCGCTGTCCTGTGGGGACCGGGACTCTGTGTAACCCAGAGGCGGAGTGTAGGGTGAGCATGCAGTGTGAGCATGCAGAGTGTGTAGCCAGAGGCTTAGGGTCTACACGAGACGAGTGATGAGTGTGTAGCCAGAGGCATAGGGTCTACACGAGACGAGTGATGTGTGTGTAGCCAGAGGCATAGGGTCTACACGAGACGAGTGATGTGTGTGTAGCCAGAGGCATAGGGTCTACACGAGACGAGTGAAGAGTGTAGCCAGAGGCAGAGAGTCTACACGAGCTAAGTGAAGAGTGTAGCCAGAGGCAGAGAGTCTACACGAGCTAAGTGAAGTGTGCAGTCGGAAGAATAGAGACCACACGTTGTATTGTGACAAGTCAAGATTTAATAAAAGTGTGTTACCCGTCAAGGAGTTTCCTGCCGTCATTTCCAATACTTCAACTGGCGTCAGAAGTGAAACAGTCTTCCAAGCATGGATACAAGGAAGACCAGTCGGACCCACGGGATTGACCGCGAGGATAACCTTGACGACCCGGGCCAGCTGCCATCGGGGGGCGAGGACGAAGAATGGCCCACGCTGCAAGATCCGCCGACGGCGCCGGATGAGAGACTGGGGACCGATGCCGTGCTCCGCGAGGCGCACTCCCGTCTGGCGAAGCTGCTGCTCGCCGCCGCGTCCATCCTGGCGGAAATCAGCTCGTCGGCTGGAGCGGGGACGGCGGCGGACATTCTACAGGGTCGCCCCGCAGATTCCCGCCAAAATGACTTGGCGATTCCCGCCATTTCATCTGCGTCGACTTTTGGCGGGAACGGCGACCGCCACGTGGCGGCGGTTCTCCAAGCGCGCCCTCTTACGTCATCAACGCGCGCTGCGGACCGCCATCAGACACCCGCCACTGGGGCCGCCATCTTACACACCGACGAGGCGGCGGGAAGGAACCACGAGGCAGAGGACGACTTCATTTTTCAACAGCGCCTTCCCGCACTGTCAGCCTTCAAGGCGGAAGGCGGGGACTGGGGCCAATTTCAGCGCAGGTTTTTGGAGCATCAGGAGATGTCCGCCTGGTCCGACGCTACGGCGCTGCGGGCACTGCCTGCCATGTTGGACGACAACGCGCTCGCGGCCTTCATGTCAGCACGGAGGTCGGACCGCTCCACGCTTCAGGCAGCGCTGGGTCTCATGGCCAAGGTCTACGGACCTCCCTCGGCGTGTCGCCATCATTTTTATGCAAGGCGGAAGGCGGACACGGAGACCGCGCTCGCCTATCGCACGGCGTTGCTGGCTCTCGCCGATGCCGCATTCCCTCGTATGGACGAGGAGGGCCAGGATGCGATGGTTTTGGAGCAGCTGCTTAAGTTGGCGCAGGACCTGGGGGTCCCCATCAACACGGCCGACGACATCGATATTTCTTCCTTGCGGGTCGCTACGAGTATACAAGCGCACGAGGTCCTTCAACGCAAACAGGGGGTCGTCTGCAACGCTGCCGTGGCCTTAGCTCCGGGTTCGGTGATCACCGAACCCCAAGTCGTCAGCCCACGAGAGGAGGCGTTCACCGCGGGACGACCAGGGGACTGGAGGTCGGGGGGTCGGTCGCCTCTACGATCGGCCCGCAAGCTGGAGCAACCGAGATCTCCGACGACCCTCATCACGTGTTATAACTGCGGCCTCCGGGGCCACGTGGCGTCCGGTTGCCGCGCTCCACGTCAGCGCGCCATGGGATCTCGGCTGGACGACGACCAAGGCCCCAAGTCATCCCTACAAACCCCGGCAAGTCGCGGCACCTCACATGCTCGGCCCACACACTCGACACGCATGGGCCGTCGCGGGGCGGCGGAGGAGGGCCGGTTAGGGTTCGGGGATTCGGTTCGGCGAGGGGGGTTCGGCCGGGACCGGGGAGACATTGAATGGTCGGAGTTGGGGCACAGAATTGTGGCTGCTTCAGCGGGTTCATCCGTCGTTACGGGATCTATTGATGGGGTCGAGGTCAGGGTATTGGTGGACACGGGGGCGTCGGCGACTATTATATCGGACCTCATTTACAACATTCTCCCCGTCCAATGCCGTCCGCTGCTCCCAGTGGATGTGCCATTTTACGCCGCTAATGGGGGATCGTTGGGCATTATCGGTCAGATTAGGGCGTCCATTTGCATTGGAGATATCAAATTGTCGGGACCCGTTTTCGTTTCGTCTTCTTTGGCGGTTCCTTGTCTATTGGGCACTGATTTTTTGGCTAAGATGCCCATTAAAATTCTCATCGATCAGCGTTGCATTGAACTACCATCGGGTCGCCGTATTTCATTTTTGACGAACCCTACTGAGATTCGGACGGCGTGCGCTACGATACAAGCGTTGGCGACACAGACCGTGCACGTGCCCCCGGGTTCACAGATGTTAATTCCCCTCCGGTTGCGGAAACCATGGGTGGGGGGGACTTCGGAATAAGGCATGCTTTTGGGTCCTTCTAACAGGGCTGTCGGGGGGGTCGATTTGTCGGTGGCTCACACTTTGGTTCGGGCTGACAAGGATCCGTTTGTGATGGTTTTAAACGCTGGGTCGCGGCCAGCCGTCATTCAGCAGGGCACCGTGCTGGCTCACGCGGCGCGGGTCCCTGCGGATGAGCGGCTGGTTGCGCACGTTGATCCGAGCCCCACGCAGAACATTGAACCAAGGGAGGACCTTGAATGGGTCCATTCGCTGTGCGCGGGCTCGGACGATTTGTCAGCGGTTCAGTTGGGTGCGCTGCGCGAGTTACTAATGGAATTTTCTGATGTGTTCAGTAAACATAAGTATGACATTGGGTGCACGGATTTGTTACGCCACCACATTGACACGGGCGATGCGGCACCGGTCAGGCTAAATCCCTTCCGACTGAGTCCTGCTGAGAAGGAACATGTTCAGTCGGCCGTTAACGATATGCTTGAAGCCGACATTATTTCGCCTTCCTCCAGTCCTTGGGGAGCACCTATTGTGCTGGTTAAGAAGCAGGACGGGTCCTTGCGATTTTGCGTAGATTTCCGTCGCCTGAATAAGATCTCTGTGGCTGACGCGTATCCGCTCCCCAGGATGGACGAGTCCCTCGATGCATTGTCTGGTGCGCGATATTTTTCGACTCTTGATTTATTATCGGGATTCTGGCAGTTGCCACTCGACGAAGAGTCTAAACCTAAGACAGCATTTCGGACTCCAGGGGGCCTGTTCCAGTTTAACCGGTTACCCATGGGACTTCACTCCTCTCCAGCGACGTTTCAGCGCCTTATGGAGTTGGTTTTGTCGGGCTTGCAATGGGATACGTGCTTGATTTACCTTGACGATGTCATTGTTTTCAGTAAAACATTTGAGGAACACCTCCAGCAATTGAGAGGGGTGTTCTTACGAATGCGATCGGCTAAATTAAAATTTAAACTGGCCAAATGCCACCTTTTTCGTAAGTCCGTTAGATACTTGGGTCACATTGTCGACTCTTCGGGGATCTCTACCGATCCCGCGAAGACGGACTGTGTCAGTTCATGGCCGACACCCACGTCAGTTTCAGACGTGCGCAGTTTCATCGGTTTTGCTTCGTATTACCGCCGATTCGTTGAGCACTTCGCCACTATTGCAAAACCCTTGCACGCTCTAACGGCGAAAGGAGTGAAGTTCCGATGGGGACCGGAGGAGGAGGCCGCGTTCTGCTCCCTCCGGGACGCCTTGGTGGGTGCCCCACCCTTGCGCTATCCGGATTTTGCGAGTCCCTTCTTGCTAGATACGGATGCTAGCAACACGGGCATTGGGGGGGTACTATCCCAAGTCGTTGGGGGAGTCGAAAGGGTGGTCGCTTATGGTAGCAGGGTGTTGTCTCCGGCGGAGCAGCGCTACTGCGTCACCCGTCGCGAACTGCTTGCCATTGTTTTTTTTGTACAACAGTTCAGACCGTATCTCTATGGTCGTCACTTTACGGTCCGGACCGACCACGCGGCGCTACAGTATTCATTGAGGGTCGCCCAACCCTCGGGCCAATTGTCACGGTGGTTGGAAGTCCTCCAGGACTATCAGTTCACGACCACATACCGTAAGGGGTTGCGACACACAAATGCCGATGCCCTGTCGCGATTGTTGCCTTGTCAGAAATGTGCGTGTCTATCGGGATCGGCGCGCTGTAAACCGCCGGTTGTGGAAGATATGGGGGCATTGGCTGCGACCGCGGGCGCACCAATCGGGGATGTCCCCGCTACCTCTCAGGATCAGGACTCGCTGCTCTCACTGTCGCTGAGTGAGTGGGGCCGCCTCCAAATGGCGGACAGCTCCCTGCTAGCATTGCGCCGCAGGGTGGGGGGTCCTAAAGAGGACCAGGAGCGAACTGGCTCCTACGTACTTAAACAAGGCATGTTAATGAGATGGGACAGTTTGTCCCGGCGGCATGCACTGGTGGTGCCTTCTGCTGTGAGGGGGAAAGTTGTTTTGGCCGCACACGAACGCCTCTTGCATTTGGGAGTAAACAAAACGCTTGCCCTGCTTCAGCGTGACTATTATTGGCCGGGAATGGGGAGCGACGTGGTAAATATTCTGAAGGGATGCGTTGAGTGCGCCAGGCGAAAACCACCGCCCGTGGCAGCTAATCCACCGCTGCAATCTATTCAAGTCTCGCGCACTAACGAGCTCGTTGCGCTCGATATTCTGGGGCCCTTTCCAGTCACGCCTAGGGGTAATAAGTACCTGTTGGTGGGGGTCGAATATTTTACCCGGTGGCCTATGGCGTGGCCACTCGCCAACCAGTCGGCGGCGGCTGTGACGGACGCCTTTGTCCAGGGCTACGTCCTGGACAAGGGGGCTCCCGAACGCTTGCTGACCGACCAAGGGAAAAAATTTTCAAGTAAATTGCTGCAAGAGGTGTGCGATCTGTTGGGTACTAAGAAGGTGCGTACCTCCCCGTACCACCCGCAGACGGGATGGTGGAGAGACTCCACAAGACCTTGACTTCTATGCTGTGCCAGCGGGTGTGTGAGGCACATGTTGATTGGGACCTGCAGGTCCCGGGGGTCCTCGCCGCGTATAGAATGGCCCCCCATGCAGCGACGGGGTTTTCCCCATTCTATCTGATGTACGGTCGGGAAGCCGACCCGCCCATGGAAACGCAGCTTGGCCTGTCCGCACCACGAACTAATTCTAAATTGGCAGAACATATTAAATTTAATATTCATAAGCTGACAGAGGCGAGGGAGGCCGCACGGCTTAATTTGCGGGCTCGCCAAATTGCTAACGAGCGGTTGCGTGCACGAAAGGTGTCCGTGCACGACTGGAAACCAGGTGACAGGGCCTGGCTGCATTGCCTTCAGGCACCTTTGGCTACGTCGCCTAAATTGTTGAAGCCATGGCGGGGACCCGTGGAGGTCGTGCGTGTTGCACGCCCCCAGTGCGTTCAGATAAAATGGGGAAGGCGACGGTGGTACGTCCACCCCTCCCGACTGAAACCGTTCTCGCCTCCATATGGCCTCCCCTTGTGTCGTGAGGGCCGAGCATGTGACGTGACCGACGACCCAAAGGGGAAAATGTCTCTGCCTGATCCTCACATGTTTCCGCCTGATCTCCTCCCAGGTGTCTCGGAACTGACAGCTGCCGACCACCGGCGGCCGGATCTTCGCGGCGGGGCCGGTCCTTTCAGGCCCGATCCGCGCCGTCTAGAGCAGCCGGAACCACCGGACGGTCATCAGCGTCCCGTCCCATATGACGGACCGGCCAGACGGACTCGCGCCAGGTCGCGCTACTTTTCATGACCTACCATGTGAGGAGTCGAGGAAGCTGGAGCGCCTCGTCACTGCGTTAGTCACAGAGACGCTGGGCGCGTTCATTTTCTGGAAATCGCTTTTATTATGTTGTTCGTCGGGCTGTATATAGCTTCTTATAAGGTGTTGTGTGTGTTATTGTTGACTTTTCTTGTGTTAGTTGTCAAATTGTACATAGGTTGCTGTTGTGTTGTTGTTGTTGTGTTACGGGGCACACTGGGGGGTGGGGGTTTTGTTGTGTTAACGTTGTGTGATGTTGTTGGTTAGCAGCCGGGTCGGCTGCGAGCTATGTGGGAGGGGGTGATGTAGTGGTGATACGCGCTGGGGTAGCGATCGGGTGCCAGCGCGTCGTGATTGGCTGTGTGTGTGGTGACGCGCGCTGACGGTGAGGGATCAGGGGTCAGCGCGGGGTCGTGGGTTGTGTGGTGCTGATTGGCTGTGTGCCGGTGACGCGCTGGAGAGGGAGTGATCGGGTGGCAGCGCGGCGTGATTGGTTGGGGAGTGGAAACACGCGCTGGGGGAAAACGGATCGTAGAGATAGCGCGTCGTGATTGGTTCACTAAGGAGCGATGCTCACGTCGAGGTCCGCATCCGCTCCGTCTCCCGTGAGGAGGGACTATATAAGGTGATGCGCACGGGCGTACGGGGAGAGTGTAACCAGCGAAGACTGAAGACGGAGAAGAAGAGATAGGGCCCTGCGGTACCCAGTCCTGCTGTCCTGTGGGGACCGGGACTCTGTGTAACCCAGAGGCGGAGTGTAGGGTGAGCATGCAGTGTGAGCATGCAGAGTGTGTAGCCAGAGGCTTAGGGTCTACACGAGACGAGTGATGAGTGTGTAGCCAGAGGCATAGGGTCTACACGAGACGAGTGATGTGTGTGTAGCCAGAGGCATAGGGTCTACACGAGACGAGTGATGTGTGTGTAGCCAGAGGCATAGGGTCTACACGAGACGAGTGAAGAGTGTAGCCAGAGGCAGAGAGTCTACACGAGCTAAGTGAAGAGTGTAGCCAGAGGCAGAGAGTCTACACGAGCTAAGTGAAGTGTGCAGTCGGAAGAATAGAGACCACACGTTGTATTGTGACAAGTCAAGATTTAATAAAAAGTGTGTTACCCGTCAAGGAGTTTCCTGCCGTCATTTCCAATACTTCACATGAACTGAAATGAACACAGAGAGGAAGCGCAAGGCTTGGGCAATTGTTGGCAATGCGTCGGCTCCTCGCCACGTAGCTGTTGTTGCCTTCACCCCCCCTCCTCCGTCTGTGCTTCGTCGGGGAAGGAGGCCGTGATGCACTCACTCATCACAACACTGACTCACTCACACATCACTCACTCATCACTGACTCACACTACCACTGACTCACTCATCATAAGCTGACTCACACATCATACACTCACTCACACTACCACTGACTCACTCATCATACGCTGACTCACACATCATACACTCACTCACACTACCACTGACTCACACATCATACACTGACTCACTCATCATACGCTGACTCACTCATCATACGCTGACTCACACATCATACACTCACTCACACTACCACTGACTCACTCACACATCATACACTGGGAGTGTCATGCTGCCAGCTATGGCTGCAAGTTTGGTCGTACATGTTATGTATGTCGTTTGTTGTTGGGTTGAATCGCAGTTCCTATGATTACTGTTGTTATATTGTTTTTATAGCTTTATGTTGGTGATTTCGAAAAGATATGATTAATCTAAATTATCTTATGGTTGTTATTGTTTGACTTGCATCACACTGGCATTTTTGCACACAGCGTTGTAATACGGTTGTTTTTTTCTGGAAGATTTGCTGGTTTATCCAGGATGTTTCTGTTGAGCGTCGTCGCTTTAAGATGTTCTCTGTTCATGTTTTTGTTTGTTGCGGTTGCACCCGACTCAAAAGTCGCATGGCTCACAGGGCTATACCTAATCAATGAAACTTGAAAACGACAGCGAACGAGTCCCCCGTACGGTGCGGTGGCGACTCGTTACAAAGTGACCACTTTGTTCTCTCGACTGACCTCAAACTAAATAGTTTCTACTCATTTTACCGACGCCCGAAGGATGATACTCATTTTACCGACGCCTGAAGGATAGATTTGCGCGCACATCCACACGAGCAGTTCAAACAAAGACAAATATCCCCTGTATAGCCTTAACAGACTGTTAGGGCAAGTGCTGTTCGCGAGCACCTATGAAGGCCAGAACGGCACACGAGGGGGTGGGTGGCCAGCTCCACGCCCGGCCGCCTTTGTGGCGATGCTTTTACGCACCGCGCCAGGTACTGATTTGGAGCTGAGTCGACCTAGGGGAGGCCCAGGACCGGATAATCGTCACTGTGTGTGTTGGCCGTGAACAGGAATCGAACTCGGGTGGCCAGGTTCGTATCGCAGCGTGCTAACCGCTACACTACCGCTCCCCACACACACACATATACCTTTTGTCAGCATATATACCTACACACATCTATACGCATTCCCAGCCACGGCCGACCTCAACAGCGAGTGATATCTGCGCCAGTGCAGGACAATCAACCCCCCCCCCCCAAACTATCTGAACCAACCCGCACTAACCATCATGCATGAATTATGGTCTAATAGCCCCCCCGCCCCACTGCCCCCCGGCGGAAGACACAGCGTGCGGAGGCCTTCATCCAGCAGCGGATCCATCGTGGATGTTGCTGATGACACATTTGACTGCAGAGTGAATGCACCGACACAACAGGCGCGCCTCGCCCAGGAATCCCTGCGCAGTATTCGCATGGTTACAGCTCAAGCCTTTGGGTGGCGACAATTACGCCGTCATGCTGTCGGAAATGTGATCTCATCTGACCGGATGAGATTAATCTCAGATTCCAGCGCAGGGCTTCGTAGTGGGGTTATTTTGTGGGGGTGGAGGGAGGTAGGGGTGGAAGTGGCTTAGCGCATCCAAGCTCAATGCGGGCCCACGCCTGCTTAGCTTCTAACGAGATTGTGCGCATTGCGGGCTGATTTGGTCTTCGGCTGTGTGTGGATATTGATGAACTCGAAGCGATGTACGTACATCTAGCTTTATATAGATTTATATAGTGCCTTAGTCCAAGTTGCTTTGTAATAATTATGGAGTTGTGCATAGGATAGTGGTTGAAATAGAGAGTGGTGGTTATTAAAAGTGTAGTTATGGTGACAGGACAGATGGGAATGGTTAAGTAGGGGTTGGGGTGGTGATAGGGGTTGGGGTAGGCCTGGTCGTAGCTGGGAGGCTGAGGCAGGGAGTAGCAGTAGGATGGGCAAGGGAGAAGAGATGCGCTTTCAGGGTTTCGGTATTTCAAACGTAGCTCACGCACCCAGATACAGTCCACCAGAATGTGGGACACTCATCCTGTTTGCGAGCACCTGAGGCGAGCAAGGTAGGTAGGAACACGAGGTGTGGTTCAAGCGAGCACCACACGTGGCCGCAGTCTTCCCAGCGCTGATGTTTACATCCTGCACCGGCCATGACTCATCCACTGCTGGATGGCCTCCCTAAATCGTCACAATCTCCCAGGGCATCGCAACGCCACAATCCACCGAGCTTCTGCAAACGAGCAAGATTTCATCGTTCCATCTCCCGGTAGGTGGACGTCCTCTTAAGGGCGCGTTATCTCCCTTGGCGATATCTCCCAACTGTAGCGAAGTCTCGATGACCTCTCCTCGTGACATGTCTTACCCAAGCCCCAACGTCGCCCTACACTGCATACATCTCGTATACAAAGGAGCAAAGTGGGTGTTCACGCACCCAGTTCGCGTCACTGCCAAGTTGCAAATCCCTGGGATATAATTGCCCACATGGTTTGGAATTGGTCGACCAGTGACAGTGAATAAGCATTAGGACAACCGAGTGACCCTTTCTTTTACCGTGACGTCGGCATTACAGAGCCACCGACAGTCAAGACCCCGCCAGGGGTGATCTCATACCCGAGACTGGCGAAAACCTAGAAATTCAAAGCCCTCGGACAGGATCGATTTCCCACCGCAACTATACAAACACAGGCTGCTCGAATTATCAGCCTGGAGCTGTTCAACCGAGCTAATGTAGGGTTATTTGCACGACTGCATGTATGCGTACATTAATGACCTGCATTAAAAAGGCACCAAACATGCCCGAAAGGTATTCCAGAATGTGTGCTTTGAAGAAGGGGCAATGCCCAAAACGTCACCTATTACTTATCGAAGGCAAGTTTTTTTCTGGGTTTTTTTTTAACTGTGCTTGTGTACCATTACCAAAAGCATCACCAAATTCTGTGCGGATATGGGGGTGTGGGCAAGCGCGCTCCAAACCTCGTGACGAATTTCCACGAGGCGATGTCACTCGCCGAGGTGCGATTGGATAAACTTGCAAATGTTTAAATAGAAAACAGACAAGGCCATGGGAGCCTGAAGCAGGGAAGGAAGACACCTCCAGCGTCGTCAGCCCACTCCACAAGGCCGCCGAGCAACGCGTTGCGCGTGTCGGAAGTGCCGTGTGTTTATAGCACCGTGGTGAGCACAGGTGGTGCACATCTGCCAGTCATCTCAGTCATCTCAACCCACACACCTGGGGTCGGACTCATTACCAGGTTACCTCCCCGCCAGCAGCATCTTCTGGACACTTCACGTGGTCTTAAAAGTGTACCTAGCCTTGCACAAGCGCCGCGGTTTCACCTAAAAACTACGTTTGGATGCAGGAGCTCAGTAGTGCTGGCTCGAGTTCTCAGGCCTGGCTCTTAGTCACTGGAACCACACAGCCAGTTTGAGCACGTCTTCTGCTACCCACGGGCTAACTGCCGTTTCGTATACAAGCAGACTCTCTGGGGGTCATTAACGAGTGAACGCCTTTAATTGGGACACGGGCCTCTGCAGTATCCATCCTCACATGCATCTGTACAACAGGGTTTGCCTTATAATTACATACAATCAATAAAGGACCTCATTGAACCTGCCAGCTTCCTTGCACACAGACAATAAAACAAGAGGTTAGACGAGACAAACAAAACGTCCCTCTTTCTCGACAGCACACGATGTCCCTCCCCCACCTCCCCAAGGGTCACATTTCCAAGCACGAAACGGCAAACAGAAAATACAAAAGTGCAAAAATTTCCAGACGTGAATACGAGAAAAAGGATGGCTTTTTGTACTTCCGGTGGCCGTTTTCGGCATTTAAAAAACAATGTGGTCCAACTGTCTGCGAAAGAAACCATGCTAGACTATTAAAGCGATTGGAGATTAAAAACAAGCTTGCAGTCCCTCCATCCATCTGTCCATTCATCCGCATGTCCCTCCATCTGTCAAACAGCACAGCACAGCACAGTCTGCATCCCCCTTTCAAACAATAAAATAACAAGCTAGTGTGTCCTCTTTAATTAAAGAATGGAGCTCACAGGGAAAGTCAGACGCGGCGTGGGGGGGGGGGCAGTGCGTAGTGTGGGCGGGCGGGGGGGTAACAAACAAGATCGACGCGACCAGAGTCCTGCGAGAAAAACCTCCTGCCAAGAAGCTCCTCCACATTTCCAATACCAAGTCTTTTAAGTGCTCAACAACAACAAAAAAGCAAACCGACGACGAAATTAAACTCGGTTACATCTCTCTCCCTCCCGCCACCCCGCAATGACAGGTCACCCCCCCCCCCCCCCCCCGAGACGAAGCCTTCGTCAGACACGCCCCGGAGGACACCACGCGGGGCGACCGAAGCAAGTCCTGATCGACGTCCGGGACTCCTCGCCCACGAAGCCTGCAGCCCCCGTGAGCCCCTGAATCTGGGGGTCGCTTGTCTCAAACTGGTGGTGGGGGAGGGGGGCGGGGCAGAAGGGAAGGGTGGGGGCTTGTACGTGGGGGGGGGGAGGGGCGCGCGCCAGCTATCGCAGCCGCGTCGCAGACCTGCGCCTGCGCCCCCCACGGGGCGGCTGCGAACCGCACGCCTGGCTCCTGTTGCCGGCATTCGCAAATAACAAAAAAACGCCGTCATGACCACCGTGGAAGGAGTCGCGCGGGTCGAGGGGCGTCGGGGCTGTGCCGCGAGCTCAGGGCTTGGCCGCCGGTTTGCCGTCGCTGCTGCCCTGGAGGTTGGACGACGGGTCACCGCCCTCGTGGAATTCTCCCTGCTTGTACTGCCACAGGCCCAGCACGCCGTCCCACTGCATGAGCACAAGACAAAGATCCCCCCCCCCCCGTATAGCCCTTAACATACTTTTCGAGCAAGACGCTGTTAGAGACCACTTATGAAGGCCGGCACAGTACACCAAGGGGTGGGTGGCCAATATCACTCCCAAATGCCTTTATCTCCCCATAGGTGATGTTCACACACCGCATCAGGTATTGATTTGAGGCCAAGTCAACCTTGGGGAGGCCCAGGACCGTTTAAGATAATCGACACTGCTGTTGGGCGTGAGTGGGAATCAAACTCGGGTCATTGGGTTTTTAGCGCAGCGCGCCGATCGCTACGCTCACGCTCCCCATATGCACAAGTACACGCACACACACATTTACGCACACAAGGTGAGACATGTTGCTGGAAGAGATGATGTATGGCGGTCGAGAATAATGACAGTGGCAGCCAGAATGTCAGCCAAAGAATGGCGAGAACACGCCCGATACGCTGAAGTCAGCTCATGTGCAGGAGCAAGACACGCTGCTGCATCGCATGAGTGGCCTTCATCCAGCAGTGTAATGATCACGGCTGATATTGTAATGTACAGACAGTCCCATACTTACAATATTTTGATCTTACGATGGCGATAGCGATACGACAAAATTGTTAAATATTTTACATTTAGCGCGGCAGGCAAACGCTCAGCGTAAGAGGTACGATACTGTACGTTGGGACACTCAAAATTGCTCTGTTTTGCTAAATAATCACCATTCTTTAAGACTCCTGGGTAGGCTAGGCCATTTTCGACTTACGATATTTTCGACTTACGATGGGGGTCGTCGTAACGCATCTCCATCGTAATTCGGGGACTACCTGTATTCCCTTAACTCCTGCAGCAACTGGAGGGATTGCATTCACCATGACGGGGAAATAACTATTGACGTTGGACTCAAAAGGTGTGAACCCAAAATCTTGATAAATCATTAAATCATTATATGCCTACGAACACTGTGGCTAGAAACATGGCAGTGGAACAACATCCATTGCAGTGATCGCCTGTCGTCCTACGTTGAAGCTCCCAGCTTTGACCATCCCGCACTGACCAAAAATGGGGAAGTGTCGTCAAATATCCCCGACGACCGCACGGGCACGAGGGGGCCCTTACTCAGCGGTGGCCTAACAAACGCACACAACGAATGATCAAGACCACTTCATTCCTTCACATTTGAAAGCAGAATTCAGCTCGAGAAGCTAACGCAGCCGAGGCACCACTTCTGCTTCACGGCGACCAGGACCCCCCCACCCCCTTCCCCCCCTTGCCAGCTTCGAGCCCGATCCATCCATCTCGTGAATCCGACCACCCTGCTTTGTCGAAATCTCGCGCACCAGACGCGTGCATCACAACCGCAAGCAGAAGGGCGTGCACCCCGCGGAGTCCGACACCCCGGGGCAGTGCTCGTCACGCACACGGGCCGAACCCCAGCAGGGCGTGCGCGCAGACAGAACTGTTGCTATAAATGGAGGTCGCTCCGGGCAAGAATCAGGCAAAGCGACTCGCAGCTCATCCTGACCACACCCCAACCCACGCCATTAATTCCCTCCGGACCTCCAACCCCTCTCTTGCTACTTAAATTAGAATAAATATCGAACATTTTATCCCAACTTTGCTATCAGCGTCACATCACAAGACGAGGCATCCATTCGGATCTCCCGCAGAGCAGTGTGACCCTGATGGCTAGACAACGGCCCACGGAAGTGAATACCACAGAACTACTTCTGAGGTTTCTTCAGGGCGCGCGGTAGAGGTGGGCGTGTGCCGGGTAACAAAGTGCCTGGGAAACCCCCAAGCCGAGTGCATTTCTGCAGGGCAATTGACTTGGCCACACACACGATAATAACATTTACACACATTTTGTGTGACACTATATTGGTAGTGATGCATAAGCAGAAATGACAAAAGCTTGAAGTGTTCATCAACAACACTTTGTTTGCTCAAGGAAAGCCGAGCTGAGTCTTTAGACTTCATTATCAGGAGAATTCTACATTTAGGATGTTTGGCCAAGTCCACTGTAAGCGGTGGGCTTACGGACGGCAGAAAATCTAAAACCAGGCCTGAAATTACCTCCACATCCCCCGCTGCCATGTGATGTCCTGTCGTCGTTCAGTCTCACAACTCAACTCAAGAAACGATTACTTCTGTCTGTGGCTTGTACCGCCATGTTCGATCCATTAGCCGAATTTGAAGATTTGCATACACAGTGCACGGAATTTTCATTCGTCCTTAAAAGAAGATTTTTTTCACATACTGCTCTATGCATTTATCCAGATTGAAATAACTATTTTTAATCGATGAACTGATGCATGCTTACGAGGGGACAGCTGTGATGCGCCTCCTACCCCCCCTCGCAGCCCAGTGGGTTTGGGAGTTACACACATCTCTGTGTGATCCACAAAGCTTGACTCACGGACGTGCGCCAACACCAAGAAAGGGCACGCTAAGATGGACACAGCCACCGTGAGGGAGGGGCTCGAGAATGGGTTCGACCCAGCTGCTTGATTAAAATGAGTCGTACAGCCCATTGACGCTCTGAGTGTGAGAGTGTGTGGCTGGCTGGTGCGGCTAGGAGGTGTGGCCCACTGGTGCGGTGAAGTACGTGCAGCCAGATGGTGTCACCGGACTGAGCTGTGAACTGGGTGGATTGGCCAGTGGTGTCATTGAGCAGTTGGGATAGTCAGGTGTCACTGGGCAGTGTGCATGAGATCGCATCTTCTGATTTTGTCTGGTGGGTCTGGTGTGGCCCAGTGTGGTGAATAGATAGAATTGGTTGTCCTGGTGCAGCCGATTGAGTGTGTCTGCGCCGATATGGCCGGTGGTGTGGCTTGTAAGGTTTGGCTGGTAAAGTTCGGCTTGTCAGGTGTCACCGGGCAATGCGTCTGAGATGGTGTGGCCTCGTTTTGTGTGGCTGGTGTGGTGTGTGTCCTTGTAGAGGTGCGGTTAGTGGGAGTGCAACCGTTCTGGCGGTGCCGGTGCGGTTGGCCTCACCGACGTGCTGACGATCTTGCCGTCGTACGGGTGCCAGTGGACGTCGCGCACGCACGCCCGGTGCCCGTTGAGCCGAGCCACCACCTTCCCCGACAGCACCTCGTAGACTACACGCAGGCACAGACACGCCGAGTGCACGCAGATCGAGTGTGCACACACACACCCAATTCACTGTTCTAAGAGACCTGGAACACAAAGTTACGCGAGGAGGGTATGTTTTGTCCATTTGTGATTAAATTAATTTTGGATTTTGCAGTGGCATGGGGTGAACAAAGAAAACTGTGACGATAAAAAATATATAATTTACAGCCAGTTGTTAATCCACTCATAGAATTAACGTCTTTCCACACTATAGATCATGGGGGTTGTTTGATCAAACTTCACTACGCTGCTCAGTACAGATTGGTGAAGTGGAAGGTCCAGGACCGGTTCAAAAAAAACATGCCACTGATGGGCCCAAATCGAACTCAGGTCGTCATGTTCACGGTGCAGTGTGTTAACCACTGCACCACCACTCCCCCCAAAAAAGACATCACAGGGTCTCTTTAACTTTTGCACTTTGATATCGGACATCTCACTTTGTTAATTTACTTTTAAAATGACTTACGTGACAAACATATTTCTCTGAAGCAGAACGCAATTATACTCTTAGCATTGTCAAATGATGAAATGTTTAATTCAGTGGCAAACCAATTTAATTCGGTAGCATTCTTACATGTTTTCATCGGTGACTCGGCTGAGACCGTGACTAATGTTGGCCTCAGGCCAGTCATTGTTCGTCATGGAGATTCCTATTCCATGTTTAGTCAACTCGGTACAACCATCGCAGTAGTTTCACCTGGCCACCAAGGAAATTTGTCTGCTCCTTAGATTCATTATTATTTGTGCTATTTATAGGAAGTTTTTTTCCAGAGTATTGTTTACTTACCAATTACTGTTTTCTATTGTTATTTCTTTTTTTTATATCAATGAAGCATATGTTATTTTTTTTTACTTTCTTACACCGATTAATGAGACCAGGCAGATATAATTGGTCGAATAACTACAACTGAAGCATGTGCGTCAGTCTGAGCGGACACTTATGAACACATTGAATCGCCCGCTCGCTCGGCTAATCACTCGTGAACTCACTTGCCGTGTGACCACGGGCCCACCAGCTCGCCCGCAACCCATCAACCCGTTTGGTCGTTTACCCATCTGCTCACTCACCCACCAGCCCGCATGCTCAGCCATCCACTCAATTGCTCACCCACCCACTGGCCCACCAGCTCGCCCGCCGGTCTGCTCGCTCGCTCGCCCACTCACCCACGACCTTGCCGGTGGAGCAGCCCGTGTAGACGTATCGCTGTCCGGTGCTGAACTCCGGAGAGAAGCGGCAGCGGATGAGGGTGTGTAGCACGCCGTGACCGCGGTACGTCATGACCGACGTGTCACCGGGCAGCTTGTGTTTCTTTAGGGCTGCACCACCAACACCAAACAAAGACCCCCGCCCACCCCACCATATAGCCTTAAAAGACCGTTGGGGACAAGTGCTGTTAGCGAAGGCCGCCAAGGCACACGAGGTTGTGGGTGGCCAGCACCACGCTCCCTTTGTCTCCCGAATGGGCAATGTTTACACATCGCACCAGGTGCAAGCGTGCAAACACACAGACACAGTACACAGGAGATCTTTGTGTTTGCACGATAATGAGTTTCTTACCACGCTTGGGCACCTGCTGCCAGCGGTAATCCCAGTTCTGCTGTGTGACCGCCTGCCTCGACGCCTCCAGCCCTTCCTTCGGCGAGAAGCGCCGCACGTCCCACAGCTTAATCGACTGGTCCTTGGAGTTGGAGATCAGGTAACGAGCGTCGCCCTGTCAACAACATACACACACGCGCATCCTATGAAAATATAGACCAGGCGTGGGAACCCTTTTCCTTAGTAAGGGCCGAATAGGATTTTAAAATACCGTTGGCTGGCCACACATTAATGCAGGTCACCCACTGAAGGGGTCTCTTCCAGTGGCAGCAGTGACCGAGTGGGATATATATTTGAAGTGTGTTGTTGCTACGCCAAGAGAAAATTAAAAATGCCAAACTTGAAAAACATTTTGTAATCCTCAAAGCCGTCAATTTTTCACAGGTCAGTGACAAAAAACTGATTTAATCCGACGGTTCTGTTTAAGCAGTTGCTGGTGACATCAACTTGCTGCACTTCAGGATCTGGCTAACCAACAGGCGGATGAAACCTGGCTTTGAACCCGTGGTCTCAGCAGTGCCGGCTCAGCATCTCTGACATCTTATCAGCCCCTTGAGTAACTCAAGGTGGTCGGTCTCACTTCGTGCCCCCCCCCACCCCCTTTGCTCACCCAATAAGCTCCCCACGCCCAGCATGCCGTCTCTCACCTTCGTGTCGATGAAGGTGACGCCATCGCGGTGTCCGGCGAGCACCCCCACGGGCTGTGGCGAGTCCTCGCGCAGTGTGCGCCGGTCCCACACCTGGGCACCGGGAGGGAGGGAATGGGGGAAGGAGAGGGCAACTCTTGTTTAACACCACCGTAATCGTTCACATTACATGAGAACAACTCGCTTCCCTGGTCGCCTCTGCTTTGACTTACAATGCTTTAAAGCCATCGTATTACACTCTTGGGTAAGCATGCATGAAGATCCATCGGAAAGCTTACGGATGAACTGTTGAGATGAAGAGGGACATTGTCTCAACCCCACGAAGAAGGAAGCAAGGTGTTATAGGCCACTGCCGACATTAGTCGGGACAGGAAAGTCAGGAAGGCGAGCGCATTTTATGCTTCTGTAGCTCCCTGAAGCACACTCGCAAAACATTGGCCTACATCAGACACCAGCAGTAGCCGGCAATGCTGTATAAATGAAGGAGAACTGGAACTGATAATTAAAGTTAGAATAAGAAGCTCCAAGTACACGGTGTGAAATGTCGGACAACGTGCTAAACATCACACGGTGCAACCCATAAACACGTCGAAGAACTACAAGAGCGGGAACACGATCGCGAGCGCGACGCGGCGCCGGCTCCGCACCTTGCAGAGGGCGTCGTCGCCACCGGAGAAGAGGATCTGGGAGCTGGCATCGGCAAACGCCACCGTGTTCACGTCGTCTTCGTGAGCGTCGATCTGCAAGCGTGCACGTCGACACGGGGAGAGGTCAATCCGCCGCCTTCATCACAGTGCGCGGAGCCGCGCTCTCACCCACCACAGGTGGAACGATCGTCCTCGTCTGCCGGGCAGCTCGAGCGGTCGCGTGCGCGTGGCCGACAATTCACGCCCCTTGCTCGCTCGTAATGTCGCACCTTGAGCGTGCGCTGGTTCCTCTCGCGGTCGAAGACGTAGAGGCAGCCATCGTTGGCCCTGACGCACACGCACGTACAGGCACAGAGACCACGTAAATTCACGCTCGCACACACACACAAGCATAATAGCCAATGCGTGAGCGCACGTGGGTAAGTATGCAAAACGCAAGGACACAGGTACAGGTAGGAGCACACCTGTATAAGCACATATGAAAAAACTCGTAAACAACACTGCCTCAAAAGAGACATATATATAAAAAGGTAACGTTTTGGGCAATGCCCCTTCTGATGTGCTATAAAGAAGGGCCCTTGTCCATATTATTGACATTATACACATGTGGCGACATGATCCGAAAAACTATTATTAATAATAACATTGATCACAAATTCCCGTGTGTGAAATCATTAATTCGTATGTGAGTCAGTGATGCACACCTCCCTTGTCAACTACGCAACACAAGGTAGCATGGTTAGTGACTTTAAACAATTAAACGACTGTGAGTCATTAAAACAAATATATATCGTAAGCATATCCTTGCCATTGGCTGAATGAAAGGTGTTGTAAATTTTACAGCATAGACAAAAATACACAGGTCATTAAACATCCTGATGACATACTGAAAACATTAATAATCGGCGGCCAAATCCACAGATGTTTGTGATGTGGTACAGATGAGCGAGTCGGTGAGTGACTGACGCGTGTGCAAACATCGCGTTTAATAAAATACGAGCACAGGAAAGAAGTCACATGGCACCAAACCAACGCTACACCCAGGGGCCCCCTCTACAACCGAACGAGACTGAGCAAAGCCACGAAAGGAATCGACGCCCGGATTAAAACCGACCACAGCTGCTTACGACGCCACCATGTCTAGAATTCAACGTGGCCGGACTTGCCTCGACTCTGTGATGAAGCACTAAGTGGAATTGGCTTCAACAAAACCGTGGTTGAAAATTTTACGACAGGTGAGATTCAAACTTTCTTTGTGTTTCATTTAAAAGATACGTTCTTTATTTCTGCCAATTATGATGTTCCGATTATTTAGTTAGTGTTTAGTAATGAGATGAAGGAATCACCATTTGTAATTCCTGCAAAGAGCACCTTGCGCCAGAGAATGAACCTGGAAGGTGACAATCGCGGAACGACTTCTGGAGTAATTTCAGATGGTTTTCCATACAATGGGGACACTGTCCTCTTAATACACTCCGCATTGAGTGTTTGTGACAAATCAATCAGACTGACATTCTTCATTATTCAATTTGGAACAGTAAGTCTCATAAAGTGAAAAATGTACTTTCATCAATATGCTAGAGATATTTTTGCACAGTTATTGGTGACAGGGCTGACACCATTAACTTGCTAAACTTGAGGACCTGGTTTAATTAACGGGCATTTTAAATCCAGATTCAAAGACAGGATCATGGCAGTTTCGGCAGCACAGTGATCTATTAGCCCCAAGTCTCACTGTCAGAAACGCGCATATTAATAAAAAGGCCGAAAATACTATCACCTTGGTGATCTTCTCTACGGTTTGTGATGGATACGCCAATATAATCGAGCCACAACATGTGAAGCTGCCCGAGTCTGCGAATTGTGTAGCATTTCAAATGTAGACGTGGAGCGATCCAACCCCACAGCGATACGATTTTGTTGTCACAAATCGGTGTCGCGATTCGATTGAAGAATTGATTCTCTGTCACGTTCTCACCATCTCATTTGTATTGATTGTATATTTTTTCCTGTCGAGTTTGTACAGTTTTTTTTCTCTAGCTCCATTAACTAAAGTTCAAGGTTCGCCTATCATTAGCGCAACTCGTATACATTTCGACGAGCACCTCCCGAACCTCTTCATGTCACGTGGTGCGACTCACCCGCCAAGCACCTCGCGGCTGTCAAGCGACACGGTGAGCGAGAAGACGCAGAATCGTCGCTCGTCTGGGCTGCGGGGGACAAACACGTGCATTATGCTACCAACAGCACGTCCACTTTGATTTTCAGCTTTCGTGAAGAGAATAGTACACCACAGCCCTGAACCTCTATCCCTAACCCCAAACCTACCTGTGCAATTTTTATCACTTTACAGTTAAGGATGAGAGCAGTTATGCATTAGCTCTGTCCGCCCATCTCTGTTCTTCTGTCCATCCGTCCTTGTGCCCTCCTGCCCGTCCACATTTCCTTTCGATCATCCATTTATCTTGCCATCCGTCCATTTATCTTGCCGTCCGTCCAATCGTCGGCTGCCAGCTGAGGCCACGCCACTGCACTTCCGCCAAAGTCACAAGCGGGCTGAGGCATTTCCCGGGGCGGTGATGTTGGGTTTGGCGAAATTGTAGCCGAGACTCACTTGAGATCGAGCGCCGTGTGGGTCTCGTGCTCGCCGTAGATGTTGCACACGTGAACTGCGGGGAAGTAGAGGGTGGCGGCGCAATGAACCGGCGATCACACGCGTACATGCAAACACGTACCTATCCAGTGAAACACAGCGACGATAAGACGCTATCAGAAAATAGTTCACCCACGGCAGAGAATTACCGTCAATACTATAACCTCCGTATCATAGTCAAATTAACACCAACCAGGGGAGCAGTGGTGCTGCAGTGGTTAGCACACTGTTCTATTAACCTGGCAACCTCATTTTCATTACCACGCCACTGGCGTACAGTTTTGTAATGATATGGTCTGAACCCCCCTTCACCAATCCCGTACTGATCAGTGTGGTGAAGTATGGTCAGATAACCTTCAATGGGTTGCCGATAAAAATGTTTCAAGCCCCATAGTGCCCCATTACTACTTAGTTAGTGCCCCATTAGCATCTCATGAGTGTCCCGTGCCCCGTCAGCATCTTGTGAGTGCCTCTCGAATTCCCCGTTCGTCCCCCGGACTCACTGTAGTCGGACCAGCTGGAGTAGAGGAAGTGTGTGCCGTCGGGCGTGAAGGCCGTGTCCAGCACGCTCCAGCCGACGTCCCGGGCCTTCACCGTCTTGAACTTCTTGAAGCCACCCTTGCGCGCGTCGAACAGACGCACGTTCTGATCTGATGGAGCAAGTGCACGCGGATCAGTGATGCATGTACAAAGACACATGCGCACACGCTCACATGCAAAATACACGTGCATGCATACATACATATGTACAAAACACAAGCGTGGGTGCATACGACCATATAACAATCGTCATTTTCCACTAAGGGAAGGTAATGTCAACACAATTATTGTGGTAGGGTCAGTGCACTTCGAGGTATACGTAACATGTGTACACACAACATACGCACACTTTATGTGCACACCATTCAACACGCATATGCACGCACAAAACAAAGGCACATGCATAAAAGTAGATAACATTCATTATCACAATGCACATATGGGGCACACACAAAACATATATCCAAACAAAACATGCACACACACTTACACAAAACAAGGAAGCCCCACACACTGTAATTTGTGACAAATGCATCAGAGGGAAAAGTGTGGCAGGCTGGTACAAAACAATACATTTTGCTTTCACCGAATTCACGTATAACAGATGTGCCACCCATTGCAACCTCTCATCTACTTCATTCACCTATCTCCACCATTACATTCAAATGTACCGTTGTTAATTCTTTGTAAAGCGCCTTCATTAAGGTGCTATAGAAAGTCCGATACGAAAAAAAGATTGTTCGTAAACAATGAGAAAAAGACATTAAAACAGAATAAGAGTGCAGGCGGGATAACCACAAGTTTCAAACATCACGCAAAAACGTGTAAAAAGTACATCAGATTATTGTTGGCATTAGCCAGGCCATTGTGCCCCACGATGTGGATGTAGAGACTACTGTGCTGACCAGCCCCAATGAGGACTAATCCAGTCCAGTGGTCTTCACTGCATAACTGCTGCTGTCAGTCGGTTATGTTTCCTGCAATTTATTTTGATGGTGAATAATGCACTTCTTCAGGAACTGCTGATGGTTTTCACATAAAGCACAAAGAACATGTGGTTTTTTACAATTTTTTGTGTTGTTATAATGCAAAAAGGTGCGATTGCGACTATAAGATCACCCTCCCATCATGCCTTGCAAGTCACGCGACACCACCATGCTGCACGTATAATTGACACGGCCTTCTTTTGGAACCGCAGACTCAAGAATCAACATTGTGGCTGCACATAGAAATTTGAGTGTTTGCCTCTTTCCCCACACCGCCAGCCCCGCTCACCCACCCTGGCAAGCGGACATGAAGATGGAGCCATCTTGGGAGAACACTCCACAGAACGCTTTCTGGGTGAAGTGCGCCGCCTGTGTCATCTGGTTGGGCAGGAAGCTGAGGGGTAGGCGGAGGGGAGATGGGAGCCAGGAGACACGGGGCGGTGATGCGAGTCGGAGATAGGGTGGAGAGTTAAGAGGCGTCGGGCAAGCCGCTCAAACGGCGGGCGCCACGCGGTTTGTCCGCAAACCGCACGCAGCACGCACATGAACACTCAACACAGACACACAACAGCACCGATCTACACCCTCATTTGTCAAGCCACTTTGGGAGAGGGCCTCCCTCACCCACGTGCGGATCCTGGGGTTTATTTGACCACCATTCATCATGCTGGTTGGTGCGGGTTGAAGGCAGGGGGCATAGATGTTAGCGCATTATATAGTACAATAATGCATTTCTGCTGCACTGCCCACTGCTGACAACGCAGCAGCCTACGACACCCATTAAATTCACGGTGATTACCCATCCAAGCACTATCCAGGCTCGGCTTTCTGAGATCTGACGAGATTGGGCAATTTCTGGGTGAATTGGCCATATGCCCATAGCATAATTGCAATGTAATTGTAGAAGACAAAAAACACGGAAAATGCACGGGCGAGATGCAGACACCACCACACAACGCATATCAGAAACAAGCGCTCGCGCGCCCCCTGCCTGTAACGAGTGCCAGACGCCAGAAGCTGCGTGGGTTCAAACAGTGCTCGCTTCGCTCTAGAGCAGCGTTTTTCAAAGTTTCGTCCTCCAGGTGATGGAAATGCAAGTTGATCAGAAAATAAAGACAAATTTCATACATTTTGTGTCAGACATTAAATAATATTTTACTCATATTTAATAAAAAAAAAATGAAGTTAGCTAAATTGCCCTGATTAAACTATCCTAACCCTAAGAGATATGCCTCCCCTATATGCATATATATAAACACCTTATTGCTGCGTTTAAGAAAAATATTGTTCCGGTAATATGAATAATTTTGTATTTCTGGTATTTAGAGAAAAGTGAATGCGTTTTGCCACCAGGGGTGGGGGCTGGCTGGTCCGCGGGTCAAACAAGTTTGAGAAACACTGCTCGAGATGAAAGCCATCCATGATGTTGACTCCCTGTCCCTGTTCAGACTTTAATTTTATTTCAACTGCTAAGGCCCACTGAGCAAAGAAGCTTTTTTACAAGGGCAACTAGGTCAAGTCATCCAGGCTCAAGAACTTCCCCTTCTCCTCTGCTGCCTATATCTGCCTGATCAACCCCCCCCCCCCCCGTCTGTGTCTCTCGAGAATATGCCCACTGTTTTTAAACATTTAGAAGCCGTATAAATATTAATGTTATTGGAACACAAAGCCACCAGATTATAATCAAACTTCAGCGCTCACCATAACCCTATAATATCAATATAATACACTTTAGTATTCCATGAAAGCCTCAATGAACCTTGACAACTTTTCAAGTCGAACCTGCAACATTTGGATATTTGGACAATCCCAGGTGGTTTCTAATCCAAGTACTAACTACAAGTTCAAGCGGTCACCACGGACATTGCCGCTGATGTCACCGCACCTCGGCCATCGGCTCCTTTATTTTGCCAGAACTCGCAGCTTTAGACACAGCTGACATCCGACCTCCAAGGTCGGCTCTTACATTACAAACGCCAGCATCCATAATGGCAGCGTGTGCCAGCGTTAATAATTTCCACACCCTACAGAGCGCCACTCTTCTGACCTGCGTATTATTAACTTGGGCGTAAAGTGCAGACCAGCCCTGCCACATTTAACTCTGGTTATTTCACCGCGGGCCAACTACAAGTGCATTGCGTATCATATTGCTATTACTGTATGAAAAACAAACACGGCGTTGTATCGTATTACCGGCAAAATTTCAGCACGCTTCATGAACAATATGATCGTCTCTTAAGACGATGTTGGATGTGAGGTGTAATGTGCTGCATCGGTTGCAGAGGCAACGAGAACAGATGCCTCTGGCCACTGGAGTACAGGTGCACGCACAGAATGGTAGGGATGTTTTGACTGGATAGGGTAAGCAATGTGAGGGTTTCTAATGGAATCGTTTTTAATCGTGAGGAGAAAGATGATCCGACAGCCATTATGAAGCCCAATCCACTTAGCCACATCGGATAGATAGATCTTCAAAATTTTATTATGGACAGAGACACAAGTACCAACGTTGACATGACGATAAGCAGCGGCAAAGAAGCGTAACTCCTTAATACATTTGACAAAAAAACAGACAACGGCAGCGCAAATACAAGCTGGGGAGAGCAACAGCCGAGAGGGCGATCAAACTCAGTGACAACGCAGGAACATTAAACACGCAAATGGCTTTACACAGATGCCCTCAAGACAGGTACTGACCTCCCCCTGAACCACAACCTCCGACCCCTGGACCCCTCACCTGGTGGTGATGTGTGAGCACTCCCCCTGGGAGAAGGCACTGCTGCGACACATCCCGCGCTCCCTCTGCCATGACAGATCAATGCGAAACGCGGTTAATGGCGGCGGTTTACCAGTTAGCAGCGATGATTATTGGTTAACAGCACTGTTTATTCTCATTTTGTTCAGTTAGTGGCAGTGGTTGTTGTGGCTGTAGGTTGTGGCGGTAATCGGCAGTTATTCTGAGTGCTTAGTGGACAGCAGCAGTGGATTGTGGCAGTTGTTTAGTGGTTGTATTAATAATCTATGTTGGACTACATTGGTGCATGACAACATTAAGCAGGTAGTGGTAATGATAGCTTGTTGGATGGCAGGCAGTCGGGTGTTCATGCAGGAGTGGGGGCTGACGTCGATATGGGCTGTTGAGCAGATAGATGGTGTTGTGCGAAAGCCAGAGTGCAGAGGCTGGTGTGCGGGCTACTGTGCTGGCCGGAAAACAAGTGTGCAGGCTGCCGTCATGCTCACCTTGTGGAGCAGGTGTGTGAGACCCCTGATTGGACGGCCTCCCAGGCCGCCTGTGGCCAGCAAGATCTGCTGCTGAATCTCACTGCAATCCAGCTCCTTGGTGTCTGGGTTTTGGTCAACTGCAGCCCAATCAAAGAGCAGCAACAAATAGACAGTAGTCAGTGCGACGTGATCACCAACACCGGGGCTCTGTAAGAGTCTCAGAAGATGAGGTTGAATCTGTGGCCGAAACCCATTTCTCCTGGATGTGCAGCAGTACATGTGATGCGGTGAGATGCATGGTGTTGGAAGGACAGGGAGTGAGATGAAAAACGAAACCCATTGCGGGATGACGCAACCCAAACCACATAACACTGCACTTATTTTATACACAAAGTACCCAGGCTCTGTGTCTTGGGCAGTCCAACGTGAGGTTGAAGTTCCGTTAATGACAACAACAAAAACTTTAAAAGATGGATTCGAACCATGGACCTCGGCACCAAGCGGTGAATGTGCGACCACTGGGCCATTACGAATGCCGGCATGGAAGTGATACGGCTCTAATTTGCCCGACTGTGAATTTAAAGTGGTTTTTTTTCGTTAAAAATAACGTTTCAAACTTGCGTCAGACAGACCAGAATACACGGCCTACGTACCTATCTAGAATAGAAGTGCAAATTGTTTTCTGGGGTAAAACTTCTCTTTACTAAAGATGTCGGTTCACGGCCATCGGGATAAAGACCCTTGGTGACCATGAGCATCCAATCATAGGTCTGGTTATTATACAAACCAATGCAACAATTAATGTTAATTTTAAAGCTCACGATACACATCGAATTGCGCACGTAACAAGTGACTTAAAAACATTATCTGTCTATTTGTAATGCATGTGTAGGGACATATGACGTCACTACTGTGTTGGGTCTGCACGGGTGCTGTAGGCGGGGTGTCAGAGGTCGCGTCAGGCCGTGACACTCTGCGTGAACCCGACAGGCCACGTGACCGGACGAAGGGGGGCTAGGGGCCCCAGTGGGGAGCTTGGTGGTCACGTTGCAAGGGGCCCAGACCTTCCCGAAGGATCGGGAAGGGGGGCGTGTCCGAGGACGGGGCCAGCCACGCCACAGCGGTTATAAGCGGGGTCTGAAGAGAGGGCGCGGCTGTTCGACCCCGGGAATGAAGACACCATCAGCGGTCCTCGAGTCTCCGATCTTCGTCCGTGACCAGGCAGCCTGTTAACCTGCCCTGGTCACGTTATATAGTATTCCCCAGAGTGTTAGTTAAATTAAGAACGGTGGTCACTACCTGAAATGTCGTGTTCAAGTTGTTTGTTTTGTTGCCTCCAAGTTAGGTGTGCGCCTCAATCGAACCCATTACATATGTGGCCGAAGATGAAATGATCAAGTATGTTAATGAAATGTCAGATTTCAAAAGCTAAGCAGATTTGAGTCTGGATAGTGCTTGGATGATGCCGCTCAGGTTGTCATAGGCTGCTGCAGCAGCTATAAGTCGTGGGTAGAAAAGGTCTGTCCAACAAAATCGATTGTTGTACTATACCAGATTCCAGGTCTATTTTTGCATTACATTACAAAGAGGCGTTTGAGTGGTACTTGGGTGCTTGTCATGTGACAAGGGAGGGTATTATGTTACTAGGGGGGTTATTGCAATATCAGGGAGTTTACCACTTTACCAGGGAGGGTATCACATTACCATGGCATTTATAGCATTACCAGGGGGATTATAGCGGTCTCCCAGTCTCCCGTCCCAGCCACTGTCGCTGTCTTCATCCGACTCGGAGAAGTTGCTAACCAGGTGCAGCCCTGTGCCGGCATTGCGGATGAGCCGCACCTGGCCTCTACACGCGCACACACACACACGATGATCTTATACAGAGTAGACAAGTGCTGTTAGAAGGCACCTACTAAGGCCAGTACGGCAAACGAGAGAGGGGGTGGTGTGGCCGCAACCACTGGGTTAAGCACGCCTGTGCTGAGGTTGATTACACAATGCACCAGGTATTCATTTTAAGCCCGAGTTGACCTAGAAGAGACCCAGGACTGGTGCAGACATTACTCGCCACTGATGGTAGACATGGACAAGAATTAAACTCAGGTCGCCGGGATCAGAGTGCAGATAAACAACCGTGCCACATCTCACATGCACACACGCACTCGTGCTAAGCAAACAATCACTCCTTCTAGTATTATAGACTGTAGGGTCATGTGCAGTTAGCAAGCATATACTGAACTAAGCTTAATTTAATTATGTTTAACCAGGTGAGAACTCAAGAGACCATGATGAGTCTCATTTGCAAGAGTTATCTTAATGTATATGTCTCAAGTCAGTCATTTGTGGGCAATTCTAGAATTAAGCAAGTTTGGTCACTTACGCCGGCACACGATGCAAATGACGTCAGGGGATCTTTAAGGTCCACTATAAACAAACTGTTACTGCACCCACGTTAATAATCAAGGCGGCCGCTGGATTCAAACCACTAACCTCTGCATCAAACGGCGAATGCGCTAACACTGGACCATTATTTGGGTCATTACTACGCACAAGTGGGTGGTGTGGCCAGAACTGCAATGTTTACAAACCACACAGGGTAGTTGTTTACAGAGTTGATATCGAGGTCAAGGACAGGTTCAGATATCACTTTCCTCTACTGTTGTCATCTGAACTCAGGTTGCAAAGATTGTAGCACAGTGTGCCGCCTTCAGCACCACTGCTTTACACAAAGCACATGCAGTCTCACATGCACGCATACATATACAAGCATATATACAAGCACACACAGGAGTTGTTAACAAGCATTTACTAAGGGCAGCATGGCACATCGAGGCACAGCACACAGTGGGGGTGATGTGGCCAGTACCACGCATTCCTAGCCACCTTTGTCTCCATAGTTTTGATGTTGATCACACACTCCACCAGGTACTTATTTTAAGGTTGACTTGACCAAGGAATGGCCCAGAAGTGGTTGAGACAACTTGCCACTGTTGTGCATCATGTCCAAGAACTAAAATCACGTCATTGGGATCATAGCGGAGCGCATGAACCACTGCACCACTGAGTTTAATATACATGCATCCACATAAAAAAGACAAATATCCCCCACTGTAGCCAAATAAGACATGTAGACAGTGCTGTTATGAAGCACCTATTAAGGCTGGCATTGCGCATTAAGGGGCGGTGTAGCAAATACCATGCCCACCCGCC
The DNA here is from genome assembly GCF_964198595.1 of Lampetra fluviatilis. Lineage (NCBI taxonomy): Eukaryota > Metazoa > Chordata > Hyperoartia > Petromyzontiformes > Petromyzontidae > Lampetra > Lampetra fluviatilis. The sequence continues at coordinate 10,129,025 of NC_136300.1, forward strand.
TTTACCTCCGAGTTTGAATAGATGTCAAGTATGCGTGGATTTTCTTTAGGAACCCTGGCTTCCTTCCACAGGAAAGCAATTGCAGTGCTTAAAATAACAAATCACCGAATGAAAGTGAGTCTTTGGCCACGCTGAGCTTTTCCTGGATGAAAAGAATAATCGTATAATCCCTTGGTAGTCTAATTGGTCGAGACTGCGAATTAATTTGCCTCGTGCAGGAGCTAGGTGGATTGCTCGATTACTGCATCACGAGACTGGGAGAGATGGTGGGAGATGGTGGCGGCTTGGAGAGGCGTTCATCCTGCACAGGATAGATCAAGGGTGGCACAGTCGGGTTTTTTACAATCGGGTTTAGTCTTTTTATATTAAACCCGATCATCTGAGATTGGGAAAGATCCCGTTTAATTGGTTCTAATTGCAGAACCGCACTTCTCAACGATGGGCTTCATCCATTCCAAGCTAAGGAACTCACTGGCGCCCACGATTGTGGAGAAGCTCGTGATCATCAAGACCAACCTGCTCGCCGCATTCTACGACTACCCCGTGCCCGACGGCCCCCCCGAGTACGATACCAGCACCGACGAGGAAGCAGCCTAAGCCTATCAGAGTTTCGTATTCATTAAACCAGGTTTTAATTCCCCGAAATCGGGTTTAATTGTATTAAAGAAAAAACCCGATGCCTGTCGCTGGAAAAATCGGGTTTTTTCCACCCATGGAATAGATCATGGCCGATGATGACGCGTGCAACAATTCGACCCTCACCCAAAAATATTGCTTTGATTAACTTTCACATTTCAGGCTTGGGATGCAATTCTTGTTTTGCTTAAATTGTATTGCTTCTAGGTTTGTTTGACGATTTGTAACATTTTGTTCACTCCACCGGCCTGAACGTAAAATTACTGATAATTTTGAAAAAATTTCATACATTTTTGCGTACATTTTATGCGTGTATCCTGAGATTAAGAATCGATTTTAATCACTCAATTGCAACATGTCTGATGAGTAATTCCCCAAAATAAATAAGGATAAGAATGGCAGTGATATTAATACAGTACAACACTAAGAAGACAGGCATCATCATCTTTCCCAACACAGCTCCAAGTGGAATGTTAGCAGGATGATGCTAAATTAAGAACATTATTTGCTTTGTCACTACTCTACTGCAATAGTGGGAAGAGCTGATTAAGGTTGGTGTGACGTAGGGCTCAGGGGTTTATTGTCATAGGTTGAGTTTAGGCTTAAGATTTTGGGAAATCGATTAGGGGGGTTGGGTTAAGGTCCGACTTGTGTTAAGTTTATGGTTACAATTACGAATCGGGTTATGATTATGGTTAGGTCTAAGGCGAGGTGTTTGGTTATAGTTGGAGCTTACATTCGGAGCAATATTAGGGGTGAGGTTTAAGGTTTGGATTAAGAAATGAGTCAGTGTTATGGCTTTAGTTATGGGTAGAATGTGAGTTTTCGATCGTGCATATTGGGCCTTTGGCCAGGACCAGTTTCGGAATCAGCGTTACACACTTAGCTGCCTCCACCCACCCAGTTTGGCATTATCTTCTATTTTTGTTGCGATGCAATCCCATTATTATTCCTCTAGATTCCTACTCCGATAACAATCTGGCATAGACCGCATGCCAACCCTGACCCATGGAATAACACAAGGCTGACATGACCCCCTCCCCCTACCCAACAGGACTGCCACCCCATCACGTCACAGCCAGAGGTTTCGTAACTACTCAAGACACTCGTTAGAAAAAACAAATGTCACGGGCCGGGACATTTGTTGATTTGTTTTTTTGAGGCCCACTCTCCCCGCCGTTACATCAGGCCCGTGACACATCGTGGCCTCACAAACGTGCAGATATTCTCAAGCCACAACCCTGTGTTTATCTTACACGAAACCTCTGTACTGTTACTTGTTTTAATACAGTACCGTATTTGAGAACAAAGGGCATGCGAAGGCAAACAGAGGCGTTCGCATGCGGGCGAGGCCATAGAAAACCACGCACTCGAATTACCAACGACTTAAAGGGGGGGGGGGGGGGAATAGACCCACGAACCTGACCATAAAACAAACAAAAAAATCCAGCCCTAGGAATTATGGGCGAGACTAATGACGGAATGGCAGCCAAAGGCACGATAATGCCCCCGAGAAGCGGACACTGGCCAAGCATCGCATTTGGCCGTGATGGGATGGCAACGACGTGGGCCTTCGTCCACAAGTGGATAGACCACGACTCGCGATGATCGCAAGCACCGTTCTTACACACGGTCAGCGGTAAGTGAAACAAGGCGGGTGAGGAAAAGCTAAACGAATGAGTGAACAACACTTAGAGCGGCTTGTCAAGCCAGCAATACAGCAGCTGTACACGTGGTAGGGTTGGCGGATCACAGAAGGACGGGCGAGGCCACCTGTGCAGCAGGAAAGCAAGAATCTGCGCCAAATCCACGTCCTCATCTCCTTCCTCGCTGCTGTCCACCTCCCTGACGACTCCTCCTCCTCCACCACCACCACCCGCTCCTCCTCCGGCCACTGCTCGCTCCGGCTGCTCGGCTCCATCGGCCTCGGCGGACATGGTCCTCGATGCTCGAGATCCCATCACAGGTCGGTGTAGCCGAGCATTGCGGCCCCACGCAGACGGCGAGGCCCCGCGGGCCGCGCGGAAAGGGCCGGCGAGAGGAACCGAGTGTCGTGTTGAGACCGCCGAGGGCCAGAAGGAAGAAGAACGAACGGGGAACGCCGGATTAGAAGCACCGTAGAGCGGCCATTGAGCGACCCCCCCCCACCCCCTACTGAGATAGGGTAAACAAGGTGGACAAGTCCAACTCAAACAGGAGGGGTGCAGAGTAGCGTAGTGTCAAGATGCCAAACTAGGGATATGTTTACGGTTGCATCGGCAAACTGATTAAATTTGTTTATAATTATATTGCATAGCGGCGGATATGGAACGTTTCGTTGCGAAATTATAAAGTTGGCGTGGTTGCGAAATCGCTATGCACCCCTTGACCCCAAGTGATGGAATGGTCGAGTCCGCCTACCCCCCCCCCACCGGGGAGTGGAGATGGGAGGCGCTCTACGGATGTGACGTGTCCGGGCGGAAGTCGCCTCCCTTGTCTAGGCCGCGGTGCCACTTCGGAGGTTTTACCTCTGACAAAAGTAGACAAATCCATACTCTTTGGGGTTTTTTTTCGGTAAAGTCACTTAGGTATAAAATCAAATAAATCACGTTTCGGGCGTCCATCATCAGGTGGGAAAGCGCTTGTGTTGCGCCCGAAACGTGATTTATTTTATTTTCTACTTAAGTGACTTTACCGAAAAAACCCGGAGTACGGATTCCTGAAGTCAAGAAATCAAGATGAGACAAAGCCCCTCTGAAAGCCGCACTTGCTTCCGAGGAAGAGCCTCGCTTCGGCCACCTGCAAATCGTCGTCATCGCCATCACGATCCATGGGCAGAGTAGCCCGTGGGTTGTTCACTGCACATTTCCAACCGTGTGTTTCCACTTTATCTTCTGTCTTGCGTTCAATATGCTCAAAGTAGTGCCACATATTTCTCAAATATTTTTGGAAGAACATGAATGCACTTACAGTTTACGCCAAAAACTTGCATCGTATCAAGGCCAAACGTTTAGGTTGAGCCCGTAACTTTGGGTGGCCATGCAAAGCTGCATGAAGCAAGTGATGAAGGTTGTGATGATGACGCAGTTCAAGGTGGTGTGGTGGTGGCAGCATCAGCAGCAGCCTTAAACAAGAGGCGAAAACGGCCATCTGTTCACGGCTCATCTTGGCAAGAAGACATTCTCTTGACTTGGGTTGCCACTTGTCCGGGCTTGAACTGCACCGTCGAGAAATTAGAAATGTGTTCAGGTGACAGGAATAAACAATCCCTGATGCCATATTGTCCTGATTAATGGTATTTTGCACCGCTTTGATCGACTCAGGCTGAGAAATGTCCAGATTTGGTCTACAGTGGGAGAGGTGGCAACCCTGAATGACTTGACGCATGTCAATTTCAAATTTGGTTGTAATTAAATAATTTGCATGATAAAGTGCCTGCACGTGACTTGCCGTCACGGCTCAGCCAGCCACACAAATGACGAAAATACGTCAAAGCATGTTTTATTTTATTATCAAAGGTATTGTTTTTCCTCGATGGACTGACCCCAATCTACCTCCTTCCTCTCATCCCACGCACATGAGCAGCAATTACTGCGGTCTAATCACCCAGTTAACCTTCGCTCAGTGGGCGGCCACTCGTCATCCTCTGTGCCCAGCCTGAAACTCCCTTGCCCCAGACATCTGTGCTGTAGACTCCTTTCCTGTCAAAGTTTCGGCTCGAGACCAGTTTCATCTGCCTATGACGCGGTAGCATTTAGACGCTTTATAAATCATAATCATTGCATTTCTGAATTGATGACAACGCTCAAACAATTGTCCGACAGCCCTCTATTCACAGCCTTGGTACACATGAAAGAACAGTTTGTTTAGTGGTGTCTTTCTATAACATCACCTTATCAACAGTGGCAGGTCTGTGGTTCCTGTTAGCAGGAAACCTCACATAACCCTGGCATGAGGCTTTGACTAAGACCACTGTATCATGCCTCCTTCCTTACACTTCACAACGGAATGCAAAGTGGGGTTTACATTTCACGAGACGAAGGGTTTAAAAAAAAACATAACTTTATTTTTTTTAAACGTAAACAACACGTACAATTCCCACCTCATAACAGCATCTGCATGCCTAAAGTGTTTTATGAGTCGCAACAGACACTGACCTTTGACAGGTGTTTGAACTCACAGTTCTTTTCCTTACTGGGGGGGGGGCAGAGAACTTTCAAATCACTTTGGTGGGCAATCACACATTCACACGCCAACTGATGTCACTGCACGAGGTCCTTGCAGTGACAGAAGTGACCTTGCATGCTAAAATTAGAAACCACCCACAAGGTTGAAAATATTCCCATCCAGTACCCGATTAAAACGGCCAAAGATGCTTGCGGTGAGCTCTTCCGAAGTGATAGGACTCGCGTGGCCACAGGGCTGTCCAAAATTAAGTCGCGGGCTGTATCTGGTCCAGACTTTTCTTGCCAGTGGCAGATTTTTGTATGAAAAGCAGTCGGTCATACAACACATTATGGTTTAGTCAACGTGTTATTTCATGAATCACGTTAAAACGCTACCGAGATAATCTCCTCTGAAAAGGAAACCTAAGTAATTGTTTTTACTTAAGGATGTTTTGTAATTCAATCTATTATTTAGAAAAGTCTCAAGACTTTTTCAGAAGGATCCTAGATTGGAATGTTTGTCCAATTCCATAACTGTTTTTTTCTCTTACACAATGGATGGAATCAGTGTCTGGAGAAAGCCTACACGTGAAAGCACTCGAAAATCTGCAGGTTGGCACCGTTTTGTGTACTGCAAACTGTTGGCTAGCAGCCCAATGAGATTTTCACCTGTTGATCTCTGTGATCCCTCAACCCCATTACCACAATGGATAAGTGTGCACTGGCATGCCGCCCACACACTCCACAGCCATCCACGGTACACCACTAACAAATCCCAGAACTCAACAGGAAGTCTCTTCACATTTTAAGCATATTCTTTATATAAAAACATTGTTTCAGGGTAAAGAGATTCATTGTGAGGTCAGGGGTCAGAAACAGGGCTTAATTTCGCACTGAATATTCTCTGGGTCGCTGGTTGACTAAGGCCATAATGAGCGGAGATACACTGAATGTCGTGTGACGGGTGCTTTCATATTTTCTGTGTCACCAACTCAGACAAAACCGACTAAAATTAAGCCCTGGGCATGACCTCCAACCTCCGCCCTATGCCCTCTGTCCTCACGCACGCCATGCTTGTTTCCCAGAACTCATCTCGCTGGCGTTAATTGGCTTTAGTGATGATGCCGTCAGGGTAACGCTTCTTGAAGCGAGCCACCACCTCGGGGTCCAGCAGGTGGATTCCGTCCAGCTGGTTACCCAGCGTAACCCTGGCAACAAAGAAATGGACCATGAAGCAGCTTAAACTGATCAGGAAAAAAGAAGTGCAGAACAGAACATTCCACAGCAGAAAGAGCAGGAAATGAGCTTCAGCGGTCACAAAGACTGATCATGATAAAAAGCAGGAGAGGAGGGGAAAGTAGGATTAGTTCCGTGGTGATAAACAATGGTGGTATAAACAAGAAAGCATCTGGCTGGACTCCTGAAACAGAATTAATGCAACAATACTGTCGTCTATAACACACAGCAAATTGAGCTGCCCACTTTTGGCCTGCAATGACTGCTGGGGAGACAAGGGATGAACAGACTTTAGTGCTGCCAATGTCTGCTTTAGCTCACGGACTTTTCTCTTTGTGTGTGAGCTCCTACCAGTTGGGCTGGATGTTGTGAGGTCTCCCGAACAGCTCGATCTTGCGAGTTCCGGGGGAGAGGCGTTCGATGATTCCGTAAATCTCGTCAGGCTTATGACTCGTGGAGCGAACCTGTACCATGCGTGGGTGCACAACGGCACCAGTCAAACAATGATATAATCTACATTCTCGCCGACTCAAATAGCAACACAGTTTTAATTTATAAGTATAAAAATAACATTTTAAAAAGTTGTGTATTTAGATGCAGTATACATTCTAAAGTGTATATGATAATGTGCTAGCCAGAAAAAAAATAGTTTTAAAGATCCCTCTAGTGATGAATCATTCATTTTTGGGTCAGGTGGCGCAAGTACAATGTGTGCCATACAGCCTCCTCCCCCTGACAAAGTCCAATAAAGTTATTATGTCAACGTGGTCATTTTTATTGCTTAAGCAAAGTGGTATGTTGACCCAAAACTTTCTAACAGAGGATGGTAATGGACCGCAACCAAAGGATGAAGTTACGGAGATGAGTAGTCAAATGGGCATAAACGTGTTTTAATGTTAAAGAGCAATCCATATTTGACAATAACGATACGGTGCGACGTTTCGCTGGTAATCATAGCCATCATCATCAGGCGATTGCCAGAGTTCATCTCCTGCATTGAAAATGTTCTGCGATCCTCGGGCCTTCGCAGTCGGGGGGTACTGATTGCTGTGTCATCGGAATTGAGTAATTTGCAGGTAAATTTCAAATTTTGCAAATTTGGACCACCGTGCCAGGACACAATGGTCTACTCTCGCAAACGAAGTCACGGCATGTTTAATGTCCACTGTGGGCAGATGGCGCGTCAAAGTATTATTACGGTTATTACACCCGCAGTAAGAACCAGGGCAACCACTGGTTCGAACTATGAACCTCTGCAACAAGTGGAGAACGCGCAACCGCTGGGCAATGTCATTATCTCTTAATTATCCTCAAGAGCACGTAATGTTTGACGAGTCCTGTGTAAGTTATGAGCGTATATTAAGTTGTGTTTAGTTATGTCTTGTTAATGTTACAAGTGTGATTAGTGAGGTGTGCAATTAAGTAGTGTGTTATTTAAATTATATTGGGGTAAGTAGTTAGTCCTATGTTATCTTGATTAAAGTAACATCATTTGAAGGAGGTTACGATGCGATTACGAATAATAATTTGTTCCTAAGCCGCACTCAGCCTATAGCTGCAGGCTCGGTTGAAAGAATAACAAATCGCCTATGTAGCACTGCATCGATTGTTGGGGTAAGTGCTTTTAGTGAGCACCTATTTTAAGGCTGACACAGCTCACAAGGAGGTGGTATGGCCTGAAACATGTCCGACCACTGTTGTCTCCCCTCTGGTGAACTTTACACACTGCACCAGGTACTCAATTAAGGCCGAGTCGACGTAGGGAGAAGTTTTGAAACCACTTTCCACTGATGTTAGTTGTGGCTGGGAATTGGACTGAAATGAACGAGTTTGTAGTGCAGTGAGATTACCATTATGCGACCACTAGCCACGCTATTACACATAGGACCTCACACATGAATACATTTTGCATAGTAATTGGAGGTGCGGAATAGTGTGCCATGAGCTGCTGTTACACTCACATTTGCACACACACAAACAAGCATGCAACACACTTGCCTCTGCGACCAGAACATCACAATCCAGCCCCCGGTTAAAGCCCTCCGTGTTCCCCTTCATACCAACCTGCGCACAGTGACATACATGCAATCAACATCAATGTCCCTTACATAACCAGGCGAGCGCTCACACATGCAGAGTGATTTCGGGTCATTTACACACTACTCCGTGCTGCAGCATGCAGTAGCATGGTGCGCGAGACACGTTTTCACCAGAAGTCTAAACTACAAATGCAGACAGATGCAGCCGGTAACACGTTGCCCTCTGCCCATACTTTATGTGGAACTGAGAACACTGAACTTGATGCTGTGCCCTAGCTTGGTTTCGTGTACATAGGCTAGAAGAATACCAAATTGTGCCCATAATACATGTACGTGTTTGCATGCATGTGAGACAGCGTGCATTTCCCATTGTTTGTGCGTGGATGTATGTGGTTGTACGAGCGGGTGTGCATAAGCAAGTGTGCACGTGTGTGTGTGTGTTTGCACGTGTGTTCATGTGGAAGAGAGTGTAACCACGTATGTATGCATGCGTACATGCATGTGCATGCGTTTGTACATATATACAAGTTGCACGGGTGGCGCAGATGCCAGTCAACAGTCAGTTAACCCAACACACCTAGGTTTGTTGCACGGTCTCCTGCCAGTTAGCCTTTGAAATTTCAATTGACCCTACGTGCAATTATCCTGGCACAAGCGATACGGTGGCAATTTGCCACCAAGTAATGTACAACAACAACAGCTGTTGTTGTTTTACGTATGCGTAAATGTATGCCGGTTGGACGCTGGTACCAGGCAATGCTCCTTGCCGTGGTTGAGCCAGTGGCCCGTCCGCCCTGTACGGATGATCCGCTGCAGTTGATTTGTCTTAACCCAGATGAGCTCATCCACTCGCTCATAGCTGCATACATACACACACGACAATAATTATCATCAGACAGTAAACATTTTGCAACTACAGTCCCCGCAGATGTAGAGAAAGAAATCGACTCTCTGGAATTTTTGTCTTTACATGTTTATCCAACAATTGACCACATTTGTCAATAACACTGCCATAAAATAACTATATAATAGGTGACATTTCGAGCAATGTCCCTTTTTCATAGGATATAAATGAAGGGCCATTGGGTTGCGCTGACCTGTGAACACAGCTTTCCAATTCCTGCTTCTTTCCTGTTGCGATTATGAAACATGAACGCACATGGCGTCTTTAGTTCTAGGGTAAGGTTAGGTGTAAGGTTAGGCATTAGGGTTTAGAAACAGGAGTTAAGGTTACGGTTTTGAGATTAGGGTTATAAGATTAGGGCCCAGGACAGTATCACCCGCATTTGTGTGACAGTAGTCTAAGCCGCAAGTGTTTTGTGCTGTGGTTACTGCTTCTTAGCCACAAGCTGTGTAGGCATGAGTGTTCTCATGAAGCTGTATGATGTACGATAACAAATACGATATGATGCGGCCTGAGGTTTTGTGGTTGTGATGTGGGCTCCTTGGAAGACCTTGGGAACGACTTACCCCCAGAGCTTCAGGCACTCCCTGCCCAACTCCATGGCTCTGCGGCACAACCACACACGCACGGGCACGCAGAAATGCAAATAGGCACGGAAATGCGCCCGCGCGTACACACACAGCCATACGCACGGCATACTGTACATGTGCAGCCCTTTTGCCAATCGACTGCCGGAGGAGGCACCCTCCCACGTTGTGCAGGTCGTAGTTTATTTGAACAAACTTCACCACGCTTAAGTATTGTTAAATAGGTGGCGAATATAGATGTGGACGCATAGAAGTAAAGATTTTAAAAAAATGGTAGAGTACAATAAAGTATTGTGCTGCACTGCCCTCTACTGCCCATAACGTAGCCCTGCTTGCCTATTACAATCATGGTGGTTGCCCATCCAACTATCTTCAAAGATCTATTATTTATACTATTAATTATATTGGATTTGAATATTCAGATTCCAAAGAACACAGGATGAGATGTTACTATCCTTTGTACAAGCACTTCCAAGAGTTCATGAACAGTGAGCCTGGTGAAATTTGGGGAGCGCATCGTCAGTAGTGAACCTTTGGATCCTAGGGTGTTTCGGCCTTTCATACTATACACCCTCCCCAAAGGCGGCCAGCGACAGGGTGATCAATCCTACGCTCGCGTCCCATTCCCAATTAGTCATAGGAGTTGCCTTGTTGTTGATAGCCAACATCCCATGGGACTATGCATGGCAGGGGTGTCCTCCTCCCCGAGTCAAGCATTGTTGACTGCATACCTCCTGGCCCTCTCACTTTGGGGCCCAGCTGGGGTCTTTCCTCTTCATCCAGAGCCACTGACTGCTGCCTTCTGCCGCCTCCGATACAGCTCTGATTGCCGAACGCTGGCTCTGGCCCTTAATTCCCAGGTCTCTAAGCAGTCTGGTTGTAGATGTTGCCACAAAACCTCTGCAGCCCACCTCCACTGGTCGGACTTCTGTGTTCCAGCCATGATGCCGTGCTTCGGCAGCTAGATCGGAATAGCGCAGATGTTTTCGCTCATAAGCCTCATCTACTGAGTCCTTCCAGGGTACTGTGAGCTCAATGATGAAGACCTTCTTGAGCGAACTGGCCCAGAGCACCATGTCAGGTCTTAGGGTGGTGGTTGCGATCTAATGTAGTTGTGGAGAATATAAATAACAAAATAAGCGGGAAATGTCTCCAACACATATTCGTCTACAAAACATTTTTTTTAAATGACGAGGATTTTTTGTTACAAAATGCACTTTCCACACAGACATTGATTCAAGACAGGCAAACTTTGAACCAGTTTCGACAAAGTGTCTCATCAGCAAAGTCGGAGTCAACAATCCAGTCAGCAAGCAAGCATGACTGCTGATGACACGTTCTATGTCAAAACTGGTCAAGAGTTTGTCTCGAATCAATGCTGCTTAACTGTGCACTCCCAGAAGGCCATGCGGCTGATAGGTTGGGTAAAAAATAAGTATCACGAGTGTACAATCTCCTTTAATTGATTAATCGCTTGCATCTTTTCTTGGCATGGTGTTGTGCAGTATCCATCACCATCTATCGCTGCCGTGCCAAACACAGCGATGGACAGTGATGGCCACACTCGCTGTGCGGCCATTACCTGCCCGTCACCCACAGGAAGATGTAGCCATCGTCCTGCAGCACGGGGATGTTGAGCCGGCGCATCTCGTCGTCCGTGAGTGTGCCGTACGGCAGCTCCATATGGATGTCCCAAGGGGGGTCTGCCATCACTACCGAGAACTTACCCAGAATGCTCATGTCCAGGAAGCGTATGTCGCAGTTTATCCACTGCGCAAACACATGTGCACGCACACCAAAGACAGAGTACGTGCCGGATATAGCCTTGTAGACTATAGTGGCAAGGGCATAGCAAGTGCACATTGAAACCCATACATGTACACTCAAGCATGCAAATACAAGCTCCTCCATTAAGCCTACATAGACTGTTGTGGTAAGTGCTGGTAGTTAGCAAGAAAACAGTAAAATAATACATGTTCTCTCATGCACATGAAGATCCCCCAAACAGCCTCAATAGACTGTGGGCACAAGTGTTGTTAGCAAAACAAACAGGAAAACGCGACATGTACTATCGTGCAGTGATGTTAGCATGCAACGTCCATGCAATGCTCACCTGCGAGGGAAACAGTTTCCCCGCGGTGGTGTCATCGCGCGGCCTGTTCACCGCCACCGCCGCCGCCGCCTCCTCCATGCGGCCCCTCCGGCCTGGCCCCCCCATGCCACCACCGGCGGCCAAGCCACCGCCATCGATCTCGTAGTGCACGTACTTGCAGGTGTCCATGTGGAAGCACGTATTAAGGAAGGAGCAGTCGCCCAGCGACTCGTCCGTGTGCTTGTGGATGATGCGGCGGAAGTGCAGCTTGGGGCACGGGCGTGAGGAGCCGCACGCACCCATGCACTCCTGCTTGGTGCCATGCTCACAGAATTCCCGAACCTGCAGCACCGTGGCGGCATGTACGAACAGAGACAAAGATCACCCATGTAGCCTCTACCAGACGGTTGGGGCAAGTGTTATTCGCAGGCACCAATGACGGACAGCAGGGTGCGCAGGGGGTGGCATGGCCAGCACCATGTCCAGTTGTCTGTCTCCCCAGTGCTAATGGTGTTTAAACACTGCTCCAGCTCCTCATTTAAGGGCGAGTCAATTGATTTAGATATAACTGGCCACTGAAGGGGACTGTGGCCTGGAATAAAACGCAGGTTGTCGGGTTCCTAGAGAGGTACTCGAACCACAACAGTTTGGAAAGAGCTTAAAACCCCAACCTGCTGATCAATGAGGTTGACAACTGGCACAGTTGGAGAAATATCATGCCCAGAGCTGTCAACATGATGCCTTAACAACGACATATTAAAGACAGGCCATGAAGATGAATGTAAAATGGATGAAGCCTGAAGGCATAGGGCAATGAGCATGTGGCTCAGGGAAGAGTACGGGAGTGTGCGTGTGTGCCTGTGCGCGTGTGCCTGTGCGCGTGTGCCTGTGCGCGTGTGCCTGTGCGCGTGTGCCTGTGCGCGTGTGCCTGTGCTCGTGTGCCTGTGCGCGTGTGCCTGTGCGCATACCTGTGATGGTGTGCCTGTGCGCGTGTGCCTGTGCGCGTGTGCCTGTGTGCCTGTGCGTGTGTGCCTGTGCGCGTGTGCCTGTGCGTGTGTGTCTGTGCACGTACCTGTGATGGTGTGCCTGTGCGCGTGTGCGTGTGTGCCTCCTACCTCCTCGCGGTGCCGGACGGGCAACACTGTCGTGGGCAGTGCTGTGGGGGGAGGGCCAATGCCCATTGGCCTCTCCCCTCATGGCGTCTGTGACCACCACAGTGGCTAAACGGGGGCTCTGGACGGGTGCGAGGGGCTGGTAACCCCTCCACCTTTAATTAACCACCACTAAACTACGAATTAAACATAAACCTGTAATTAATAAGCTTGTGCCGGAGGCCCCGGGGGGTCAGGCTTTTATGACGTCTCCTGGCCAAACCCCATTTGGCGGAGCCAGGAGATTGAATTTTCACCCTCGGGGCTCCTCCAGAAACAACGAAAAACCATTGCGGATGGCCACGTGGAATGTTCGAACGCTCACTGCGGAGGAGAGGCTGCCACTCCTCTGTCGGGAGCTGGACCGGTACCGCCTGGATCTCTGTGGCATTCAGGAGGTCCGGTGGACCGGTTCTGGCTCCTGCCACCATGAGGGGTGGACAGTCCTCTACTCGGGGCAGGAGACTGCCAAACAACAGGGTGTGGCTCTTCTTCTGAACAAAAGAATGAAGGGGGCGTGGGAGCGTGGCGGTGAGGTGTGGGAAGCTGTAAGCCCCAGGATACTTTGGGCTCGCCTTCCCATCAACCAGAGGCGAGGAGTGGTGGTCGTGGTTACTTATGCCCCCACCGAAGACGAACATCCGTGGAGGGATGCAGGCAAAGCCGATGAGTCAGACGCTTTCTATGACCTCCTGTCACAGGTGCTGGCTAAAGTGGCCACTCGGGACAGAGTCATCTTGTTGGGTGACTTCAATGCCCGAGTTGGTCATGATGCTGGCACCTGGTCTGGAGTGATTGGAAGGCATGGGCCAGATCAGCTCAATAATAACGGTAGGAGGCTGCTAGATTTTTGTGCAGCCCATGGGCTTGTAATTACCAACACGCTCTTCCGGCATCAACGCATCCACACAACATCATGGATACATGCCGGGTCCAAGCAAGAACATCTGCTGGACTACATAGTGACGGACCAGCGGATGCGAGCCCATGTCCTTGACACCAGGACCTACCGTGGAGCTGATCTGACCTCTGACCATCGACTAGTCATCTGTAAGATGCGCCTGCCATTCTTCCACTCCGGTGGTGGGTGTACACCCAGGACCCCATTCCAACCAAAAGTGGCCTGGTCTCAGCTAGCTGATGAAAGTTGCAAGCGAGAATTTCATCATTGCTTGCAGCTGGGGTTGGCATCGTCCCCCACTCCACCTGATGTCGAGGGTAAATGGGCGAGGTTTAAGACTGTGACTCATGCAGCTGCAATGGCTGCTTTGGGTACGCGGTCCAGACCTCCCCAGAAACCCTGGCTGACGGAGGAGGTGTTCAGGTTAATTGAGAAAAAGCGACAGGCCCACTCTCATCGCCTACAGCATCCCACATCAGAGAATGAGGAGGTTTACCGCAGCCTTCGCTCGGAGGTTCGGAGAGCCGTAAGGCGCTGTAAGGATGGGTGGTGGTCGCGGGTTGCTGAGGAGATGGAGTCTGCCTCAGTGGCCCGCGATCACAAATCACTATTTAACTCCATCAAAAAAGTAACCTGCAGCGCCACACCTATTACCATCATTAGAGGAAAAAACGGTGATCCAATCTCCGACCCCCAGGAACAGGTTTGCAGATTTGCTGAGCATTTCTGTGAGGTCCTGGGGGAGGGAAAATCTCTCAGCCAGGAAAACATCATGGCACAAAGTGGGGATAACCCTGCTGAGGCTGCGGTGCCTCAAATATTGGAAGAGGTCACCCCCTGTGAGTGGCTGGCTGAGGTACCAGCTGTTGAGGAAGTACTGAGGGCGATCCGGAGTCTGAGACCAGGGAAGGCACCGGGCAGAGATGATCTCCCAAGCGAAATGCTGAGGGAGGGTGGCGTTTGTGCACAGACTGCCCTATATGACATCATAACAACAGTCTGGACCACTGGACGGGTTCCACAGGACTGGAAGGATGCCCTGGTGGTCCCCCTCTTTAAGAAGGGGGACCGTACCGACTGTAACAACTACAGGGGCATCTCACTCCTCAGTGTGCCGGGTAAGGTCCTGGCAAGGATTATTCAACATCGCCTTGCTAGGCACGCTGAGGAGAGGCTTGCGGAGCCCCAATGCGGTTTCAGGAAAGGGCGGTCCTGCACAGATGCCATATTTTCTGTCCGTCTGCTACAGCAGAGGTGTAGGGAATTCCAAAAAGACCTACATCTCTGCTTTATTGACCTGGTCAAGGCCTATGATACCATCAGTAGGACTGGGCTCTGGGTTGTTCTTCGTGCTTTCGGAGTCCCTGACCCTCTGCTCACGATCATTAAGGACCTTCATGATGGTGAGCGGGCCCGGGTAAAACAACGTGGCCGGGAGTCGGAGCCGTTCCCTGTACACCTTGGGGTGCGACAGGGATGTCCTCTGGCTCCCACATTATTTAACATCTATTTCGACTGCGTAGTTCGTGAAGCCTTCAATAGCTGTACCGGGGGAATTACCATTTGGTACAGATATAATGGGAGGCTGATCGACGCCCGGGTGCGATCAAGGGATGGCTCCCTATTGGTCAACCACGTTATGTATGCCGATGATTTGGTAATAGCTGCTCATTCAGAAGAGGAGTTGGAGACGCTGCTGCTGAGACTGGAGCGTGCCACTAAGAGGTGGGGCCTTACCATCAGCCCCACCAAAACTAAGCACCTGCCTGGGTATTTTGTACCATCGGGCACTCCACCCCCACAACTCCCAATCGGTGATGGGGCAGTTGTGGAGAGAGTGGAGAGTTTCCCATACCTGGGCAGTGTGCTTATGACCGGCTCCAGTTTATCAGCAGAGGTCTCACTCCGAATCAGTCGAGCGGCAATATCTTTTCATCGGTTGCGTAACGCTGTGTGGAAGCTACCTGGTCTGTCGCTCCGCACGAAGCTTCAGGTCTTCTCGGCCACGGTCATTCCCTCCCTTCTCTACGCTTGCGAAACGTGGACCCCCCTAGTGGAGCATCTTCGCCGGTTGGAAACATTTAGGCTGGCCTGCCTACGATCCATCCTGGGTTTAACCAGGCTGGATTGTGTGAGGAGCTCACAAGTCCTTGAAAGATCTGGGCAAAGTCCCATCAGTGAGCTCCTCCGGCAGGCAAGGCTGCGTTGGCTGGGTCATGTAGCCCGCATGCCCAGCCACCGCATGCCTAAACAGCTTTTGTTCGGCCGGATCGAGGGGGCTAAACGGGCGCGGCACGGGCTAGAGAAGAGATGGAGTGATGTGCTACAGGAGGACGTGGAGCTGAGTGGACTTGCCGATGACTGGTACCAGCGGTGTCAAGATTGGCCTCAGTGGAGGAGGCTCGTGAAGGACGCTACTGGGCAGTTGGAGGCAGTCGCCCTCCAACAACAACGGAGGGCGGAGGAGCGACGCTCACAACAACGAGCGGAGCGCCGGGTGGCTAAAGCACAGCAAGTTGGCACAGTAGGGGGCACAGGTGGTGGATCAGCCAGTCATCTCGGTCATCTCGGTCAGTCGACCCGTGGCACCTGGGTCTGCCCCGTGACCTCCTGCCAGCGGGCGTTCGACACTTCACGTGGCCTGGCACAAGCGTCGTGGTGACGTCACCGCCACTTAGTGGCGAATGGCGGTTGTTGTTGTGCGCATGTGCCTGTGCGCGTGCGCGTGTGCGCGTACCTGTGCTCCCCCTCGTGAGCGGAACTTCTCGAGAATCGACTGTTCCTTGGCCGTGCTTGCCGTGAGCAGCTGCAGTATCTCGGCCGACACCTTCTTGCTCTCCTGCTCACGCGTCGACTGCTGCGACAGCAGGCTCATGATCTCCTGGTCCAACTGGAGAACCGGCAGTTGCCCACATCACCACAACGCACCCACATCCTCATCTGATCATCATCAGCCACGGTCAACCAAACTGCTAGGTGACGTCATCCCCAACTCGTCGCCATCCTTCACAGTCCCACGATCCAACAACCCACCCAGCACCAGCACATGAGCCCAGCTCATCGCTTAATCTCCGCAGTGGATTTTCGCTTTGTTAATACAATCCACCACAAAACGCCAGATCGCTTCAGACCTCAAGATAAGGAGGATTGATCCTGGAGAGTGCTTGTATTGGCAGCCATAATGAAGGTTGGTATAGGCTGTGGGCAGTTCAGCTCCATCTATTGTTGTACTGTATGTCTATGCTCCCTACCTTCACCAACCAACACTTAACAACATGGTAAATGACAATCAAATAATCTCCATGGACTGAAAAAAAAGGACTGCACATGCACTCGTTATTGTCTTGAGTCAGCGTGAGAATGCAGCCAACGATGACGCTGTCACCTCATTGCTTGTGGATGATGTGGAGGTGGATGAGAGCTGCGTTTTCTTATTCATCTTGTCGGGAGGTGCTCCCTCGCTGGCCTCAGCCTTCCGCTTGTTGGCGCTGGAACTGGGCACCAGTGGAATCGAGCTGCCCCCATCCTGCCCCAGGTCGCCCTTGCCGACCCCACCAGATCCACCTGGGTCCGCTGTCACACCTGGTACTGCACGGCAAGGACGTGACCCTTGGTTATTTGATACTTGTCACAATTCGAGGCGGTGATTCAATTCAAGAATTGATTATTTTTTCCCGCACTGCCGAGATCCTGGGTTTTTTTAATCCAGATTTTAGCCATTCATGATTTAAGCAGGTCTCTTAAATCTAATCAATTGATGGTCTCAGCTGAACAAATAACTGCACAAAAAAGTCATCACGATAGATTTTTCCAAAATGACAGTTCTGAAAAAAGGAAAATCAGTTTTACTGCCAGTTTCGCGCTCTGACCGGCGAGTCACCACAGAACCCAACGATAAACTCCGGTTACTCACCTGACCCAGAAGTGGTGGCTGCCCCCAGCATTGCGGACAGCTTTGAGTGCTCGGCGTCTGTGACGAGCACGCATGGCCCGCCGTCCGGCAGGAAGCCGGCACTCACCGCGATCAGCTCCTGCGCTGCGAACTTGTGCAGCAAGCTCTCGACGGACGCCCGCGTTACGAGGCATTCGGACTGCGCGTGTACACGCACGACATTTGCGCAGACACACACACGCGCGCGCATGCAAGTCAAACAGATTATTGTACATCGCACAAAACGAACACACGGTTCTGCACGAAAAACGGAAGTGTGAAATGTCACGTCGAGCATAATTAAGTCTTGGTGGGGGGGGCCGGGGGGTGAGTGGTGTACATGGTGTTTGATGTCCTCATCTTGGCTGAAAATTATTATGCCACCAAGGTTTGGAAAACCCATTGATCAAGTTGGCCGGTTTTATGTAGGGTACGTCCCTAATAAACAAGTTTATGCCGAAAATGCATTTATATTGGATTATATTTACGAAGGTTCTTGTGACACCCTCCGATACAGATGGACAGAGCTAAGGCATCAATACAATCAACCTTAGCTGGAAAGGGTTAAAAACACTTCTCGAGAGCTCTACACAGCCGTCTTAACATCCCCATCACATGCCACCGTGCACTCAGTGGCCACTGTGCATCATCACCTGTGAGATGGCAGTCTGGATGGCAGCCGAGTCAACGGGCAGTGGCAGGGCGAGGTCGGAGAGGTACGCGAGAAGCCGGCTCTCGAGCCGCGGGTCCACCCTCACCTCCAGCACCGGGGCTGTCACCTCGACCACCCCCACTGCCCCCCGCCGGAGAGAGGGCTCGGGGAGGGAGCTCGACGGCGAGTGGCCTGTAGGGCTCTCGCTGCGTGCCGCAGGCCCAACCACCCCGCCGGTCACCTCTGGGTCTGGCGGCCACCGCAGAGAACCAATTAGGTTTGGAAAATGCTTGCAATATAGGGTATCTTAAAAAGTTTATTCACCTAAAAAATTTTTTTTTTTTATCAAATGGATTAATTGCCTGAATGATCTTTAAAAAAAGAGTTTTTCAGCATTGCTTACTACCCCACACCTGTCAGATTTCTCAATCACACCCCTAAACAAGACGTCACCCCAATAGTCTGATGCCTTCATTGGCTATCAACCCCAGATCAATTCCAAGACTGCTTGCACCATCTGCAAAATCCTCTATGGACCTGCCCCCTGCCAACCTCTCTCCTACCTCTGCAAGGGCGTCTTGCAGTGACAGAAGTGAATGTAATGTGTATAAACATGTGGCTGCCAAAGATAATTGAAAGTCCTTTACAGCTCTCAGTCAGGGAAATATTCCCTATCTATGCTATTGTATTCTGTTTGGGGACCAGAGTAGTCCGATTACGGGAAGAGAGTGGTCCAATATAATCCATTGTGCGGAATCACCAAGGCCAAGCTGAGCTGGGTCCTTCCATCTCCTCTGGAGTCTCTCCCGCAGGCTGCTCAGCTGCTTCTTATGAGCCTGGATGCTGCTCCACGTGTCCGACATGATGCTGCTGACACACACAGGCAGGGATTAAACTCATAAAATATTTCAGACTCTGTCTTCTCGACAGACCTGTTCTTCACCTGAGGACGGCTGCTTGCATTGTGGCCGAAACGTCGTGAGAATTATTTTATTATGTTTTATTATTATTTTATTATTTACATTCTACGTGACTTTACCAAAAGAACCAAGAAGATGAATCCCTGCAGTCACGAAAGCTTTAAATCTAAATTTCATAAAATATTTTACAGAGATGCCTAGCCATCAATCCATCGGAGCCCACCTCCTCTCCAATTAATAGCACAGCAATTATATACCGTAACACCATCACCGTTCGCACCACAACAATTGCCAACATCACCACAGGCATCCCAACAATCACCAGCATCACTATCAATATCACCGTTACCACCATTGTGATCATCACATCACCACCATTATATCAACACCATGATAACCACCACCATGACCACATCATCACCATAATACCATCATCCCCATAGTCACCACCACTACAACCATCACTATCACAGCCGCCAACATCAGCACCACTATGAGCAAAACAAAAATCACCACCAGCACCGTTATTTTTAGCAGCATCATTACCACCACCGTCATTGCCAACGCAAATTTTTACCACCAATATCATCACCGTCAATTTCCATCACCACTATGACCACCATCACCACGAAAAAACTATAATCACCACATCCTTAGTGGTTGGCACTCAGGCGAAAATTTTCGGATCGGGTGAGCCGGTCTCAGACGAAGCATTCTACTAATTTAAAAAGACTCGGCACCATACTCGACCAGTATATGTGGTTTGATCACCACGTGCAAAATATAATCAGGTCCTGCAATTTTCATATCAGGGCTCTACCACACATCCGACCACTATTGAGTCGTGACATAGCCAACACAGTGACGTCTAGCATAGTATCGACAAGGTTCGATTATTGCAACTCACTACTTTACAGGACGTCTGGCAAAAACATTACCAGGGTGCAGAGTGTACAAAATGCTTTGGAACGTGTTGTGACGGGTACTGCAAGATCTGACCATGTCGGTCCGGTGCTTGCGGAGCTGGTTGCCGAACGAATACATTAAAAGGTCGCAATCATACACAAAATGCTTGCCACAAATGAACCACAATACCTTGCTGAGCTCGTCAAAGAGCATAAACCATCACGCTAACTCCGGTCATCCTCGCAGCGGCTTTTGGCTAGCCATCGAGCAAACACTGTCACTGTATCGCGCGCTTTCAGATGCGCTTCTGCGGCCGTCTTTCCGGAACGTTCTTCGTTCCAATATTAGAAATTCACTTGAGCTATGCATTATTATTTGGTTCTTTCGGTTAAGTCACGTCTAAAGATAAAATAATTAATTAATTTAAATAATAGAATACGACGTTTCGATTGCAACACAAGCAATCATCAGGTATAATGAAATAGCGACATAAAATCTAACCAGAAAACTATAGACAGACATATTAGCAGACAGATATTAGCAAGATACATAGCGAGAGCAACACAGGTAACAGAGAGGGATGATCGTCTCTGTGGGGTGGCCTTAAATAGACAGAGGGGGGCGGAGGCAGAGAGAGGGAGGGGCGTTAGAGAAAAAATTAGCATATCAATTGGTGCTCCAAGAACGATTACACGGCAAGCAAGCCTGAAAATCAGGAGAAAGACACACTAAAATTAAATAACCTAGTAAAATATCGAAATGTAATGTAATACAACACAGAGGGTCGGTCAACACACAATTAACGCATAGCCTGGTTGATTACGTATTTCAAAGATTGCTAAGTTAGAATTTGAGTGTGAACATTCTAAAGAGGACACAGGCAGAGAAAACAAGTCGCCAGAGAGAGAGAAAAAAGATAAGCTTAAAACTTCCCCGTAGAAGTGGTTCAATCTTAATTTTAGAACTTTCGTGACTGCAGGAATTATTATTTGGTTCTTTCGGTTAAGTCACGTCTAAAGATAAAATAATTAATTAATTTAAATAATAGAATACGACGTTTCGATTGCAACACAAGCAATCATCAGGTATAATGAAATAGCGACATAAAATCTAACCAGAAAACTATAGACAGACATATTAGCAGACAGATATTAGCAAGATACATAGCGAGAGCAACACAGGTAACAGAGAGGGATGATCGTCTCTGTGGGGTGGCCTTAAATAGACAGAGGGGGGCGGAGGCAGAGAGAGGGAGGGGCGTTAGAGAAAAAATTAGCATATCAATTGGTGCTCCAAGAACGATTACACGGCAAGCAAGCCTGAAAATCAGGAGAAAGACACACTAAAATTAAATAACCTAGTAAAATATCGAAATGTAATGTAATACAACACAGAGGGTCGGTCAACACACAATTAACGCATAGCCTGGTTGATTACGTATTTCAAAGATTGCTAAGTTAGAATTTGAGTGTGAACATTCTAAAGAGGACACAGGCAGAGAAAACAAGTCGCCAGAGAGAGAGAAAAAAGATAAGCTTAAAACTTCCCCGTAGAAGTGGTTCAATCTTAATTTTAGAACTTTCGTGACTGCAGGAATTATTATTTGGTTCTTTCGGTTAAGTCACGTCTAAAGATAAAATAATTAATTAAATTAAATAATAGAATACGACGTTTCGATTGCAACACAAGCAATCATCAGGTATAATGAAATAGCGACATAAAATCTAACCAGAAAACTATAGACAGACATATTAGCAGACAGATATTAGCAAGATACATAGCGAGAGCAACACAGGTAACAGAGAGGGATGATCGTCTCTGTGGGGTGGCCTTAAATAGACAGAGGGGGGCGGAGGCAGAGAGAGGGAGGGGCGTTAGAGAAAAAATTAGCATATCAATTGGTGCTCCAAGAACGATTACACGGCAAGCAAGCCTGAAAATCAGGAGAAAGACACACTAAAATTAAATAACCTAGTAAAATATCGAAATGTAATGTAATACAACACAGAGGGTCGGTCAACACACAATTAACGCATAGCCTGGTTGATTACGTATTTCAAAGATTGCTAAGTTAGAATTTGAGTGTGAACATTCTAAAGAGGACACAGGCAGAGAAAACAAGTCGCCAGAGAGAGAGAAAAAAGATAATCTTAAAACTTCCCCGTAGAAGTGGTTCAATCTTAATTTTAGAACTTTCGTGACTGCAGGAATTATTATTTGGTTCTTTCGGTTAAGTCACGTCTAAAGATAAAATAATAAATTAAATTAAATAATAGAATACGACGTTTCGATTGCAACACAAGCAATCATCATCAGGTATAATGAAATAGCGACATAAAATCTAACCAGAAAACTATAGACAGACATATTAGCAGACAGATATTACCAAGATACATAGCGAGAGCAACACAGGTAACAGAGAGGGGTGATCGTCTCTGTGGGGTGGCCTTAAATAGACAGAGGGGGGGGGGGGGGCGGAGGCAGAGAGAGGGAGGGGGGTTAGATAAAAAAATTAGCATATCAATTGGTGCTCCAAGAACGATTACACGGCAAGCAAGCCTGAAAATCAGGAGAAAGACACACTAAAATTAAATAACCTAGTAAAATATCGAAATGTAATGTAATACAACACAGAGGGTCGGTCAACACACAATTAACGCATAGCCTGGTTGATTACGTATTTCAAAGATTGCTAAGTTAGAATTTGAGTGTGAACATTCTAAAGAGGACACAGGCAGAGAAAACAAGTCGCCAGAGAGAGAGAAAAAAGATAAGCTTAAAACTTTCCCGTAGAAGTGGTTCAATCTTAATTTTAGAACTTTCGTGACTGCAGGAATTATTATTTGGTTCTTTCGGTTAAGTCACGTCTAAAGATAAAATAATAAATTAAATTAAATAATAGAATACGACGTTTCGATTGCAACACAAGCAATCATCATCAGGTATAATAAAATAGCGACATAAAATCTAACCAGAAAACTATAGACAGACATATTAGCAGACAGATATTACCAAGATACATAGCGAGAGCAACACAGGTAACAGAGAGGGGTGATCGTCTCTGTGGGGTGGCGACTTGTTTTCTCTGCCTGTGTCCTCTTTAGAATGTTCACACTCAAATTCTAACTTAGCAATCTTTGAAATACGTAATCAACCAGGCTATGCGTTAATTGTGTGTTGACCAACCCTCTGTGTTGTATTACATTATATTTCGATATTTTACTAGGTTATTTAATTTTAGTGTGTCTTTCTCCTGATTTTCAGGCTTGCTTGCCGTGTAACCGTTCTTGGAGCACCAATTGATATGGTAATTTTTTCTCTAACCCCCCCCCTCTGTCTATTTAAGGCCACCCCACAGAGACGATCACCCCTCTCTGTTACCTGTGTTGCTCTCGCTATGTATCTTGGTAATATCTGTCTGCTAATGTCTGTCTATAGTTTTCTGGTTAGATTTTATGTCGCTATTTAATTATACCTGATGATGATTGCTTGTGTTGCAATCGAAACGTCGTATTCTATTATTTAATTTAATTTATTATTTTATCTTTAGACGTGACTTAACCGAAAGAACCAAATAATAATTCCTGCAGTCACTAAAGTTCTAAAATTAAGATTGAGCTATGCACTTTGAAATTTGGATTGCAAACGATTTTCTTTATAACAAAAAATTGTATTCTTTCGGTAAAGTCACGTAGATAGGTTCAAATAAAATAACAAAAAACGACGACGTTTTGATCGCAACACACGCGTTCGTCATCAGGAAGAGGGGGTTAGCTTCTAAAAGCAAACCGTTTATAAAGGTTTAAAATGGGCGTAGCCAATGTTAATGTCAGTGGTGGGCAGCGATCGCGACGCTGGTGGGTTTTCCACCAATCAAAGGGCTGTCAAGTAGTTTGTTGTCATTCCCCCGCACCTCCGATTCGTGCGGTAGGCTACGTACGGTGTGTGAAAGTTCAACGTAGATTATTACCCACCACTATCGCCACCGTCATTATGATCAACAATTGCTATCACCATCATTACCTTCACTACTGCAACCATCACCGTTATAATCAACACATCTCCGCCACCATCATGACCAACAATTGATATTAGCACCACTACGTTTGCCATAACTTCCACAACCACATTCCCACCGCTATCACCATCATCGTGATCATCAATTGCCATCACCATCGCCACTATTATTATTATCATCACCACCACCGCCGCTGTTAAGACCACGAATCGCCACCACCACAACCAAATTCCCACGGCTACCACCATCATCATGGCCATCAATTCCCATCATCATAACCATCAATTGCCATCACCATCGCTATCACCATCACCATCACCACCACCACCGCTGTTTAGACCACCTATTGCCACCACAATCACATTCCCACCGCCACCACCATCACTATGACCACCAATTTTCATCACCATCGTCGTCGCCGATTTAAGACCACCAATTGCCACCGCTACCACCACCGTCTCCACCACCGCCACCACCACCACCGTCTCCACCACAACCACCACCGCAGTTTAGACCACCAATTGCCACCACAATCACATTCCCACCGCTACCACCATCACTATGACCACCGCCGTCTCCACCACCGCCGTCTCCACCACCACCTCCACCACCACCGCCGTCTCCACTGCCGTCACCACCACCACCGTCACCACCACCACCACCACCGTCACCACCACCACCACCGCCGTCTCCACCACCACCGCCGTCTCCACCACCACCGCCGTCTCCACCACCACCACCGCCGCCACCACCTCCACCACCACCACCTCCACCACCGTCGCCTACCAAGTCTCCGCGTCTCCCAGCGCGCGTGCCCCTCTCCGTGTTTACCACTCTCTACTGTACCGGCGCGCGCGCACTGTACGTCGCGTTTCCGGCGGAAAAATTGCGCGCATGCGCCGGAAATGAAAATTGAATTTCTTTGTTCCGACCGCGTTGCAGATTACAAACTACATTCTAACAACACTAAGATATGTTAGAATAACTGACAGTGCCCATCGCAATTTGCAGTAGAACAAAAAAACTCGAGAAAAAAAATGTTGACATATATCGATTCACGCCTTCGCAGCCTATTTCGATTTCCATTCATGATTCTGTAATCGATGGTTGTACTATTGTTCCTTAAGTGGAATCGATAGCTGCTCAGAGTACAGCAATGTCATTGTTAACGATCACTCGATGGTTCGATAATCGATCTGGAATCGGAATCTACGTTCATATAAAATTCGATTCCTCTTGCCTTGACATTCGGCGAAATAGTTAATGTACGATTCAGTGGAATTGATAGTCTGCCCCTATAGACTCGTATTAATCGTATGTAAATATATATTTTGCATTTCTAATTACTGTATGTATCGGTGAATCGAATGCAATAAAATCTAAATGAGTCAATGCAATTTTTTTCATGAGACCAGCGAAATCCATTGTTTGTGCTCTACTTACGATGCTCCCTTCCATGAACCCGGAGTGACCAGTATGGTTCAGTCTGGACAATTGACCTCCACCCATCCAAAAGGGATGTACTCTACATGGTGGTCCAATATCTTACGACTTCCCCATTTAATTCTCTGAAACGTAATCTTTCTTTTAAGGGAAGGTTTATTTAAAACAAAAACGAGTATGCAAAGGAAAAACGTTATACTGGTAGGAACCACCTGGTTCCACCAGCCCACAGGGGATTATTGTGTCCGTCCGTCGTGCATCCAAAAATGGGAGGGGTGGGGCTGGGTAGAGAGGGGAGGGTGGGGCTGGGTGGGAGGGGTGGGGCTAGGTGGGGAGGGGCTGGTCACCCCGTGGTGCCCTTATAAAATTCAACGTTTAACCTACTCACGCCGGCTTGTGCCCGCCCTCACAGTCGGGCATATTTGCGGAATACACCACGCCGCCGTTGACCCTGGCCATTGACCGAGCAACCCAACGTTCCTACCAGCTCCCTCCGCAGGAATGTGTTATGGGTCAATTCATTGGAAGTTCCAAGACCTCTGCATCATCCTGCGCATCTATACCGGCTTTAGAACGCAGGGCCCTCAGTGGTGACCGATGTTGACTGACACCTACCTGGGTCCTGCAGAGTGATTGACAAGTCTCAGGTTGATTTTGGTTACCCAGTTGAGAACTCGATCAGAATGAGTCTCCAGGGACCATTAGTTTGCCAGTAGCAGGCGATGATAGACCCCGTGTATAGTCCCAATTCAGTAATTTCCAGAGAAATGTACGAGTCTGGCAAATTTGGACCATGCCACCGGCAACACTGGGCCACTTTCTAGTGACCCAACGGGATCTTTAACTTCTAATTTGTAGAATTTAATACTTAATGCACCCGCAGTGTTAATCAGGGCGGCCGCTGGAATCTAACCGTGGAGATCTACAACAAGCGGTGGACGCGCACCAGCTGGGCCACATCACGAGTGGTATCTCTGATTGACCGCCAGTACATTTAAATTAGAAGTCAGTGTCAACGTTTTATATATTAAGTACCAAACATGCGAATTAGTTACCCAGGAAAGTCTCACTGAGTCTCAAGACTCGCTCACGATGGTCCTGCTACAATTGCTGTTGTTTGACCGATCCCATTAATAGGAGATTGGCTTCGTATGGGAGGGAAATGGACAACTCGGAGAAAACCCACGACACATATACGAGGGGGCGAACTCAAAAGCTCCGCGCAGATAAATACAACAATCCGTTTGATGTACACTGCCATGTATTGGTCACACACCCACATGCCTACAACACCTGGCAAGCCCCTCGTGTTGGTTGGTCACTCATACAAATACATAAGGGGCCGTCCATAAATGACGTCACGCACCTAGCGGGGGGGTGGGGTCAGACATTTGTGACGATGTGTGACGAGGGGGGGGAGGCTTGAGGAATGTGACGTCACATCAAAATGCGCAACTTTAAATAAATATAGACAACACGTTCTACTTAATTAAATAGACGTTTTAATAAAAGTTTTCTCCTACAACATCAGAGTGCAGCGCCACATTAAATACGCACTACAATGACAATAGTTTAAAGTGATTTGAAGCATCTTTGATTGGGGGGGGGGGCAGAGCTTTGTGACGTCATATTTGAGGGGTAAAAAGTCGTCCAAAATCGCGTGACGTCATTTATGGACGGGCCCTTATCAAATAATTCCCTCATTTGGCCGTATAAACTAATCGGTATGTGTTACCAATATCTGCTCCAGCCCATGGACTAAGTGGAAATCCACTACTGTACTTGATACGAGACACAGCCACAAGCAGACTGTGTACACGTGCAGATTTTGCATTTTTTTATTATGAAAGGAATTGTATGAGTTGACGTATGACCAAACCATTCGCCAGATCCTTTCAGATCTCGGATGCTAAGCACGTTTGAGCCTGGATAGTGCATGGATTGGCGACCACCATGCATAACAGGTGCTATAGACTGCCGGGCTACGTGGTGGGCAGTACAACAAAATCAAAAGTGTTCTACCAAAACTGCACTTCGATTACGCCACGTCAAAAAGCACGGGCCGAAATACATTTGGACACCGAATCCGTCCTTCTCCAATGTCGTTCCACCAGGGAGCGCTAGCTATCTCAGTTCGCCCGGGACGGTTCTCAGCTGGGAACTTTTAAATGGGGAGGAACGGGACGAGACCCCGAAGCGGACCGCTCGCCTGGGTCGCTCTCCTGTCAGCGAGGGGTTCTGAACGCCATGAACACTCAGCGTGAACAGCGACACGAGGAGGTCTCATCAGGTGAGGGCCGACTGACACCTACACGTAATCTTCACCACCATCGTTATCGACATGTTTGTTATGATCAATCATGCGTCGTCGTCACGGTTTTTACCGTCAACATCAACAGCCGTCAACGCCATGTGTTTTGCCACGGTTATCGACGGCTGAGTTATTGTTAATACGGTACAGTTTGGATTAATCGGGTCTCGATATAACCGCATATCAGTCGTGGGGTCGTGCATCATCATCGTCGCGATGTTAAGCATCGTAATGGTCATCGGCATGAAAAACACAACTCTCAACTTAACGGAACGACTCGGCGAGAGAAAACGAAACGTGCGGCTGGTCTCACAGCGGTTTTTTTCTGCTGACCGTCGACCACAAAATATATATTGGACAGACCCAAGTATGCATTTGTTTTGGCAATGTCTCCGTCAACATTCACTAATAGAAGCCAGCAAGGCTATGATGATGTTTCGCGGCCGTCTCGTCAACATAAGACTCTTGACTCAACGAGTGTTGTTTATCTCGCGGCTCAAGCCTTGGAGAAGTTGTTACACCATGTCTGACAGGTGTTGCTCTTGCTGAGTAAGTCCGGCAGGTAAAACATCATTGCCACGAGAAATCCGCACGCCTCCTGTGTTTCCTCCAAGGACGACTCATCCTTACATGAGTACATAACGCAGGATGATTGAATTGCCTACTTGGGAAGCAAAGGCGGTCGGGCATAGTGCTTGCCTCGATAACAGTATTACTAGTTCCAACACAATCCATGTATCTCAAGTCAAGTTTATTTTGTTTAACCAGGTGAGAACTCAAAGAGACCAGAATATAGTCTCATTTGCAAGAGTGACCTGGTTCATCAAAATGATAAAAGCAAAGCTAATAAAGTACAACAATAAAACGAAGAGAAAGCTGCACAAAAACAAATGTGCTGCGTGAGAAATCGTAAAATACTACACAAACATAAATCAATATTACTGGTAGGAACCTCCTGGTTACACCAGCCCACAGGGGATTATTGTGTCCGTCGTGCAGGGAGGGGCTGGGTGGGGAGGGAGGGGCTGGGTGGGGAGGGGAGGGTGGGGAGGGGCTGGGTGGGGAGGGGCTGGTCACCCCGTGGTGCCCTTATAAAATTCAACGTTTAACCTACTCACGCCGGCTTGTGCCCGCCCTCACAGTCGGGCATATTTGCGGAATACACCACGCCGCCGTTGACCCCGGCCATTGACCGAGCAACTCAACGTTCCTACCAGCTCCCTCCGCAGGAATGTGTTTAAACATTCCCTGCAATGTAAGTCGACTGGGGCAGATTATTTTGAGACTGATCATAGTAAATTACAATCAAGTTCCAGAAACATGAAACAGAGATAGGGTGACAATTGTACTAGCATTGTACCAATATCTGTATTACTCAATTGTAACTATACAAAGCAATAATCGCCCCACCTCCCACCCCCTACTGGCAGACTCGTGTCTGCTTGCAGGCCAGGTGCCAACCCTCCCGATGCTCACATTGACAGCTGCCACTTGGGAAGACTTTCAAATGTTTGAGTTGAGATGTGATGTGAAGTGCTCGGAGCGCTAAATTAAACACATATACAGATGTCGCTTGCATAACGCACGACAATACGTTCCTGAAAAACGCGCTATATGAATTCCATTTTCCCATATACTTGTTATAAGGCGTTAGCCCTGGGTTTACAAAATACTTAATAATATCAACATTACCAAACCTACTTAATGCGGGGTTAATAATAAATCATCATTAAGATTCAAAGATTACATACTTACAAATACTGCTAAATAAGGATGAAATGCAGGGCTTCTTGAGCAGCACGTGGGATGCAAAGGAAGTCGATCTAAGATGGCTGCTCTGGGTGCCGCCGTGATGCGGTCACCCCATCAGAATTGTATTTTTCACTTTTAATTTTTATCATTGATACATTTAAAAAAGTAGACATTTTTATTTTTTCTTGAGCGCGCCTAAAAGTTGAGGCGCCCAACTGAGAATTTGCGCTATGGGGGGGGGGGGGGCGTTACACGAGGGACATCTCTATCATTGATTCTTGGGTCAGATTGCACGAGTAAAATGGTAATGTATGTAGTAAACCCTCCTCCACCCGACGCGGTTACATCCAGCAACATCAGGCAACTACCAGCGAAACGTCTTACCAAATTGTTAAATGTTATCGATCGCTCTCTCCAACATCATCGGTATGCTGAAGCAATAACTAGCGCGTTGTTTACGCGACATTATTTATGTGGCCGTGTTGAGTGGAGGAGGGTGTATGATACGTTGGCGTTTCACTCACGCGATCTGTCACCAAAAACAAACCATTGGTCGCGAATGCCTACGTGCTAAATCAATGATGTCAATACAGGGACTCCTCTACTTACGACCGAGTTTGGTTCCAGAGGTCTGTTCGTAAGTAGATTTATTCGTAAATCCAACTTTACTCCTGTTGATTCCAAACATGTAGTACGGCATGTACGCTCAACATGGGGAATGGCTTCAAAAGTTAAATTTCGATTTAAAGCTTTCGTGACTGCAGGAATTTATATTCTTGGCTATTTCGGTAAAGTCACGTAGAAGGGAAATAATAAAATAATAAAAATAAAACAATTAAATTCTCACGACGTTTCAGCCACAACGACGGCTGCTTGCGTTGTGGCCGAAACGCCGTGAGAATTGTATTATGTTTTATTTTTATTATTTTATTATTTCCCTTCTACGTGGCTTTAAAAGTTGTATACTCACCTGAAGATGCCACAGGATCTTCATGTTCTGCAGATGTAGATGCCACCACTGCCATCTATCGCGCAGCGTTTGAACTTACGACTCTCAGTCCGAACAGGCAACTGGACATACAGACAGGTTTTGTTCGTATCTCTGAAAGTTCGTAAGTCTATTGTTCATAAGTAAAACAGTCCCTGTATTTGTCCCTTTCTCCACACGTGTTATTAGAGAGCGCACGCATCCTGGAACGGGGCTGCGACCACGTGACACGTGCGGTGCAGGAGGCGTGGAGGCGCGCACGATTGGAGACCCCGGCGCCCTCGCCCTGCGCAAACCTCCTCCTCGGGGTCGCGAGCGCGCGCCACGTCACCAACCCCCGCGGTCTGAGCGGGGGTCACACGGTAGGTGCGAACCACCTCCCCACCCCAACTACCACACCCTCCACCTCCGAAGCCCCAAACCCTATACCACTTGGCACTTTCTATCCCGCACGTGCAAATATGCACCTACCTTACGGAGTCGGGTTACGAAAAGTCAGAAGCCACTGGTCAGGAGGAGCTTTATTTGGTCAGTATTCGATCAGTACATTGGCACGTGTGAAAAGTAATACTGTCAAATTATTGTAGACAATGCTGTCGGGTCGTGGCGGGTTAATGACAATAATTTTGGTATCAAATTTCCAAGTGGCCTAACCCATAAACAAATATGGATCAACCAACACTATTGACATTATCCGCAACATTATAAGTGGCAGAAGCGTAATCACTATCACCATCAGCAGCATTATCACCAGTATCAAGCTCAAATCTTCACTTGTTGATTGACTTAAGTCACTCTTCGAAGAGACTGGAGTCTGAATGGGCTCCCACCTTTAAGAGTCAAGCATTATCATCCTCCTCTCCCACTGCCATCTCAACCCTCTTTGACAACGACCAGTCTCAAAACAATGTGCCCGAGCCGATTTACGCTACAGGGAATATATTACTTAACATTGATTCATGTTTGTGTAACATTTTACGATATCATGTGATACAGTAATGTTTGTGCCAATTTTTACTTGCTTCATGGCTGCGCTTTGTTTTGCCAACGGCATTTTGGTGACCCAGGTCACTTACAAATGAGACAATTCTGGCCTCTTGAGTTCTCAACTGGTTTAATAAACGTGAATCCCTCCCCACCCCCCACCCTGCCCAGGTGTACGAAATCCGCGTCCTCGTCGCGGGCCAGCTGGACTCGTGCCCATGCACGATCGAGCGCCGCTTCTGCCAATTCCAGCTCCTGCACCGCGCACTCCTCTCCGAGCTGGGCGCGTCGGCCCTGCGGGGCACCTCCCTTCCGCGCTCTCTGCCGGCTGCGCTCTCGCTCCTGCCGCTGCCGCCTCCGGCTCCGCGCTGCCTCCAGCTCTACCTGCGTGCCCTCTGCGCGCTGCCGACCGTGCGCGCCTCGCGCCGCTTCCAGGAGTTCCTGTGGCTCGAGGAGACGGCCAAGGGTCACGCGTGCCTGCGTGGGGGCGCCTACGCCGAGGCCGCGTCGCTCCTGCGATCCGCCTCGCTCCTCCAAGAGAGGGCGGCGTGGGTCGCCGCGGACCGCGCGCACTCCGCGCCCACGCTCTCCGCCCTCGCCGTGTGCGCCAGGGACATGGGGCGCCCGCGCGACGCGCTCGGATACTGCGAGCGAGCGATCCAAGCGCTGAGCGGCGGCGGCGGGGTCGATGGGGTTAGGACGGTCGTTGGCGGACGGGCAAGGCCCCTCCGCCAAAGATACCCCGAGCTGTGGGCCCCGCTACTCCGCGCGCGAGCCCGGCTGCGCTGGGAGCTCGGAGAGACGGACGCCATGGACGAAAGGGAGGATAAGAATGTGGGAGTTGATGGGAGTGGTGACCCTCGCTCGCTTAAGGAGGTCGTCATTGCCCAGTACCTGCGGTGATGGAGACGAGGCGGTGGGGTGGGGGTAAACAAGAAAAGTGACGAGCGAACAGAAAGTGAAATGGGAGATGGGTTAAGCAGCAGAGGTGAGGATGGGGATAGAGGAAATGATCGGAATGAATGGGTATGGTGTTAGGAGTTTGGTTGGCTGATATAATTTGGGATAAGTGGTATGGCTGGCATTTGGATGGCTGATGTGGATCGGATTAGGGATAGAATTTCGTATTTTTATGGTAAGGGCTAGGGTCTAGTTGAATATTTATTCGAGGTATTTAAGGGGGGGGGGCATCTATTTGAGCTCAGGTTTATGCGTTGCAGCCATTGCACATACCTAGCACAGACCTACACAGCAAATACTGTTAGGGATGACTTATTAAGGGTCGCATGACGCACGTGGAAGTGGCGTGGCTATAACCACGCCTGGCCGCCTTTGTCTCCTTAATGTCGAATTCGTATTTAAGGCCGAGCATCGATTTCTGTTCGTCTCGTTTTACCACACCCTTTGTATTGTCACTCGATATATCCGTCTCGTTTTTGCAGTTTCTCGTGCTCATTAGCCTCAATGTACCGTCACATCATCGAATAAGATCGACGCAGAGTTAAACAAGATGCTGCGGAAGCATTTCTGGCATCCTCAAGGCAACCATTGTGGACGGCCTCTACCTCTGGATTGGTATTGCAACCCGGGGCACGAGTGACAGTAGCCAGCCGTGCAGAACAGTCGCGCGAGACCACGAACCCAAGGCATCCCTCTCGGCCATGTCCAGAACGTGACCTGCATCTGCGGTGAAGAGCGGGCGATGCCTCCTCGCTCACATCTGCTCCGCTGTCGTCTGCTAGACGAGCCGTTCACAGCTGATGGCGATGATGATTTAAGCACTGTGACTGATCGTGCGTGGGCCTGTGCACGCATGGTCGTTATTGATTTAACTCGGTTGGTATGAAGGACACGGAATGAATGAAAATGCATACACAGAACCTTTCCGAACCAGTGCGTAAGCTACCACATGCGCAAGCTTCTAAAGGATGAGGTTAATACTTTATATTTAATGTATACGTTTTGTCCGCGCAGATACGCATAAAGGGCCCGAGTCTGGAATTACCCTCCCCGCCAATTCTTATCCATAGGCCAGATTTGTGGGATATGTTTAAGGGTTAGGATTGAGGAGTTCAGGGTGTAGAGTTTGTGAGTTTAGGTTATGGAGTGTGTTTGGGTTTAGTCGAGGATTTGGGGTGATAAGTTAGGGGTTTGGGAGTTAATGTTTAGTCAGGTTAATACGCAGACTTTCGCGACCAATAACCACTAGGTTTTTTTGTGGTTAGATCGCGTAAATATAAATGTGTCGTTAAACTCGCCACCACCCGACACAGCCAATTAAGGTTTGTCACGTAAATAAAACACACCAATTCATTGCGAGTTGAGCACACCGATGTATTGGAGAGTAAACCCACAAAAATATTATTTTGTGTTTGTGTTGAATGTTTAGATTAACACGTAAGGCTTTCGCGACCAATATCATCCATAAGAGGTTTTTTGGTGTTTGTGGGTTAGGAGTTTGGATTTTGTTAGGGATTGGTGTAGGGTTTGGGGTGATGAGCTTGAGGTTCATGGCTTTGGGGCGTCGGATCATTCTTGGGAGTTGTTGGGGTTAGGGTTTAGAGCTTAGGGGTTTGAGTATATGGTTTAGGGTTGGGGATGATGGTTAGGGATAGTATTACCCAAGCATGATTTTCTTGCCACGAATCTGGTGGGACACGTAGTAACCTCTCGGCATGTAGCAATTCACCGTTACCCGCTGAATCCGTTAGCAGTGCGCGAACCAACTTCCACGTGGTGGCCACGTTACGGACAGCTGCGATGACCGCGATGAGGCGTGGGGAGGCTGGCGAGACCTATTTTTGCCCTTGTTTTTATCTCACGCTTCCTCTTCTGTACCCAGTTTTATTGTCGCACGCTTCCTCTTCAAAATAAAAGTTTATCGATCTTACCCGAGGCATGGCGACTTCGCGTAACGACTCGGAAAGTCTCGGGTGGCTCGTGTTTTGCAGCTGTACACTTCGGTTGTGTGAGAACTCCCTGGTTGTCTCGACACGAGTTTAAAGTTGCGTTAGTCAAACAGCGATTAGTGACGTGGTTCATTACATATGAAGTGAGAAAGTTCCCATATTGTAGCAGCTCACTCCGAGCTATACATTCCCTGATAGTGCATTGTCTTTGTGCTATTCGCCTTTTGGCGTTCTCTGGTTTAACACTTTGAGACTAGGCTCTGAAGAAAGCTGTCTCTGCTGTAGACCAATCAGTTTCAAGGACAATGCATATATTATCTGATGTTTTATTTGTCATGTTCACCACAAATACCTGTGGTTAATGCAGACAGGATTCCTTGCAAAAGGTTTCTGTTTGGTATTTTAACATCTTAACACATGTTTTATTGCCAGAAAGGGTAAAAACATATTCTTATATTGTGATAATGGCAAGAAAGGTCCCATAGAATAAACCCGCTTCATCATTCTACTCTTCGATTTGTACTGGATGTATCATATAGGATCCACTATTGTAACCTATACTTAAAATACAATCTTACATCACTTGGTACAAGATCAAAGCTCCATCGGTCCTTGTTCATCCATAAAATAATTATCAGCAAAGATTTGTGCTATGATTGTCTATTCATTAACCCCATCTTCAACCACAATAAACCTAAGACGTCCATCTAAGTGTCGTTTAACTATCCCAAGAATTGCAATAGGTGACGAAGCCTTTGCCGTTGCAGCACCAACGTTTCGGAACAAACTTGTTTCCTCCCTTAACATCGTCAAGCTTCCTTAAAAAATATCCTGAAGCAGAAGATTAGTGCTGGTCACAACCACATTTGCAAATGTGATTTGTAACTTTTATCCTTACCAGTGTATTGATAGTTACGTTTTAATGTGCACTTTTTTTATCGAGGGGCACTGTGTGTTGTGTTGGTGTGGTCTGGGCCTGTTTTGTTACCTTGCCCATGTTTGGAAATTGATGTACTTATGCAATTTAAACTTATATACGTTTTTGTGATTTCCCTATCTTTCCTATATTTTGCACTTATATCGTGTTTTGTATTGTTTTTTTTTTGTTCTAAGTTTCTGACCCGCCCCGACTGGAAATCTATGAAAAAAGAGCTTTACAGCTCATCGGATTTCGTCAGGATAAATACAGATACTGATTCTGTATGTCGCAACCAGTTGCGCAGCTGGCTGCTTACAGAAAAAAACACTACGGCAGCAACTAATAATTCGCGATCCAAATAATCCACGAATCCCTGTAATGTGCGGTTCATCTGCGCTTCGCGGTTGCTCCAGTAATCCGCGGAATACCGCCGTGGACTGACAATTGTTCGCGGGTCGCAAAATCGCGATCCGTAGATTAGGGCCGAGCTAGCGTGGAGCTTCAGGGAAACGCAGAGGTAAGATTTTTTTTTTTATCATTTTGCATTGTTTTGGTTTATGTCGCATAGACGTGCTATTTAGCAGAAATGTGTTTTTACTGGTAGGAACCTCCTGGTTACACCAGCCCACAGGGGATTATTGTGTCCGTCCGTCCGCCGTGCAGGGAGGGGCTGGTGGGGAGGGAGGGGCTGGGTGCGGAGGGGAGGGTGGGGAGGTGCTGGGTGGGGAGGGGAGGGCTGGGTGGGGAGGGTAGAGTGGGGAGAGGCTGAGTGGGGAGGGTGGGGAGGGGCTGGGTGGGGAGGGTGGGGCTGGGTGGGGGGTGGGAGGGGTGGGGTTGGGTGGGGAGGGGCTGGTCACTCCGTGGTGCCCTTATAAAACTCAACGTTTAACCTACTCACGCCGGCTTGTGCCCGCCCTCACAGTCAGCCATATTTGCGGAATACACCACGCCGCCGTTGACCCTGGCCATTGACCTAGCAACCCAACGTTCCTACCAGCTCCCTCCGCAGGAATGTGTTTTATCTCATTTTGCATTGTGTTGGTTTATGTCGCATAGACGTTGTGATATTTAGCAGAAATGTGTTTTTTATATATATTTTTGTTGGACTGTCCTTGCACAAACCAAAATGGCAGATTTTCCCCATTTGGGTCACAGCAAAACGAGTAACCGCGGGCGCCCCCCAACCCCCACCACATCACAACTGATGACTGCCTTGCCCTGTGCCTCTGCTGTTACAAGGACTCTGAAAGCCCATTCGTGATCCTGCCGCGTGCAATCCACCCTGTGGTGGGAAAACGGGAACTTCGCACCGGAGAAAAAAGGGAAACGGGGATGAATATGAACACGAGGACGGTTACTTTTGGGAAATGTTCACGATGAAACATAACAGTCTCGATCCGCATTTCGGCCACTTAATGGAGCATTCAAGTGCAGATCTAACCGTCGATTCGTGACGTATGGTTAATCGGCTTACGATACGAGATGAGATGTATACGTGCAAGTATCTATTATATTTAATTCGTGCCAGTTTTACCCGCGTTTTTCTTTGAGGTCACAGTCTGTAACAAATTCTGGGTCATTATTTTCGTGTTAATTATAGCGCCTCTCGTGGCTGCGTGAGTCACGTGATCCATACATAACATTAACGACGCTGACGTCGGTTTTCTGAGTATTTTAGTGGTGAAAACGGCCTTGGGGCCACTAATCTCAGATTACAGACGCACACAGTGGGACCCCCTCGACAAGTGACAGTTGAATTTTGCCCGGCCCAAGACGCAGTTAAGTTACACAGCAGGTGCCGAACCTGGCACGGGCACCTCCACACACCGTTCCGTTTGAATAAGCTGCTGTATTTCGGTAGTCGAATAGCCTCGGACCACTATTCTCAAATCATAGATCCACTCTACGAGTACAAATGTCACGTGCCAAACTTGGCACATGTGCCTACGTGCATTTTTCAACTCTAATAAGTAGCTGGGGCATTTTAATGGCCAAATTATCTTGGGCCACTAATCTTGTGACACCCAAATCTGTTTTTGGAGTTGCCAAATTATCTTGCTTCGTACAGTACTTATAGAGGATACAAACCCTCTCATTCCCCTCTGTGGACCTGTTCTCTGAGATTAGTGGTTCAAGACCATTTGACTACTGAAATACCGCAGCGAGGTATTCAAATGGAACGACGTGTGTAGGTGCCTGTGCCAAGTTTGGCACTCAGTTTTATAACTAAAAACTGCGTTGAGGACCGGGCAGCTTCAACTACCACACTCATACACTGGTCCCCCCCCCCCACCTCTGTGAATCTGTGACTTGAGATTCGTTGCCACATGCCATTTCACAATTTTTGCAATATCCAACTACTTGTTGGAAATGTGGCTGCGAATCATAAGCCGGGTGGAAGATAAGAAGCCAACCCTGAGCATTGTTACTCATTTAATGTTAGCGAGCGTTTGGCTTTGAAGTTGGAGGAGACCAGAGGGTGCGGATAAAATCCACAAAGCACACGAGGGGATAACGATCAGAAATTATGTTACACAGGCGACAGGGCCAAAACCTACTTGCTGTGCTGCTATCTCATAATACAAATTTAGTTGAATTAATTTGGCCTCCTATTTCACCAATAAAATAACATCCACAGTCCACCAGCTGATCGGCCTCCTGTGCCAATCTTTTCCAGCAGCGTTTGTCGTAGCAGTTTGGACCGGCTTCACATTTCTGTCTCAGCAGCGCACGGCCTTCTGAACAAATGCTGCCAGATTGTCTGGTGTTATTGGTGAAAGTCCTCCATGAACACTGTGGGGACTAATCAGAGCAGCGACATGACACAAATTGTATCCATGTTGTCTACTGCATTTCATTTAGTAAGAAAAGGCTGAGTCTGAGGACTTTTTTTCAAGAATGGTGCTGCATTGATTTGGGGTGTCTGGCGAGTTCCTTTGAAGGAGAAAAAGAGTTCAACATCGTGTAATGAATAGTCTCTGCACGATCTGCCGACCCTCAAAGTACCATCTCCGCTGTATTGCAGGTGTGCCCCATCATGGCCCCGGCACGCAAGTCCCTGAGCGAGGACTTTCGCGGGTCATGGGTACGCGTGTGTTTATAAAAGTGTCTCTCGCCAGGCGTGCGTGTATAAAAAGTGTCTCTTTATTGCGAGAGAGTAGAGTCACATCACTGCAGAACCTCCCATAAGCCCGCTTTGGGTAAGGTTCACTGCTTTAAAAAAAACATGCAACACAAAAACTGACGAGCGAAAGAAAAGGTAAAATCTCCTCGGGGAGGGGGGGGGGTGGGAGGGGGTGCACATCTCGGGGGAAGGGCGCTAGTCAGTGAAGCTATGGCCCTGACTAGAGTCCAAACACGCTAGCCAACCAGGCTGCAGTTTTGGTCATCAGCCCAACCACACTAAGAACCTGACCCTCGCCCTAACCCTTGTCATAACGACACAAGCCCAGCTTACCCTAACACTAGCCCCAACCATAACCATACTAACTGACCAGCTCCTACCACTAGCCCCTAGCCAAAACCACTATATCAAACCAGCCCCCACCCCTAAACTTATCACACTAAGTCAACCAGACACTAGCCCTACCCTACCCTTAATCCTAACTATAATGGCCAATTAGACACTACCCCTAACATTAACCACACTAACCGTATCCCTAATCTTAACCATACTAGGGAAGGCAGATCCTACCCCTAAACACTAACCATAACAGTCAACCTCCAACCCTAACTTGCCAACCAGCGGGTTCCTCGCACTATCTCTGATGCCAGTCCCTCCCCGGCACCGTTGCCCGTCCCAGTTTTCATCGATTATTCGCGTTTCACTTTTGGTCGTCACAACTGCTGAAACCGTGGCAGCTGCTGCTTCTGCTGTTGTTGCTCAAAGTGGCGTTTGTTGAGCTACTCAGCAGAGGAGACAGCTTTTCCCCTCTTGTACCGGTGCACCACAATGGTCGGATTCGCGTGCCATTAGGCAAATGGTCCCCCCCGCCCGTCTGTTTTTACTTCGGCCGATTTTTTTTTTACCGAAAACTGCGCCGATGCCTCCATCTCTAACCGGTCGAGCGAATCGCCGAGCCGATGCGTGATGATTCTTGGCCGTTTTTCTGAAAATTTTAGTCCACGTCTGGTTGTATAAAATGGCTCAATACTACTTCGAATGGAAAACGAAGGGGGAATTCGACAACAAGGTGGCCACTGAAACTGATCCTATGGATACACTTGCCCTACGTGTACACTGGCGCTTTACGCAATCAGCCAATAGCCGTTTGTGTACACTTGCCTGATATGAAATTAGCCATTGGCCCAATGTGTACTATTGAACACTGGTCCTATATGCAACCAGCCAGTGACCCAACGGTTATCTCTCCGTTCTCTTCCATCCGTCGTCGCATGGCATGTGACGATGGGACTGGACGAATTTTTTTCCCCTCCTTCCTTTCTCTGGTCATGGCAATCGCTTCCTGCGGACCTTCGCTTGCCTTCCGCGAGTCCTCCTCCATCACGCCATCAGTCCGCCTCTCGTGTGGACGACCTCTGCTTCTTTTGCTCCTTCCACGCGGCAGTGTGAGGGCACCAACGGTCATCCATTGGACTCCATTTTCCTTTGGCACCCAAATCAAATAATATTTGAATCGTTTGGCTTCTGTTGGCGTCACTTTAAAAAAGTCTCCGGCTGGCATGGATTATTCCTTACTTCTCAGCTTTCGTAATTTTCACACTCCCCCGGATCCTTCTCGACCACAGCAACTTACATTCCAAATGCGTCCATGATGTGACAAACATCTCAGACTGACAAAGAGCATGGCGAGAGGCGCCGGGAAGGGCCGAGCAAAGGAGAGGAAGTGACCGATCACAGAGGGCCTTAGCTGGTTGGTACTGCTACCAGCATCTCTCCTTCACCCTCTCTCGTAAGGGCCCAGTATTCAGTTTTGTCGAGTAGAAATAGGATGACACCATTACACACTCCGTCTTTATATTATCTATACTTGTTATGTAAGACTGGCTTATGTTGCAACCAATCACTGGCTCCGGATGTACATGGTCGGCTATTGTGGGTGGCATCAAAACAGCACTGGTTAGTCTAGGGGTGCCATCAACATTACACAAGTACCATGAAATTCACACTAGTATCACCACCATCAACATGACACGAGTACGATCAACATCTCGCCAGTATCATCAACTGCACACCAATATCATCACCATCAACATCACACCAATACCATCAATATTACGCCAGTGCCATCAATCTCACACCAGCATCATCACCATCACACCAGTACCATAATAATCTCTCACACATCCCAAAGTGTCTCTCTGCTCAAACGACTCCGGAGTGCCACTCAACTCCACTTCCAGGCAGTAGCATAAATTGTATCATATCATGACGGAGACCAGCTTTTCCATAGAACTACCATCGATACTGTGGAGGTGTGATGATCTGAGTCAACCCCTGAGAAGACTATGTACTTTTGACCTTTCAGATTATCAGCCGAGTGCTCTGACCCCAGAGACACCTGGATCATAAGTCCTGTTAAAAGCCCTGAGCCAGAGGTGGAAATTGCACATTCCAATGACAGGAGGTGAGGCAAAGTATATATATAAAAAGCTACAGTGGCTGTTTCAAACGCAGTGCATAATTGCGCACTTTTGGCAGAGTCTCGGTTAAAAAACGCAGACGTAACAATAACAATTATCTCAACAGTAATAATTATAACGACGATAAGGACATACAGTAACAGTTTAAATAATGTGTAAACAGTGTCGCGTGCGTCACGTACGATTCACGGGCCCAGATGAACATCCACGAAACTTCCACATCCTAAGCACCACAACTCCTCTCTCTTCTGCCCACCAGCCCGCCCGCCCGCCCACCCACCGACCGGCCTGCCCGCCCACCCGCCCGCCCGCCCACCCGCTCATCCGTCCGTCCGTCCCTTGCCGGACTCCACACATTGCAGTAACGCATGTATGCACGGGACGGGCAGAGTTCATCATGCAAGTGACAAAGGGCTCCTTCAAATTATCCGATCCTGGGATCCGGGCCAACCGAGGCACCTCCGTGGACATTGTCCGCTCAGGGTGCTCCATTGCCATTGAAGCTGACGAGGTTGCGGGGGGCCGCCGAGCCGGGCAGCGACCCCGGGGTTCGTGAAGTGTCCACGCTCACGTAGAACGTCTCCAGGCGACCTTTGCCCTTCACGTTGATGCTGCCGCGGCTTTCGCAGGAGTAGCCGAGCGACACGAGCACCTGGGCCGTCTCACCCGTCACCTGGACGAAGAAGAGGGGCAAGAAAGAGCACACGGGATGGGAGCAGGGATGGGAGCAGGGATGAAGTTCTGCTTGGGTTGGTGACACCACAAAAAATAATATTCTCGCACCAGACACACTATGTCCAGTATTCCTCTCTCGCTGTTGGCCATGTCACATAGACACCGGACTACAAAGAGGGAGAGGAAATTGTACAGGGACCCCCCCCGCCCCGCCGCCACCTGCTGACCGTGCCGCGCCATCCCCGGTACCTGTATGCGGTCCACGGTGCCCGTGCTCTCCATGCGGCTTGCCACATTCACCGTGTTCCCCCAAATGTCGTACTGCGGCTTCTCGGCACCGATCACCCCCGCGATCACCGGCCCGTGGTTCAATCCTGGGTCGTGGGGGGGGGGAGGATTTTTGAGTATAGGTCAGAGATTAGATTGAGCCAGACAGTGGTGGATGGTGTCGATTTAAAGACTAATTGACCAGTGTAACCACGAGGGGTGCTACCATTCATCGAGGTGAAACTTACATTTCACCTGGTTTATGGACTATATAAGGGGCTTCTTCTGACAAATTAAAAAATCTGAGCTTTCCCTACGAAAAAACTTTACTCATGATGGAAGTAAAGTTTGCAGGATTCTGGCTGGTAATAATTACAGCAGTGGAGGTGGCCAACAGGCGGCCGATGGCTCATGTGCTTCCAACTGAGCAAATTTGTAGTTTGGCAAATCTGGCACACCATGGCCGACTGTTTTTCGAATAACTTAACGGGATCTTTGACACCCGCTGTGTGTAGCAGTTCATGGTCACTGCCGTAACAATGGGCTCAGCCTGGTTACCAAAGACTGCACACGCAACCATCACATTACATTAGGATTTCCACTACATTTGGTTAAGTTCCAGCTCTGAAAAGGTTTAATATTCGTGCGACTAACATGAAATGAGCTTGTCACTGCCAGGCATGCGGTGCATTGGGCAACGTGGGCACCAGGCCGGCAGGCTGCCTCCCAGTGCCGCCGCGTACCGACACGCAGCTTGAAGCTGTTGAACGAGTGGCGGTTGTTCTGCTCCAGCGCGCTCATCATGGCCAGCACGAACTCCAGCGCGAGCCCCACGTGTGCATTGCCTCGCTCCTCCTCTTCCCGCACATTCATCTGGGGGCGGGAGGGAGGGGAGAAAATGTGATCACGGCACGTGACATCCCTTGTGGATGTATGTACGTTCAACTTCTTTTACTCTGCATGTAGCCAACCGTGCTAATTGGAGGGGTGAGGTGGGTGGCAAGAAGGGAAGGCAAAATGCCAGAGGTGGGGCGAAGACAGGGTGATGGTTGTGGCTTCAGCTGGTGTCTAATTAGCTCTCTACCTAAGGATAGTGTTAGGGGTAGGGCTATCATCTGGTTTGATGTGGGTCACAGATAGGGGCTTGGCTTGGTGTTAGGGTCTGGTTGAGTTCAGTGGTTAGGGTTTTGGCTCAGGTTATGGCCAGGCTTGTCATTTGCCAGAATGGCTAGGGTTAGGGCAGCTGCTACTAACGTCTTGCGAGGGTTAGTCCATAACAGACCAGCAGTGGCCCTGCTTATTTATGCGCTATGAAGAAGGGCCATTGGCTGAAACATGGCCTATAACAAATATTTTTCCATTCAAGGCCACAGCATTATTGACAAATGTGTTGAGATTATGTTGTTGTTGTTGTTAATTGTGCTCGTGCACCACAGCCAATGTACTAGCAGCAGCGGCGGCAGCATCACCAAATAATGTGTTCAATTTAGTTTGGGTTAGGGCTATGGGTAGA
Source organism: Lampetra fluviatilis (assembly GCF_964198595.1). Classification (NCBI taxonomy): domain Eukaryota; kingdom Metazoa; phylum Chordata; class Hyperoartia; order Petromyzontiformes; family Petromyzontidae; genus Lampetra; species Lampetra fluviatilis. The sequence continues at coordinate 10,172,508 of NC_136300.1, forward strand.
CCCTCACAGGGCACTGATTGGGCTCGCAAGTCACAGCTGTAGGGGTGTATTGTATGCTGAACTTCTTTCGCACCGTACGTAGCCAACCGCGCTAATTGTAGGTGCAGGGGAAGGACAAACTAAACACAAAAAGCAGTTTCGATTTAAAGCTTTCGTGACTGCAGGGATTCATCTTCTTGGTTTTTACGGTAAAGTCACGTAGAAGGGAAGTAATAAAATAATAAAAATAAAACATAATAAAATAATTCTCACGACGTAGCCGAAACGTCGTGAGAATTATTTTATTATGTTTTATTTTTATTATTTTATTACTTCCCTTCTACGTGACTTTACCGAAAAAACCAAGAAGACAAAAAGCAGTTTTAAAGAAGGGAGTTTTTAATCTAGATGATAGCTCTAATGGCTTCCTAACATCGGAAGGAAGCGTGTTCCAGACGGCCGCAGAAGCGCATCTGAAAGCGTGCGATGCAGTGACCATCTTTGTTTGATGGCCAGCCAAAAGCTGCTGCTGCTGCGAGGATGACCAGAGTTGTCACAATGGTTTATATTCCTGGATGAGATCAGCAAGGGCTGGAGGCGGGCTGTGATTAGCCAGGGATGCTGGAACACGATAAAATCGGACACCCGACAAAATCACCGGTCAGAGATTTGCCCATAAATGGATGGAGGCGTGGTGTTGCCCAAAGGGGCCTGTCTTTGCCCATATATGGTCTTGTGGATCGTGAACCGAGGTTAATCGCAACAATTCTTGCTCAGTCCATCCGGCAAGCCAGCCCAAAGTCGATCGTAACTTGCGGGTCAATCGCCGAGTCGATTCATTGCCGATCGACCCATGGATCGAGAAATCCCATTGGTTAGTATGGCGTCATCTGGCACGCCCCCTTTTTGTGATTGGCAAATATCTGCACGATCGGGCGACTCCCGTCGCAGCCCGTTTTTATTGCGTCACAGCGGCGCCGCGCGCACCTGCGCGTGGTCGTGTCCGGCCGTCAGGTTGAGCCCCACGGCCGCCATGTACGTGCTGCCGATCGTCTTGATCTTCTCCACGCCGCTGAACTTGAGCTTTGACAGCAGCTGCGGGGAATGACGGAAAAAAAAACACGGGACAGAGACGGAGGTCGCGGATCGGGAGTCACCGCAAAGCCCGCGGGTTTCAGGGTCTCGCGTCTTAAGTTGCCAATTTAACGTGAAATCAGTGATGTTGTTCAGAAGATGATGTTCAGACAACCCCGGAGATATAGCGATGGGATCGGCGTGTGTCGGCGCTGGGCGGATTGTTGCATCGCAGGATCGCAAAGAGGGGTTGCGACGGCTTGAGGAGCAATTCATCTAGATGACAATGATTACGATGATGATGACGATAATGGTGATGATCATTATGATGACAATGATTACGATGATGACGATCATTAAGATTAAAACGCTGACCATGAGGAGGATGATTGGGACAAGATGATAAGTAATTATGGCAATAATCACCAATACGACAATGACGATGATTATTCACAAGTGAATTTTGGGTGAAGTCATGGTAATCATCTGTCCAAATCTGTGTCATCAAGGCCCTCCACCACCCGACACAGCCATATTATCATTGCTTCAGCCCACCAGTACCTTTAAGAACAATCCTCACAATGACATTTAGCATTCAGATACGCGACATTTCCTTTGAAACTGCGTAAAACATCATCAGGACAAGATCCAGGAAGTCAGGATAACCACATCACCTGACCCAACTTCTTAAAATAGGGGTCATGACCCCAAAGGCACCAACCAATCAGAATGAACTAGATTTCAACCATTACAAAGTAATTTACTCTCATTTGATTCTAATCTATCTGGGCCAATTATTAACATAGAATGCATTATTCACTAATACTGCTTATGAACACATAAGCCTGAAGCAGGATAGTGCGATTATTAGGTTAGGGCCTTAACGGCACACGTTTGGCCAGATCATGCCATGACCTAACCAAAAAAAATCCATTATGAATCATAAAAAATCAACACATTCGTGAACATTAGTTATTTATTGTACTATGAAGGAGGACCATTGTCTGAAACGTCACTGATTACATATTATTTTCTTTGAAGCCTACACAGTGCTATTTACGAATGTGTTGAGTTTTTATTTATTTAGTTATTAACTGCGTTTCTGTACCACTACCAACACAGCAGCAGCATTAATAACCAGCTAATTTTGTTTGGTGTGCCAGGCTAGGTGCACTTTGAGGCCACGTGTGTGGAAGGCTCGCTTTGGAGGAGGTCACGGAACAGGCCGAGGCGTTGAGGCTGCCTACGGCATTAAGGTGACGATTCGTGACCACGACTATGACTTTGTGCCGAGTTAATCGTCATCGCCCTGCCCATCCAGAGCCCCCGTTTCTTCTGCTCCTCCCTCCCACTCCTGCTCATTGTTGTCGTCGTCGTCGCCGCCGTGGTCACCTCGTCGAAGTCGGCGATGATCTCGTTGAGGAGGCGCAGGCATTCGAGGCCGGCCTTGTTGGCGTCGGTCTCGTTGTAGAACTCCTTGAAGTCGGGGATGGAGGCGAAGAGGACGCACACGGCCTCGTGCGCTTGGTTGTAGAGGTACTGCGGGCGGGGAGCGAACCCACACACCGGAGCCGCCGGGGCAACGGAGAGAGGAGAGCGAGGGATCATCTACCGCACGATATTATCATACAACAACAACGACGACACCGCGATCCGATGTGGATTTGTAGAGCGTCTATATTACACAGTGGGCATAAGTAGTGAGGTTTCTCTGTGCGAGTCTATGGGTCTCTATATTAGTTAATGTGCCTGTATTCAAGTCTATGGGTCTTTACGTGAGTTTTCTATGTGAGTTGATGGGGTTATATCCGAGTCTACGGGTCTCCATGTGAGCCTATGGATCTCTAAGTGAGCACGTGAGTCAATAAACACGTCGTCGATGTATGTAGCATCTAAACGCAAGCGCATCTCCATGCGGCATGTTTTACTGCATAGAAAGAAAGAGGCATTCAATCATGGGCTGAGGGTATAAGCAAGGCCTACAGAGGCAGGGAGCCGACAGCACAGGTGGCAGGGGGGAAGGAAGTTGTTACGGGAGCAACAGATGAGAACGGGGGGTGGGGAGGTGGGGGCGGTGAGAGGAGGGGGGCAGCCCACCTCGTTGGGCATCTTCATCTTGAGGAAGATGTTGGCGACGTGAGCGGGGAGCACGTTCTGCAGCAGCACGCGGTTCACGTTCCCAATCATCTCCAGCTCCTCCCTCTCCTTCTCGAACTTCGTCCTCCACAGGAAGTCCAGGCGGCAGTAGTAGTTGTTCTGTGGCAACGGCAGCAGTGAGACTCGATAGTGTGTGTTTGTGCGTGCATGTCTGTGTGTGCGCATGTCTGTGTGCGCGCGTGTCTCTATGTGTGTTTCTCTTCGTGTATGTCTGTGTGTGTCTCTCTTCATAGGTGCTCGCTGACAGAACTTGCCCCAACAGTCTGTTAAGGCTATACGGGGGGGGGGGGGTCTATGGGTGTCTCCATGCGTTTGTCTGTCTCTATGTGGGTGTGTCTGCCTATAATCCATCCTGGGTTTAACCAGGTTGGATTTTGTGAGGAGCTCATAAATAAATCTTGATTTGTTAATAAATCCTTGAAAGATCTGGACACATTTCCCGTCAGTAAGCTCCTCTAGTGGTCAAGGCTGCATTGGCTGGGTCATGTAGCCTGCAGATATAGGGATATAGGGGGCTAAATGGGCACAGCAGGTTGTGGAGCTGAGTGGACTTGCTGAAAACTTGTACCAGCGGTATCAAGATCGGCTTCTATGGAGGAGGCTCGTGAAGGACGCTACTGGGCAGTAGGACGCAGTTGCCCTCCAACAATAGCGAAGGGCGGAGGAGCGACGCTCACAACAATGAGAGGAACGCAGGGTGACGAAAATGCAGCAAGTTGACACAATAGGGGGCACAGGTGGTGCATCTGCCAGTTAGTGAGTCAACCCACGGCTCTGTCCCGTGACCTTTCAGTGACCCTTCGACACTTTACGTGTCCTCGGACTGCACCTGGCCTGGCACAAGCGCCGAGGTGATGTCACCGCTACTTTGTAGCGAATGGCGGCTGTTGTTGTTGTGTCTGTATATGTGTTTGTGTATCCATAGCTGCTTGCGAACAGAACTTGCTCTAATAGTCTGTTCAGGCTATATGGGGGATCTTTGTCTTTGTGTGTATCTTTGTGTATCTCTCTCCGCTAATCTATGTGTGTGCAGCTATATTGGTTACTTACACGAGTGCTCGGCATGGTTCGTAAATACAAGACGAGGTGGAAAGACACAGGCGGTCCAGCGTACATGACTGGTCACACTACCCACCCTCTCATGAGCTGCAGTGGCCTTCATAGGTGCTTGCCAATTAAACAGATGACGCCCGGCACACACACCTGTCTGGCGAGGAAGACGAGGGTGACGAGGAAGACAAAGATAGCCACCACGCCCATGATCTTTATGTCCTTGAGCACGGAGATGCCCCTGCAGAGCCACACACATACAGCATCACCCCTCCTCGTATGCACAGCCTCACGCACACAGCGTCACCGCTCGTAGGCACAGCCACACGCGTGCGGCGTGGTTACGACCGTTGTTAGTGACGAGTGACATCTGAACTGGTTCTGGGTGCTCTTTCCCCTTCACCAACACACATGGACCAGCGCGGTGAAGTATGGTCAAACACCCACCATGGCCGAAACAGCGTGAAGAGGCCTCCGTCGAGCAATGGATCGGCAAAGGGCCGAAAAGTAATTCCAAAACGACCAATTATTAAAATGTTGATTGTTGTCAGTGTCAAAGACTACGCTTTAAACCCAGTCACCTGGGTTCGATTCCCAACCATGGCTAAACACCAAGCGGTGACCGACATCCCAACCGATCCTGGGCCTCCCCTCGGCAGACTCGAGCCTCAAAACGGGTGCACGGCGTGGGCGAGGGCGCGTGAACATCGTCGGTGCCGTGGGCGATCAACTCAATTTCCATCCTCGCACTCAAAACAACCGGCGGACGGCCGACCCGCGACGTACTTTGGGTAGAGCGACGCCGTGGCGTTCCCTGCCGCTGCTGCGGAGCACCAGGCCGCACCGGTACTGTTGGCGGCCGTGGCGCCATCGGCGTACAGCGAGCAGGTGAAGGCGTCGAGCTGGAGCGCGTGCGTGCGCAGCAGGATCGCCACGTACGCCGCCACGGCGGCCGCCAGCAGCAGGAGCTTGAGCTCCTGGTTGACGCGCATGAAGACGCAGACGCTCACCAGGCCCAGCAGGCAGCAGTAGACCGCGTACTACGGGGTGGGGACGGGAGGGGTGGCGGCAGGGAAAGGCGGAAGTGAAGGAGCGAGTGGGAGACGAAGCGGGCGGGAGGCGAGATGTTAACTAACTTGCCTAATATACAGGACGTCGTGGATTCGATCCTGACCCTGACATCTGGATACATGTGTAGTGGCATAGCGCTGGCTGCTGGCGAAATAGGGGGACTGCGGTGTACGGCAGTCCTGAAGTCAGCAGGATAGACACGAGAGGGGGACATCACAGAAGAGGCCCATCGGGAAGTCTCAGAAACCCGCTAGGAGGTTCCAGAAAGGGGGCGTGACCAGGGGGCGTGGCCAGGGGGCGTGGTCAGGGGGCGTGGCCAGAGGGCGTGGCCAGGAGGCGTGGCCGGGGCTGAGCGAGGCTGCGCTGGGGGTCTAAGAGGGGCCCCTGTGGGGGACCTCGTGGCTGTTGCTGGAAGTGGGATGATCCCCGTCGTGCTGCTCAAGTCCATCATCGTCATCATCTCATCATCGTCACCATTCTCCTCGTCGTCTCCGTCTTCACCATCCCGGGGCGCCGCTAGTCAGACAGCCCACCAAGTGTTCTAACTAAGCAGTGCCGCCGGCAATAGACAGTCTTAATAATAATAGTAGTGTGCACCCACGTAGGGTGTTGTGTGTTATCCTGATGGTGCTTGCTAAATAAAGAAGTGCCTCTAAGTCTTACTGTCTCCGAGTTGAGTTACTACACGCGTGTTTAGAGTTTGCATGTTCTCCCTGTGGTCATGTGGATTTTTCTCTGGGTCCTCCAGTTTTCTCTCCACATTTTACGAAACATCGCGTTTCTGCGTGGAGTTTTTAGGTTCTCACTCCTTGCTGCTCTGCATAGGTTTCCTCCGGCTTCTCCGTTTTCCTCTTCCCATAAATAAAAGGAAAACCACGCAATGTAAACGGTATCGGCCAAACATCCCAATGCTGGAAATGATGCTGCAAGTTACGCGATTGGGGTTGCACACAGCAGCAACGTCGCCCCCTACGGCGATAATCTGGCAGGACCCTCCTGAAATAAAGTCTTGAGACTCGGTGAGACTTTCCTGGATCAACAAACATCGCAATTATAATAAAAATAATCAACATAAACACAAGTAGACACGTGATAATGGTCAAAATATTAGCGATGGGGGCATGAAGCGTAATTAACGATCGTCTTGAGCATGGACACTTAATGTTGCAGTGTTGTTAATGATCATGGTGGTGGTACATACACTCAGTATTGAGTGTGAGTGTGTTTGTATGCATGCATGTATGATTGTGTGAATTAATGTATATTTGTGTGTGAGTGCGTGAGTCTGTGAGTGCGGACGTGTGTGAGTGTGTGCGCGAGTACGTGAGTCTATGGTGTGACGAGACGTACGGGCAGGTATCCGCACTCGGCGGTGATGCTGGACCCTGGGGTGCACACAGAATCCTGGGGCAGCAGCAGCTACAACGACAACATCAACAACATCAACAACATCAACAACCACAGGCAGGTGACTGCACTAGACTGTCACCTGGGTTTAGATCTGGCCTATGGACAGGGAACATCTTTGCAAGTGGTGTTTTAACTGGTCTTACACCGTCTAGACGTTGACTCAGCCTTAAATGAATGTCATGCATTTGTAATAAAAGACTCGGACGCTTCTCTCTGTCCTGTGTCCTTTATTTGGGTTCGATCTCTTTTCCCTCACGGCACTCCCCTATATACTCTTGGCTCTGCAGCCCGAGGCTGCTGTCGCTCACGTAGCCCAACTCCCTCCTAGCAGACCCGCTGCCGTCTCGTCGCGCAGACCCCCACTGCCCAACTCCTCCCTTGCAGACCCGCTGCTCTCTGCAGCCTCCTCGCTGCTCCTGCTGCCCCGGGGTCGGTCACCGTTGGCCGACGGTGCCGATCCTCGTGGGCCGGGTGTGTGGCGATCTCGCCACTCTCTCTCTCACCCTTCGCCCTGCGTGGCCTCACACTTTCCCAGTCTCCGATCACTCCCTACTGCTTCCGGTTTCCCCCCTTATAGACCTGAACCCTCTCCCCCACGTGACGTAACTCCTCCCCCATGACGTCACTTCCGGGAGGTCGTTTACGCCCGCATTACACATTTGTGGGTGTGTATGCATCTGTGAGGAGTGTGAAGAGTGTGGGGAGCGGTGGTGCAGCAGTTAGGGCACTGCACTACGAACCCGGCGACCTGAGTTCGATTCTCGCTCACGGCCAACATCGGTGACGAATATCTAAACTGGTCTTGGGCCTCCCCCAGGTCGACTCAGCCTCAAATGAGTACTTCGTGCGGTGTGTAGTAAACATCGCAACCAGGGAGACAAAGGCAGTCAGGCATGGTGCTGGCCACCCACCGCCTCGTGTGCACTGCCGGCCTTCATTAGGTGCTCGCTAACAGCACTCGCCCCAACAGTCTGTTGAGGCTACACGGGGGGGGGGGAATCTTTGTCTTTGGGGTGCCCGGCCTCACCATGTTGAGCACGGCCATGACGAGGACGGTGCCGGTGGCGAGGACGGTGAGGACGAGGCGCAGCCAGAGGCCCCACGACGACAACGAGGTGACGTCCCGTGCCCACGCCGTGTCACGGCCCTGCCCCCGCATGGCCCCCCACGCCGCGTTAGGGCCTCGGCAACGGCGGGTTGAGTCATCAATCGTTACTGAATTCTTGAGCCGACTGGCCAATTAGCACGGTTGGTTACGTACGGTGTGAAAGAAGTTCAACATGCATACATACAAGGGCCATTGCCTTAAACGTTGCCTATATATTGCTCTTTTTAAGGCGACAAATGCGTTGGGTTTTTCTGTCCGTTGTGCTTGTGCACCACTGCCAACGCAGCAGCAACAGCATCACCAGATAACAATGACCGATAACTATTTTGTGAATGACGTCACGTAATCTTTACCATCCACAACATAGGAGGAGGAGCGTAGTATTACTATGGTCATTGCACCGAAACATCGCCTTTATATCTTCATCTCTTAGGGCCACACAGCGGTATTGCCAAACGTGTCGAGTTTGTTCGTTACATCACTCGCTCGGTGAGCTGATCGGTTGAGTGGACGGCCAATTGCCCGGTGTAAAGTTCAAGCGATCGCCCACCCGATCAGTCGGTGGGGGAGGGGGGGGGGGGTGGCGGGGGTGGTGTGCGGGGGGGGGGGGTCGTAGGTCACCATCAGCTTCCCCGCGATGGCCGTGGCGAGGACGAGGAGGATGATGAAGGCGGAGACGCCCCACGAGATCCCGAACGGCACCGTCCTGGCCCCGCCAGAGAGCAAGAGAGAGGAAGGACACGCGACAAACATCAAGTTTGGGCCACTTCCCGATGGACCGGGGCGTCGATAGCTATTGGTGCTCATCTCCCGTTTACAGCACCTGCACAGAGCCGGTGATGGAAATTCCATATTACTATGGCCGGTGGGGGGGGGAAGTATCTCTCCAAAGGACAACCCACATGCTCGCTTCCCCGCAGAGTGGAGCTCAAAACAAAGACCACCAACCCCCTCCTCCCCGCGGTGTAAACACTGAGCATGCGCAGCGGGGACCACTGAAGCGACAAGCAGACAGAGGTAAACAAAAACATAACTGAGGTTTTGTCTAGGGACAGGGAAGAGGGGGATGGGGAGAGAGAAGGAGAATAACAGATGACAAGGAGAGCTGGGGAGCAGAGAGGAATTGACGAGGCAGAAAGTGGAAGAAGACGTCAACCGTGAGGCCACGTCATGAGATCATGTGACCACGCCATGAGGTCACGTGACAACGGCACGAGGCCACATCAGCACACCATGAGTTCACATGACTCAGCCATAAGGTCACATGACCACGACGATCAGGACTTCGTTTACATGAAGCTGCTGCTGGAGTCAAATGAAACAATAATTCATAATTTCAGCAGTGGATGTCAGCACGAGGAGGGGGGATGGGGTGCGGAGAGGCTGGGTGGTATGTGCAGTGGCACCGACCTGGGAAACAGCAGCATCTGCACGGCGAAGACGCTGCCAAACACCAGGGTGGCGCAACCAATGTAGAACGGGAAATGTGGCAGGGCCGTGTTCCGGTACTACCAAGATAAAAATACAGATACCCCGAATAGCCTTAACCAGACTGCCCGGGCAAAAGCTGTTAACGAGCACCTATGAAGGCCGGAATGGGACACCAGGGGGTGGGTGGCCAGCACCACACCCGGCTGCCTTTGTCTCCCTAGTGCTGATGTTTACCTAGGCAAGGCCCAGGACCGTTTCAGATTATTGTCACTGGCATTGGCAGTGAGCGGGAATCAAACGCGGGTCACCGGGTTCGTAACGCAGTGCGCTAACCACTGCACCACTGTTCCCCACAAACACACACACATGCAAAAACACACACTTGCATACATACAGCCACATACAGAGACATACAGAAACACAGCTGCACACGCAAGACAAAGATCCGCTGAATATACCATAAATAGACTGTTGGGGCAAGTACGCACCTTCTTCTCCAGTTCCGCTTCATCAAACCACAGCGAGACGCGGTTAATTTCCTCCGTTTGTGTGCAATGCCTGCACAACATCGTCATCATCACCATCACAACATCGGCACCAATATCATCATCGTCGTCACCATTATCATCGTCAACATCGTCACCACTATTATTATCATCATCAACAGTTGATAAAATTAGCGTCAAAATGTTTGTGTGATTGTGTGTGTACCTGTACACACACAATCAGAGGGGAGCGGTAGTGTAGCGGTTAGCGCGCTGCGCTATGAACCTGGCGACCCGGGTTCGATTCCCGCTCACGGCTAACACCAGTGACGATTATCTGAACCGGTCCTGGGCCTCCCCTAGGTCGACTCAGCCTTAAATGAGTACCTGGTGCGGTGTGTAAACATAGCCACTGGGGAGACAAAGGCGGTCGGGCGTGGTGCTAGCCACCCACCCCCTCGTGTACCGTTCCGGCCTTTATAGGTGCTCGCTAACAGCACTTGCCCCTACAGTCTATTAAGGCTATACGGGGGATCTTTGTCTTTGTCTTTGTACCTGTACAAGTTTTTGTTTGTACGTGTTGGTGTGTATGTGAGTCGACTCAGCCTAAAATGAGTAACTCGTGCGTTGTGTGAACATCGCCACTAGGGAGACAAAGGCAGCTTGGAATGGTGTTGGTAACCAACCCCCTTGTGTGCTGTACCAGCTTCCATAGGTCCTCATTAACAACTCTTGCCCCAACGGTCTGTTAAGCCTATACGGGGGATATTTGTCTTTGTTTAAATGTTTGTGTGGTAGAGGGGAGTGGTAGTGCAGTGGTTAGCGCACTGCGCTACAAAACCGGCAACCCGAGCTCAATTCCCACTCGTGGACAACACCAGCTATGATTTAGCTGAACTAGGCTTGAGCCTACCCTACGTTGACTGGGCCTCAAATGATGTGTAAACATTGCCACAGGAGAGACGAAGTCAGCTGGGAACGGTGCTGCCAACCAACCCCTCGTCTGCTGTGCCAGGCTTCATAGGTCCTTCCTAGCAGCACTTCCCCAACAGTGTGCGAAGGCTATATGGGGGATCTTTGTCTTTGAATACTTGTCGCTGTGTGTGTAGTTCCCGTCGGGGGCTCGCACCACTGTGAGTTGATCGCCGCAATTTCTTGGGTCATTTTCTGCCGAACTCTGTCCTCAACCATCTTCTGTGACTTTGCCCTGCGCAGACAAGCACACACACACACACGTGTACACAAGTGCTGTTAGTGAGCAGCACCTATCAAGGCCGGCACGGCACACGAGGGGGTGGGTGGCCAGCAGCATCACGCCCCCACCACCTTTGTCTCCCTAGTGGCGATGTTTACACACCGCAGCAGGTACTTATTTGTGGCCCAATCGACCTAGGGGAGTCTCAAGACCAGTTCAGATAATCGTCACTGGTGTTGGCCGTGAGCGGGAATCGAATCCGGGTTGCTGAGTTCGTAGCGCAGCACACTACAACGACAACCACAATTTGGTGACATCACCACAGAGCGTGTGGCAGGCTAGGTGCACTGTGAGGCTGTCACATGAAGTGTCGAAAGCTCTCGCTGCTGGATGGAAAGTGATCGAAATCAGAAACAATAGCAAAAGGGACGGTAAGAATCCGACCAAATAATAATAATAACAACCTGACCTTAACTACGATTGTGGCCTCGATTGGTGACAATTCAAGTAATCACTGGTGCGGTGAATCGTAAAAAAAAACACTTCGTACCCATTACATGCCTATCTATGTATATAAAAGGAAAATTTGTGAATATGTGTGTCTGTTCAAAATGTTTAGGATACTTCCCAACATGCAACAAACTTGAAATTTGGCATGTGGGTAGCTTCCAGACTGTACACAATACAAAAATTATTAAAATAGACTTTTGTATTTTGGCGGGGCGGGGGGTGCTATAATGGATATATTTTTCACGGCAAGTGAGCGGTGACGTCACATCTGTGACATCTGTCATGTCACCCGCATGCGGCAGCGTCACGCAGTGTGCCTGCTGACGTCACGCATCCCCCCCCCCAACCTCCGCGTAGGCCGTGTGTTAATCCAAGACAAGAATCCAAGTCCCGGGCGAAGCCGGGTAGTAAAGCTCGTCGTATATAAACACTAATTAATTGGCTGAAAACATCTGGTTGGCAGCATCGGAACTTCGCCACGTGGCAGCTGCTGCCTCCCCACTCGTCTGTGGTTCCTCCTCGTGCCTCACTCTGAATCGTCCCCGCCCCCCCCCCCTCTCTGTAAGTTGTCCTCTCTCGCTCTCAGTGGTCCCCTCTCTCTCTCTCTACGAGACGTCCTTTCCGTCTCTCTACGAGAGCGATAAGCAAGCACTACGCGGCGGCGTGTAACAAGGTGAACACTATCATTACCTAGAAATAATAATTATCATCAATAAAAATAATTGATCTCTCCCAGCCGGGGAGGGGGCTGTGTGGGCATGTGAGAGAGGAGGGGTCGTGACCGCACCTGTGGAGCTTCTTGTTGCCGTTGGCTGGCGTGAGCGGAATCCCCTGGATAGACGGAGGGGGGCAGGGGGGGGGGCACCAGGGGAGGGAGAGGGGGGGGAGAGACAGGGAAGGAGAAGAGAGACCCGGAGAAGTTGTTTCAGCGACTGAACTCGGGGCTCTACGTAGGTCTACGGGTCTCTAGATTGAATACTTTTAGCTTGTTGTACTTACCCCGCACCTCCCATTAGCATGGTTGGCTACGTATGGTGCGATAGAAGTTCAACATAAATACGTACATACGAGTCCATGGGCCTTTGCATAATGGACCGAGTCGATCGACGTCAAAAAATGGGCTGCCCATGCACACGCGTGTACACAAGAGCATGAGCTGCCCGGCCCTATGTGTCTGTGGGTCTCTCTGTAATACTAAAATAGCCGCACGCGCACAAGTGCGCGACCAACGTGGGAGGGGTGACCTCTGGCTGACCCCAGGCTGACCAATAACTGACCCCTGACTGGTCCCTGGCTGGTCCCTGGCTGACCCCTGGCCGACCGCTGACTGACCCTTGGCTGGCCCCTAGCTGACCCCTAGCTGATCCTTGGCTGGTCCCTGGGTGGTCATTATCTGACCCCTGACCGACCCCTAGCCAACCCATGGCCAATCCTGGCTGACCCCAGGCTGACCCCTGCCTAAACCATGGCCGACCCCTGGCTGACCTTGTCTTTGCTCTCCGGGACGATGCTCTCGCGGTGCCCGAGCAGGGTGAAGGGTTTGGCTGCGCCCCACGTGCCCAGGTAGTTGGTGACGCGCACCGACGTACGCCCACGGGAGCTCGCGTCCTCCACAAAGCTGACGCGGCGCTCGCCCACCCGCTGAGCCTGGGGGGGTGGCGGGTGGAGTGGGGGAGGGGGAGAGAGGACAGGGTCGGGGGGGGAGGGGCAGGGTGAGGGAGTGGTAAGGGAGGGGGGTGCGCTTTGGTCGAGTGGTTGTGCCGACGCATCGAGGGGCGGAAAGAAAAAGTTATCTTTGTAAGGGAGGCCTCTCCCTGCCTCCCCCTGCCCCCCTAACCCCTCCCTTTGAATTTACAAACTCCTGCTGAGACGGCAGCAGGGATATAGACATGAGATTGAAGTGTAGTGGGAGATACTAGAGAAATGTAAACCGGAAATAGAGATGCAGTGAGATGAAAGGTGAGAGATACAGGCAAGGTCGGTAATGAGAGAGATGAATTGGCTCTCACGTTAATTGGCTTAATTCATGTGCTGATTGGTATTTTCATTTGAGCTGATGTTTGATGCACCCACAGTTTGATGAATCCCAGGGCCCCTTGAGCTGTCTTGGTGCCTGGCACTGCCACCGGCTGTGGTCACCATCATCACCGTCGTCATCAGCAGCTGTTGTAGCAGCAATAAATTCTATACAGTAAAAGGTTAAGTTTCAGGCAATGGCTCTTCTTCACAGCACACACAGAGAGATATATCTCTGAATCTCTCTGTGTGTGCTGTAAAGAAGAGCCATTGCCTGAAACGTTCCCTATGAAATGTTTTTCTTTTCAAGGCCGCACGGAGTGGTTATTATTGACAAACGTGTTGAATTTCTTGTTGTTGAGCTTGTGCCCGGCTGCCAACGCAGCAGCAGCCGCAGAGCCGCGAACGTAAATTAGCCACATGATTAAGCGCGACCATGCGAACGGGCATTTTCCGAGTTTAGTGTCGACATTTGGAACGTGACGCAGGCTTTGGAAAGTTCGCTCTTAAACGCCGCCACCCTGTCGGTGGCGGTGGCTCTGCCCTGGGGGCTTGGCGACCGCCGAGAGCCGCGCGTTCACCGTGCCGCCAAAATGTCGGTGCGCGCCCCTCGTCAGCACACGCACAGGCGCAGCACCACACCAAGAAAAATCGCATAGCGACGACCCGTCTGCCACCGCACCCGAAGGCCTCACCCTGGCTACACTGTTTTAGAAGGTGGCGGGCTGCTTGGAAAGGCCGCCTGCCAACCAGCAGTTGATGACGATGAAAAGGATTTACCCCCACCACCGTGATTCGATTCAAGAACGGATGAATCTTGGCTCGTTTACAGCCAGATTGAGTCAGCGGATCACAACGACGCGTGCACATTTAAAAGTAAATCAACTTCATTGACATCTATTTGCCAATGCATTGCCGGATGAAGGCCTCGCCACACCAATTTCGTAATGGGGGTTGTCAGAGAACACTTCGTGCTGGTGACTGCAGGTTGGACCGGTTCAGACGCCACTAGCCACTGATGCTAGCCGTAGCGAGTGATTGTCTGTCTCGGCAAAAAATGATGTTGCCTTTGACGCGTGTTCGCGCCAAGCGGCCACCGTGACAAACTGCGTGGGCGGTCGTGACCGCTGACCTTGGGGTCGATGATGAAGTAGGTGCTGATGCCGTGTTCGCGGAGGTACGCGTTGCGCTCCCCCCCATTGCCGGGCTCCACGAGGAACGCGTCTCCCAGAAATCCCAGCGTCGCCTCCGTGATGTGAACTCGACTGTGGCGGGGTGCGGGACGTGGCGGGCCGGGGGGGGTACAAGTCACAGATGGCAGATGAGAGATCGTCGGTTTTGGGAAGTTACAAAGTCGAAGTATTTAAATATATTTTCTGTTGTATTTCATTTTAAACAGATGGGGTTTTTTTTATGTAATACATTCACAGCCTGTTTTGTTACAGTCTGTATTCGTTGTCCCGTTAACTGTGCCTTATCTCGCTATCTAAATCAGCTCAAGGCTCCTGTAAACCACGTGACCTCTGTGTGTGACCACACCCCACTGAACACCTCCCCTCTCCCCGCCCGCTGTGAGAACAGACGCCGCTCCTCCGTGCAGCTTCAAAGCCCTGATGCAGCCTCCTCCTCCCTCTCATCATCTCTGCCGACCCCTCTGTGGACGTGGTCACAACTGCGGTGAAGGCGGGGCGGTGCGGGGCGGGGCGGTGCGGGGCGGTGCGGGGCGGTGCGGGCTACCCGGGCAGTCCTCCGGCCTCCATGTAGTTGGCGAGCGTGACGTCGTGCGACCACACGTCGTACTGCCACTTGCGGAGGCCGATGACGCCGCACAGCACGTTGCCCGAGTGGACGCCCACGCGCATGTTGATGTCCACACCCGTGTTGTCGCACACCTGCCTGCGGACGCACCTCCGATTAGCGCAGTTGGCTACGTACGGTGCGAAAGAAGTTCAACATACACACATACGCGTGCCACAAAGACAAAATAATCCCCCCCACCGTGTACCCTTGAACAGACATCGCAGTGATTTAAGGCTGAATATCCCCTTGAGGAGGCCCAGAACCGATTTGGTTGTTCGTCACCAGCGGTGACTTGCGGTAAGTGAGAATCAAACTCGGGGCCGCCGGGTGGGTTCGAAGCTCGGTGCGCTAACCGCTGAACCACTAGACAAAGCCCCCCCTTATAGCCTAAACAGATTTTCGGGGCAAGTGCTGTTAGCGAGTAGCTCCTATGGAGGCCGACACATCGCACACGAGGGGGTGGGTGGCCAAGCACCACGCCCGACCGTACTTTGTCTTCCCCGTTGCCGGTGTTTTATACACACTCCACCAGGTACTCGTTTAAAGGCTGAGGCTACCAAGAGGAGGACCGGAATCGGTTCAAATATTGGCCACTGTTATTGGTCGTGAACGCGAATCGAACTCGACGTTGCTGGGGTTCGTGGTGCAGTGCATCGACCACTACGCTACCGCTCCCCACGCACGCTCCGAGGGATGGGCGCCGCTCCCTCATCTTGGCACGAGCGCTTCCCCGGTACGTGGCCGTGGGCGTGGCGACGCGCCAACCTCGCAAGGCTCAGGGTGACTCGGCCAAATCTTGCTCACTCCCTCTCCTCCCCCCCTTGTGAGGAATTGTCGTCAGTACCTCTTTCTTTTTCTCTCTGTCCCGATGCTTGTCCCCTTGCCTCCGTCTTGCTCTCTCTCCATCTCTCCCTCTTCCCGTGCCTCTCTCTCCCCATTAGTCTCTATCCCTGTGCCTCTCTCTCACCGGGTCCGTCTCTTTCACTTTTAAATTTCCTTCGTTTGCGAGCCTCTCCCCTCTCTCCCTGCTCTCCCCCTCTCACCATATCGCCTGGCACATGTTGAGGCCCATGCGCACGCAGTTGTGCGCGTGCTCTCTCAGCGGCATGGGCAGCCCAGACACGCAGTAGTAGCAGTCGCCCAGGATCTTGATCCGCATGCATGCATTCTCCTGCACACGGCCGAGCAAAGCCCACGCGTCATCACACGTTACGCATCACTCGCTCGCCCCCGCTCGCCCGCTCGCTCACTCGCTCATATCTTAGTACAGTTGCAGGTTCATTTTGCATGGTCAATACCACTGCTGGCCACCTTTGTCTTCCAGGGGCGCCGTGGTCGGGAGATGTTAACTACCTCGCCTAGTATGCAGGAGGTCATAGGTTCGATCCCGACTCTGACGCCTATATATTTGGAGTATGCGTGTCTCTCTCCCCGTGGTCACGCGGATTTTTCTCCGGGTCCTCAGGTTTTTCCGTCCACATTTAGAAACGTGCGTTTAGAGTGTTTGGCTGCTACTTCGTTGAGCTACCAAATGTGAAAAAGAGCTCTGAAACTCGGTGAGCCTTAGCTGGTAAGAAAATTGTAGGTGCTGATGTTTTGTACACCGCACCAGCTACTCACACTTCATGCTCAGTCGACCACTCACCCACACAGTGCCACAAAGACAAAGATCCCCCGTTTAGCTTGAACAGACTGTTGGGCCAAGTGCTGTTAGCGAGCACCCATGAAGGCCTGACACGGCACACGAGGGGGTGGATGGCCAGCACCACACCTGGCCGTCTTTGTCCTTCCACTAACGATGTTTACACACTTTATCACGTACTCATTTGAGGCTGAGTCGACCTAGGTGAAGACCAGGAACAGTTCAGATAATCGTGACTGGCGTTGGCCGTGAGCGAGAATCCAACTCGGGTCGCCGGGTTCGTAGCGCAGCGCACACACGCATGCCCACGCACGCATGCCCATGCACGCATGCCCACAGACGCATGCCCACACATGCCCACAGACACGCGCGTGCGCACCTTGGCGATCATGTCGAAGCGGCCGAAGAGCTCGTTGAGGACGCCCACGAGCTCCGCCGCCGTGCACACGCTCGCCAGCTGCGTGAAGCCCACGATGTCTGCGTACAGGATGCTGGGGTGGGGGGGGTTGAGGGGGGAAAGGGGGGGGGGCAACGCGCAGTGGTTATGGGTGGCAGCGTGGGCACACACGGGGGTCACTAGCGGGCGGAAGGGCGAGATCTCGGGCCTGGCCGTGGCCGGCAGCAGTGGCCCAGGCATCGAACTGGACACGGGGAGGGCCGGAGACGAATTAACGCGCCCACTGCGGATATAACGAGCGTGCGGATGGACGAGCGAATGAATTAATGAATGCGTTAATTCACTAATTAATGATTTATAAATAAATTAATGATCGAGGGCGTGGATATTAGCATGGCCATTGACAGAGGCTTGGGCATTAGGAGCTGCATTAGTCGTATGGGCATGGTCGGGTTCGTGAGCCGTAGAGGTACAGACACAGGCTCACTGGCGTGGTCGTAGGCAGGGACGGGCAGCAGAGGACCACTAACAAGGACATGCCCTCCGCAAGTAACTGATGTCCGCCATAGTAATGTGGAATTTCCAATTGTTAATGTACTCAAATTATAAATGTGGGTTTACTCCCCAACACACCGGTGTGCTAAAGTCATAACTAATTGGCATGTTCTGTTCAATTTACTTTACCAATTGGCTGTGTCGGGTGGTGGTGGGTTTAACGACAGCTTTACATTTACGCGATCAAACTCAAAAAAAACTTTATCGTGGATAATTTTCAGCTTTGAACAGGACTGTAATTGAAAATTACCACCACCCCATGCTAATTAAACTCACTCTAAACTTGTATTTGCATGCACGTCATTACAAGAGATCTCTTATGTATATATAACAAAACAACTCGACACATAAATCAATAACATTATCTCTTATTATTATTAGGTCTGTCCTCCAGTAACGCCACATTTTCATCACTCGAAATGGATATCACGCGACGGATGCATTTGAGAACACATTTTCGATAACGCAAATACGAATTGGATATAACGCGATTGAGCGAACAGAACTAAGCCGTGCGAGTATTAATAAGCAGTTGTACGGCTGCCTTTGCGTAGCATTGCACAAGGCAGCTGCTGGATGCCTCTAGACGCTACCCACGTGCCTGAGGCTTTGTTCAGCCTGCGTGTGCATCTCGTGTGTTAGCACGGACTGTGCTTTGACCCTATATTCTATGTGATTTATTATAACGCAACATTTCCATAACGCGGTGTTCTTTAGGAACACAACTACCACGTTATAGTAGAATAGACTGTATAGTTGTAATCTAAAGGCCACACACACAGCGGTGTTATTTACAAATGTGTTGAGGTTTTGTTGTTATTGTGAACCGTCCTTGTGCACCACTGCCAATGCAGGATCTCCAAATAATTCCTCGCTCATTTCGTCGTCTGCCCTGACCCCCTTGCCGATGAAAATTCCACATTACTATGGCGGGTGACGGTTCCATTGTTATGGGAACAACGGCTGGCGGGCGCACCTTACGTCCTTGTGCCGCTTCACGTAGAGGTTGTGGAAGTTGGACTTCTCGAGCCATGGGGTCTGGGGCCCACGGAACTTGAGCAAGATGTCTCCCTTCATCTCCGACGCCACGTGGGTGGGGATCACCGACAGCAGCAGGCAGTCCTGGGGGGGGGGCGCCGGGAGGGGTGGGGTGGCATGTGTGTTCATCTCTTTATCTAAACCAGCTCAAGCCTCCCCGTAAAAACACCTGACTTCTGTGTGGCCACCCCCACTCTGAATGCCTCCCCTCTCCCCACCACCGCCCGCTGTGAGAACAGTCGCCGCTCCTCCGTGCAGCTCACTTCTACCTCGCCCATTCCTTCCCTCTTCTTCCTCTCTTTCCTCCCCTCTCACCACCACCACCACCACCACCCTCGTCATTCCTTCTCCCCCTTCCTGTACCAGCGTTCTTCCTTCTCTCTCCCTGCCGCTCATCTTGAGCCGTGGCCCTCCTCTTTGTCTGACTTGGGGACGTCCGACCCAGCATCCCTTCCTTTCCCCCTTCCTTTTTCTTAATCCATGCATTGCACCCTCGACTCTCCTGCTCTTCCCACGATGAGCCACGGGTAAAGAAGATTCATGATTAGAATCATAAAATCAAGCTGTAACGCGGGCAGTATTCACTCGCTCTCAAGGAATGAGCGACTCAGAGGCGTGAGGAGAAACCACGGACAAGTGGGAAGGCAGCACAAGGCGGTCAGCCGGTGCGAGCAACAATTCATGGGTCTTCACATGTGGGAGGAAACTGGAGCACCTGGGGAAAACACAAGAGTGTGAGGGGGAAACACTCGATCCCATACAGATGGAACAAGCGTGGTCTACATTTGTTGAGATTCTCCTGTCAAGACCAGGGTATGCCTCTTCCTCGAAACTCCACGAGAAGAAAGTTACACAACATTCGTGCGGCGATCCACCAACCCTCGCCGCTGCCTCCACGGTGTTGGGTTACAGACAGCCAAGTTCAGCGTAGCTGCCACCACCACCACCGCTGCCGCCTGGCTGCGTCACGCGACACCCAACCCGTACCGTGTCCGGCTCTGGCCCCGGATGGTCAGTGGCGCAAACCACATCATTTTCAAAATCGCCTAAGTTCACCAATCGCCTGCAACTGCTTTGTCCACATCTGAGTACGCAATTGCGTACCAAGGAAATTAAACAGCATATTATTCACTGACCGACGGACCGGCCGATTGACCGACCGCCCGCCCGCCCGACCAATTGATTGACCGGCCAACCCATATATTGACTGAACGACTCATTGACGGACCGACAGATTGACCGATTAACCGACTGACTGACCGATTAACCGACTGACTGACCGATCGGCCGACCGACGGTGCCCACACCTGTCTGCGCTTCTCAGCCTCAAGCTGCGCCTTGCTGTACACATAGTTGTAGGTCTCGCTGTAGGTGTGCCGCAGCGCCAGCTCCACCATCCACTTGTGGTAGGCGCCGACCAGGTTCCCGCACACAAAGATCACCGCGTTCGCCACCAGCTAAAGGTCACGGGGGTCATGGGGGTCACAAGGAAAGAGGGGGGGGGTTGGTGGGGGGGGGGAGGAGATTGCAGTGTGTAGAGGTGTGAGCTGTGTGCGTGGTGGTTGTGGTGAGGAGTGTGTAGGGTTCTGAGCGGCGTGGTGGTGGTGAGCGGCGTGCATGGTGGTTGTGGTGAGAAGTGTGTAGGGTTCTGAGCGGCGTTGTGGTGGTGGTGAGGAGTGTGTAGGGTTCTGAGCGGCGTGGTGGTGGTGGTGGTGAGCGGCGTGCATGGTGGTGGTGGTGAGGAGTGTGTAGGGTTCTGAGTGGCGTGGTGGTGGTGGTGGTGGTGGTGAGCGGCGTGCGTGGCGGTTGTGGTGAGAAGTGTGTAGGGTTCTGAGCGGCGTGGTGGTGGTGGTGGTGAGCGGCGTGCATGGTGGTGATGGTGAGGAGTGTGTAGGGTTCTGAGCGGCGTGGTGGTGGTGGTGGTGAGCAGTGTGCGTGGCGGTTGTGGTGAGGAGTGTGTCGGGTTCTGAGCGGCGTGGTGGTGGTGGTGGTGGTTGTGGTGGTGAGCGGCGTGCATGGTGGTGATGGTCAGGAGTTTGCGGGGGCCGGGGGTACCCGCTCACCTGCCGGGCCAGGATCCCGCGGTCGGCGGTTCGCAACCCCACGTAGATCGCCGTCGTGATGATGTGGGAGAGACATGTCGCCGATCCCGCGATCACTGCCTCCCTGAGCCTCAGTGGCAGCATCGTGTAGCTCACGAAGATGATGTAGAGGAAGATCCATACCTTGGGAGATCGAACATGATACGTGTGTGTGTGTGGTCCGTTTGTGTCTGTCACTGCACCCTCCTCTTTCTTTGTCCGTCTCGTGGGGAGCGGTAGCGCAACAAATAGCTACGAACCCGGCAACCTAAGTTCAATTGCCGTTCACAGCCAACACCAGTGATGGTTATCTGAACCGGTCCATGGCCTCTCCTAGGTGGACTCAGTCTCAAATGAGTACCTGGTGTCGTGTGTATACTTCACCACTGGGGAGACAAAGGCGGCCGGGCGTGGTGTTGGCCACCCACCCCCTCATGTTCTATGCCAGCCTTCATAGGTGCTCGCTATCAGCACTTGTCCTCATAGTCTGTTTTCAGGCTCTACAGGAGAACTTTGTTTGTGTGTGTCTGTGTGTGTCTGTGTGTGTGTGTGTCTATCTGACTGTCTGCGTCCGTCTATGCATGTCTTTTTCACTACTAATTTGGGGGACAGGGGAGAGGGAGTGGAGTGCGTGGAGGGGAGTAGAGTGAGATGAGAGGGGAGAGGTAGGAGAGTGCGAGGAGGGGAGTAGAGTGAGATGAGAGGAGTGGGGTGGGCTAGAGGCGACCCCAGGGACGATCGCAAATCCAGAAAGTCGGCTCCCCCTCACCTGGTCCCAGGCCGAGACCACCACTCCGCTGCTGAACATGAAGAGGAAGGCCCCGGCCATCATAAGGGCCCACACGACGACGGAGGGGAGCGGGGCGGAGCGACGCAGCGAGTCCCCGAAGCACGCGACCAGCGGCAGCAGCAGCATGAAGATGGCCAGTCCAGCGCTCACCGTGGCCAGGAACATCACCTGCATGGACGGGGTCTGCGGCCCACGGGGAAGAGGGGGAGGGTAGTGCGGAGGGCGGCGGGGGGTCGGCGGGTGGGAACCAGAGTGAGCAGGACAGGGAGGGATGCATACGGGACATGGCGTTGGGATAATACCGCGGCAAACGAGGAGGCTGGGTGGCTCGGAGTGTCAGAGATGCAGAACCGGCAACTGCTGAGAACCTGGGTTCGAATCCAGGTTCTCGGCTGCCCACGACGAGACCGTGTTCTCAAGTGAAGCGAGTTTGATGGTCTCAGCCTGGTCACCGGTGACTCCCATAGAGACCCACAGACTCGCATAGAGACCCACAGGCACACACTGAGACCCACAGGCTCACACAAACTGAGATGTGATTAATCCGCATTCTGAAATGTAATGAGTTGATCGTCATCCCAGCCCGAATCACCAATTTTTGCACAAAAAAAACATCAAATTAAATTTGCCTCTGCGCTCAATCTTGATCAACTCCAGCACAGAGGATAACAATGGCAGCTTGACTGTCGTGCAGCAAACATTACTCCCAGTGGCAAGCCGGGGGTGGTGGGGGGGGTAATGCGGCCTTTACTGTGGCACTTGAAGACGGGATCTCAGAGGTAGCTCTGTGGGATCCGCCTCTGTGGGCTGTTCTCTCACACCAAGTGTTGCACAGCGGTCGAAAGGGTTCCTGTGACAGTACGCAGATCGCACAATTTGACTAAAGATTGTGGAAAAAGACAAATACTGTAACAACAATATAGTAATGATAACGAGCTCCGTGAGAAATCATAACGAGCTGTGAGCAATCATAATGAGCTCCGCTAGCGCATGAGATGCCCTCCTTAAATTTCCATTCGAATTACGAATGGAAATTAGCAAACATTTCTAACCCGTATACAAAGCATCGAGTTTCCTGTTCAACGCCGCAGTCTCTGCGCTTCAAAACAACAGCAGCGATACCTTCATGATATACCGCCACGCGATCGTCAGGCTGCGGCTCCCGCGCCACTCCCTCTCCCCGGGAGCTTTTTTCCGAACTCCCTGATCGATCGTGTTTCATTCCAGAGGCAACGATCCTCTCAATGTTACCGCTCGGGCCCTTATGCCGGTTTCAATTTCCCTGCTTCAGGACTCTTTTCCCACGTCGCCGCTCACCTCCCACCCAGGTCTCAAATTCGCAAACCTGCCCTGAACAACGTCAATCCGACACATCCGTCAATAACTCCATGACCATAGGATGAAACATATAAGTAATAATATACACACGGAGAACCAGACTCAAAGAACCATAGAATCACAATGAGAAACCCATAGACTCTTTCCTCTTTACATCGGTTGATCTTCTCTGTAAAGCTGATGTTGATGCAGAGCAACACAGACTCACACAAAGACATGCAGAGAACCAAATACTAAGACCCATAGTCTCACACAAAGACCCACAGACTCAATCAAAAACAAATGAACTCACACAGACACCCATAGACTCACACCACAGTGACCGACAGAAAACCATGGACTCAAATACCCATAGAATCACATTAGAATCCCATAGACTCTTTTACCATCTTTGAGTCGAGGTTCAAGACCTTCCTCTTTGTATCTGTTGATCTTCTTCTCTGTACAGTTGATGTTGCTATAGAACAACAGCTGTAATTTTACATAGAGGTGGTTCGAAGGGGCCAGATGATTGCAGTCAGCAGTAGTGGAGCGTTCCATCGCTGCGATGACGATGTCTCCTCATCCTCCTCCGTGCTTGTGACTGGAGCATTGAGTCTACGCCATACGTCCCATGGTTCTCTTCGAGGTGACCACAGTCGCACGCGGAACAGATCACGGAACACAACACGAGTGAAGGCCGACTGTAGTGAAGGGCGCGGGCACGGTGATGAGATGTTCACTGCCTCGCCTGGTTTACAGGAGGTCGTGGGTTGGATCTTGACCCTGACGCCTGCTGTATATTTGAAGTTTGCATGTTCTCCCCGTGGTCGCGTGGATTTTTCTCCGGGTCCTCCCGTTTTTCCCTCCATATTTATAATCCACGTGCATTTAGAGTATTTGGCTGCTATACATTTCCACTTGACAAGCCACTTTATTGAGCTATCATTGGCGATGGCCAGGTCGCTTCTGAAAAGTAAATTGAATACATCGGTGTGCTTTACCTGGTAAGATAAAAAAAATCGTTTAGTTTGATTTGTATATATTTTTAAAGTAATTTGTTTACTTTTCCTACAATTTGAACTCCTATCGTGTTTTGTACTGCTTCCCCTTGGAACGTTCTGACCCGCGCCTGCTGGACATCCGGATTCCTACAGCATCCCAATCAATTTCCACGTGATGATCAGCCAACTTCGTTGCGCCGTCATTCGCGACGGTCAGGCCGCGTCCGAAACCGAGCCACATAACTCAGTCGTGGGCATCACCTGGTAACATAAAAATTAGTTGATAGTAACGGAGGGGGGGGGGAGAAGGAAGGGTGGAGGAGGGTGGGGGGGGGCTCTCTACCTTCTCGGTGGCGAAGGTGAGCACGAGCAGAGCGAGGCACGTGGCGGCGAGGATGAGCAGCAACGAGAGCAGCAGCGGTTGCTGCTGGCTGCCGCGGTACGAGCGGTAGAGGTCGCCATGCTCGGCGATGAGCGCCGCCGCCGCACCGCCCCCCCGAACGCTGTACTTGCGGCGCAGAACCATGGGGGTGGGGGGCACTGCGGGTAGTGGGGGGGAGAGGGCGGAGGAGGAGCAGAAGGAATCATCTTCGTATGTTAATGCAATATTCTTTATCGCGACTGCGCCGACAATTGAATTTGACGTACAGTAACACTCCGATTGACGTCTCCCCCCTTTAACGCCGTTTTTTGCAGAAAACGTCGTCGCTTTATTACGAATAGCGCGACGTGGCTCGCTCCGCCTGAAGCCACGCTTACGTCGCCGACAGCTTCGTCCGTCCTTTCTCGTAGACGTCGCCTTCTCAGCCCTCGCCTCCGTCGTTTCGACATTCGCCGTCGCACTTTTCAGGAACGCATCCCCGACGTAAACCGGGGTATTGCTGCAGATCCTCGTCTGTTTACACAGCTTTTAAATAGTCACTCTCTATCCGTTTACTGTTTCCGTAACTTCATTTTGTAGTTGTGCTGTGATCGGACCAAATCTCATCTGCCCGAGCCAACTTGCGCTACGGGGAATGTACGGTTAAACATTGAAATCTGTTTCTGCAATATTTGTTTTATTTTTCATGCACCAGAGTTGCTTTTGTTCTGATTTCTATTTCCTTCTTTGCTGTTAATTTATTTTTTTATTTGTATCGCTTTGGTCAAGTTGGTTCAGCAGGTCACTCTAACCTAGTCTCTTGAGTTTTTAACTTCATAAAGGTCATTATCAAGGTCATCATCATCAGCAGAACCTTTGCAGCAGCAACAAAAACAGTCTCTTGACCATGATCCTCAACATCACGACCATCATCATCACCATCAGCAGCAGCTGCAGAAGCAGCATGGCCATCATCGACATTATGCAATTTGTAACGTGTGCGATATTTAACCGACATAAATGACCGCGTGACTCTCTGGCGAAGAGCCACAACTTAATTGTCGCTCAAAAGCCAGACTAGAGAGGTGTGGGGCCTTTAAGAAAGAGGTGGGCCTCAATATCACCATCAGCATCCCATCTGACCCCACCTCGTACGACCACAGCATACTTAGCAGCAGCGTCCCAATAAGTAGCGTCACCATCATCATCATCACCACCACCACCACCGGTATTTGCAGCAATCACAAATCATCATCATCACCACACTCACCCGTGATGATGATGGATGTTAAAAATGTCACGGACAGAATAAGATGTGTCTATATTATTATTGTACTTAGTTTTCCAGAACAGCCTCAATTGTATAAAGTAACACATGAGAATAATTACAGAAAGGCAAAGTTCGATTTCTTGGACATGAAATGAGAAGACAAGACATGGAATACGACTGTAGGCTTTGACCGAGGACATCGTAGGTAGCACAAGAAGCCTGGGAAGGCAGCGAATTAAGAAGTTACAGAAGCAATCTTTATTTGAAGCTTTCGTGACTGCAGGAATCCATACTCTTTGGTTATTTCGGTAAAGTCACGTAGGTAGAAAAAATAATAATAGATCACGACGTTTTCGATCGCAACACAAGCAATCGTCATCAGGTGGGACAACCACGGCAAGAAAAAAACTGCTGAAGTAGAAGCAAATTTAACTTTTGGATGCAACTGGGAGCAGCAACTCATGCAGAGTTGTTGCGTAAATATCACGGACAGGGCTACATGAAAGGAAGGAGGCCAATAATGCCGACGTCTCTAAGACATATATATGGCGACGTTACAGGCAATGGCCCTGCTTCATAGCACAAAAATGTGTGCACTCATAACGACGGGAACCTCCGCACCCAATGGCGGAGCCAGGATTTTCAGGTAGGGGGGCAACCCCTCCAGCAATGAAAAATGATAGAGGAGTTGTTAGTAGGTAAGGACTTGTCCCTTGCTTTTTATTCGACGCGTATGCGGCGATGGCGCAGCCATCGATCGAGGGTCGAATTCGAACCGCATTGTGTGATCGGCATCGCGCTCGCTGAAGGTGTTGATGCCTTCAGGGAAGTCGTGAACTGTTTACGCAACTGCGCACAATTCTGCGAGTCACTTATAACTGCTTTGCCGTTACTTATTGCCAATTATGGACTCAGACTATTGTTCTATCATCTCATAGAGTCCCTGGCACGTAATAATATACTACACAGCGGCAGTGGGGGTCGCAAAATGCGATGTATTACTAATAAACCCCAATGATCCGATCGAAATTTGGG
Organism: Lampetra fluviatilis; assembly: GCF_964198595.1. Classification (NCBI taxonomy): domain Eukaryota; kingdom Metazoa; phylum Chordata; class Hyperoartia; order Petromyzontiformes; family Petromyzontidae; genus Lampetra; species Lampetra fluviatilis. The sequence continues at coordinate 10,199,284 of NC_136300.1, forward strand.
ATTTAGATCGGATCATTGGGAGGGCACGTTTCACCCCCCCCCCCCCCACTGGCTCCGCCAGTGCCTACATGTGGCGTCTCCACTGCGCGCCCCATGGGACGCTATTGTCCACCTCCCGCACCCACTACAATTTCAAATGTGAAATTGTAGATGTTGCTCTACATCGACATCATCCGTGCGACAAATGATTGCCCCTCTCCCTCCACCTCCCTCCACCTCCATCCACCTCCCTCCCCGCCCTCGTAAATGCGCTCATTTGTCGTGCAAGCGGCGCTCCCTTTGATGTTTACTGCTGCGCGGACCTTCACCGCTCCTCACTCCCTGCACTCGCTCGCTCCCTGCGCCCGATTATTACTAATTCGAGACGGGGCCAGTGGTCACGGCACACCAAAGGCAAAGATCCCCCGTATAGCCTTTAACAGCCTGTTGCGGCAAGTGCGGTGAGCGAGCGGCACTTATTGAAGGCGAGCATGGCATATGAGGGGGTGGGTGGCCAGCATTGTGCCTGGCCACCTTTGTCTCTCCAGTGGCGATGTTTACACACCAGACCACCAGGTACTCATCTGAAGCGGTGTCTACCTCGGGGAGGCCCCCGGGGACCGGTTCAGATATTCGTTTCTGGTTTCGGCCGTGAGCGGGAATCGAACTCTGGTCTCCAGGTCCATAGCGCGGTGCGCTAACCGCTGCGCCACCGCTCCGCCACCAAAGTGCCCCTGCTAGCGTTCGACTCGCCAGTAACGTCTGGCCGACCCACGGCATAATTTCTTGAACACGCCTGGTTCCTGCTGACGAGGCCCAGAAGGTGGAAAGCAGACCAGGGGTTTCCTTTGCTTGAGCAAATGCTGCTGCTGCTGCTGGACTATATTGGTCAGATGTGTGTTTGGAGGGCATGCTGTCATCCTGCTTCTGCTATTGTGTGCTCTGAAGAAGTGGCACTGCCCGAAACGTCGCCAGTGAGATCGATAGCAAGTCCTCGTGCTTGTTGGGTTTAGTTTGTTGTGCTTTCCCAGGCACCTCCGATTAGCACGGTTGGCTACGTACGGCGTGATAGAAGTTCAACACAACATACATGGTCATTGCAGCATGGCAGCTGGCATTCGTCCAATAGCACCACGATAAACGGGGAGGGGGGATAACAAACGACGTTTCGTGCAAAGCCCCCCCCCCCCCCATTTATATCAGACAGATCGGCTTGATTGTACCTCAAATGAATCTCTCTGCGATGGAGAAGGGAGATTTCCCGAAGTGTCTTACACATTGACCGTCTTTCTCGCTTGCAAGGCCACAGCGTTCATGATGAATGCATGTCGAGTATTTTTTTTTGGAACGCCAATAAAGGCTGACGAAAGCAAATACATTCGCATTCATCACGTGGGCACCGAACGCAGAGTGTGTATTTGCTTTTACTTTCACCTCCTGGTGTCGATAACCAAACGGATAAAGAAGGATCTATGTCAATGAACCCCCCCTGCCCCCCCCGACCCCTCCCCCACCGCCCCCCCGACCCCTCCCCCCCTGCCCCTCCCGACCCCTCCCCCCCTGCCCCCTCCCCCCGACCCCCTTGCCCCCCCCGCCCCTCCCCCCCTGCCCCCCCGACCCCTCCCCCCCCGCCCCCCCGACCCCTCCCCACCAAAACGTTGCTGCGGCGCCGACACCGTCCCAACAAAATGTCCCCCGCCCCCCCCCGCCACCGTTTCATTCGTTCTCACATCACTGGCCACTGATTGGCATTCGTGCGCGTTGGTGTGTGTGTTGGTGTGTTCGTGTGTGGTGAATTCGCGTGTTTCTGTGGTGAATTCGTGCGTATGTGTTTGCGTGTTCGTGTGGTATATATTCTCGCTCCGTTTTGACAGCAGAGGTCTCAACTAGAGGCCGACCGAAATTCGGTTTCGATTTCGGCGCCAAAATGGCCACTTTCGGCATACTTTCGGTTTCGGCCGAAAGTCAATTTTTTACTTTCGGTCTGGTTTTGGTTTTGGCTGAAACTGATATTGACTTTCGGTTGTCAACCGAAGATATATTTTTAGAATATAACGCTAGTGCTACGTCTATCAGCCGGTCAGTCGGCGTTAGGCAATCCTATGCGATAGGCTGCATACACACACACGTCAGCAGCAGCAGCAGCTTGCGAGCGAGGTTACAGCCGCATGGTCTGGGGCAGTCAATAAGTGACGTCACGCACCTAGGGGGGGCAGCGACTGGGTAGCGATTCGCGCACTGCGCTACGAACCCGACGGCCCGAGTTCGATTCCCGCTCACGGCCGGTGACGATTATTTGAACCGGTCCTTGGCCTCCCCTAGCTCAACTCAGCCTCAAACGAGTAAGTGTTGTGGTATGTCAACATCGCCACTGGGGAGACAAAGGCGGCCGGTCGTGGTGAATCCAAGTCCAGGGCGAAGCTGGGTAGTAAAGCTAGTATTTCATAAATCTTGTGTTTGGTAACTTCAGTTATATACCTTTCTGATTCGGTCTCGGTCGAAAGTGAAGTTAAACTTTCGGTTTCAGCTGAAAGCAGTGGCGGCTCGTCAATAGAGGGCGCAGGGGCGCCGCCCCCATCAAGATTCAAGAATATACAAATACAAAAATTATATAAAAATACATAAATAAAATATTTTTTTCATACGATGTGCCTGCTGGTAGTAAGAAAAGCATCAGCATTTAATAAAAACTGGCTTTAATCGGTCAACTATTTTCTATGTTTTTCAATGTGTTTCATGCGGGGCGCCGGACAAATGGATGTCTATGTGAGACTTTAAATTTTCGGACAGCATGTGACCTGAAGCTGGTCTCTAATTGGTTTCTTAAAGATTCTCCTCGGGGCGCAAGTCGTTGCGTCCCTGGCCAATCAGAATTGGATACATGTTATTTTATCCAATCTGATTGGTTCTCGTCACCTGTCATTCAAATTTACGCTCTGGGCCACTACTGCGAGTGCGCAGGCGACACCACTTCGACACTTGCTAGGCTGATCAAATTTTTTGTGTAAACAATGGCAGCAGTTCATCCAAATTCTGTAATTTATTTACAAAAAAACCCTTTCACAAGGCTTTCGCTGGAAGAAATAAAAAAGATAAAGGATCTCGGACCGGACCAACCCGATTTACAAATCCAGCAGCAGGCCAGTGACAGAGGACGAAGCTACACACGAAGCTTCACCCGCGCTTGTTATGAGAAACGGAGGTGGCTGGCTGGATGTGATGTTAGCAATTCTCTTTTTTGTTTTCCCTGTTTTTTATTTCAAAGTGTCGGCACTGAAGTTTTGTGGACAACGACGGGGGTAAGAGACCTCAAACATCTCTCTGACAAATGCAAACGTCATGAAAGTAGCCGCAGCCATATTGATAATAGCATGAAACTAACGTTTTTATGTTCAAGTAGGAAACATGCTTTTTGGTACTTTGGTCTGAAATGTATATAAAAGAGAAACATTTATGTTCAAGTAGGAAACATGCTTTTTGGTACTTTGGTCTGAAATGTATATAAAAGAGAAACATTTATGTTCAAGTAGGAAACATGCTTTTTGGTACTTCTTTTGGTCTGAAATGTAAATAAAGATCATCAAAATTTATATTCAAGTAGTCAAAATGGTTTTTGGTACTGCTTTATATTTATTTGCCCCCCTCAATAAAATAAAAAAAATGCGCCCCCCCCAAAATAAATATCACCAGCCGCCACTGGCTGAAAGTGAAGTTAAACTTTTGGTTTCGGCCTAAAGTAAATTTTTAACTTTTCAGTTTTGGTCGGCCTCTAGTCTCAACCCGAATCAGTCGAGCGACATTATCTTTTCATAGGCTGCATAACGCTGTGTGTAAACTACTCGGTCTGTCACTTCGCACGAAGTTTCGGGTCTTGTCGGCCACAGTCATGCCCTCCCTTCTCTACGCTTGTGAAATGTAGACCCCTCTAATGGAACATCTGCACCAGTTAGAAACATTCAGGCTGGCCAGCCTACGAGCCATCCTGGGTTTAACCAGGCTAGATTGTTTGAGGAGCTCATCAATCCTTCAAAGATCTTGACACAGTCCCATTAGTGATCTCCGGCAGGCAAGGCTGCGTTGGCTGGGTCATGTTGCCCGCATGCCCAGCCACTGCATTCCCAAACAGCTTCTGTTTGGCCAGATAGAGGGGACTAAACGGCCATGACATGGGCTGGAGAACAGATTAACTGATGTGGTACAGGAGGATGTGGAGCTTTATGGACTTTACGAAGACCGGTATCAGCAGTGTCAAGATCGGCCTCAGTGGAGGAGGCCCGTGAAGGACGCTACTGGGTAGTTGGAGGCCGTGGCCCTCCAACAACAACTGAGGGCAGAGGAGCGACGCTCACATTGAGCGGGGTGCTGGGTGGATAAAATGCAGCAGGTTGGCACGGTAGGGGGTATAGCTCGTGCATCTACCAGTCATCTCAGTCAGCCAACCCATGGCACCTGGGTCTGTCCCGTGACCTCCTGTCAGCCAGCCTCCGACACTTCCCGTGGCATCAAAGTGCACCTGGCCTGGCACAGGCGCCGTGGTGACGTCACCATCACTTAGTGGCGAACAGCGGGTATTGGCATGTATTCGTGTGTTAATGTGTATGTATTCGTATACTGTATTAGTAATTTCGTGTTAGTGTGTATATTTTTGTTGGTCTTTGTATTCGTGTTGAAGTGTATGGGTAGCGGTAGTGTAGTGGTTAGTGCACTGCGCTACGAACTCAGCAACCCGATTCCCACTCAAGGCCAACACCAGTGACAATAATCTGAACCGGTCCTGGACCTCCCCTAGGCCGACTCAACCTTTAATGAGTAGCTGGTGCAGTGTGTAGTAAACATCGCCACTCGGGAAACAAAGGCGGCCGGGCGTGGTGCTGACCCCCCACCCCCTCTCATCATACAAGTCCGACTCGCGAACAGCACTTGCCCCAACAGTCTGTTAAAGGCTACATGGGGGATTTATGTCATTGTACGTATATTTTTGTGTGTGTGTGCGAGTGTTGGGAGCGATAAGCCGGTTTCGTTTCAGCCCCACAAACCGAGATCTGTTATCGCGGCACCAGCTTCCCGCAGATGCGGCGAGCTCACGCGGCACACGAGCACGCAGCCCAACCATGATCGGCACCAAGCAGCACCACCACCACCACCATCAGCAACAGCAGCAGTAGCACCATGAGTATCATCAGTGGCAGAATCAACAGCAGCAGCAGCGTCATGAGCAAAATCAGCAGCAGCAGAATCAGCAGCAGTATCATCATGAGCACCATCATCATCAGCATCATCATTAGCAGCAGTATCAGCATCTTAAGCATGATCATTATCAGCAGCAGCAGCAGAATCAGCACCATCTTCACCGGCATCATCGTCATCATTAGCAGCATCAGAGTCAGCACCATCAGCAGCAGCAGCACCATCAGCAGAAGCATCAATATCAGCAGCATTTCCTACATCATCACCATCATACTCATCACCATCATCATAGATCATATTAACCCGTCATCTTCACAATTGCACCAGAGCAGTGATGATGTAGCACTGCCTGTTCCCGTTACAGCCGACTGCTGTGCAGTAGCACTCGAGTCGGGGTAGGGTTCGCGATGCAAGATGATTTTGTGTGACCAGGTGAGACCTCAAGAGACAAGGGTGGATGTCGGTTTGCTAGAGTGACCTGGGCCACTAAAATGCCAAAAGCAAAACGAATAAAAACCAAATAAAAGCGAATAGAAATCGGAGGCAAAAGCAAACTGGGTTGTCGCATGAGAAATCGAAAAATTTCACGAACATGAATCAACGTTTAGTAATGAGTTCCCCTGAAGCCTGAGTCAGTTCGTGCAGGTTGCGTTTAGATTGATCAGAGTACAGTCACAACATTAAGTTACCGGGTTAGTGGTTAGGGATGCAGTTATGGAACTGGGGTATGGTTAAGAGTTTGGGTGAAGTTAGGGATATGGTTAGGGTAGGATTAGGATTAGACAATCGGGTTCGAGGTTAGGGTTAGGGACAGAGTTGAGGATAGGAGTAGGGTCATAGGGATAACATGTATTGGGGGTATCAGAATCTTTATTTATCCTGGAGAAATACGGTTAGCTATTAATCACAGATGTGATGGTGCAGGGTAGGGGTCATTGCACACTCATGGTTATGGGTTGGGTTACGGTTAGGATTAGGGGTACGAGGGGTAAGATAGGGGGTTGGGTTCAAAATACAATTAGGCGTAGGGTTGGGGATATGGTTAGGGCTAGCCTTTAGAGGTAGGTGTAGAGTTATAGGCTAGGGATAGTAATATTGGTAGGGGTTATGAGTAATTGTATTGTTAGTAGGGGTATGGCTTGTGGGTAAGCTTAATGAGTATGGGTATGAATAGGGGTTAGGAGTAGTGGTATGGTTAGAGGTAGGATTAGGTTAGGTGTAGGGGTATAGATATGGGTTAGGAGTAGGGCTGTGGCTAAAGATCAGAATAGAAGTTAGTGGTTATGAGTAGTGGCATGGATAGGGGTCAGGAGTTAGTAGTAGTGGTATGGTTAGGTTTAGGGGTAGGGGGTTAGGAGTAGCGGTAAGCATGGTAGTTAGTAGTAAGGGTATGGTTAGAATCAGGGGTAGAAAAATGTGGTTAGGAGCAGAATGGGTAGGGGATAGTAGTTAGTAGTAGGGGTTCGTTTTGGATTCGTGGTGGGGGTTAGTAAATCAGAATATTTATTTCTACTGGAAGAATCCGATGAGCTGCAAAGATTTTTTCACAGAAGTCCAGTCACGTTACGAGTAGCCGAATAGATAGGGCTTAGGCCGAGGGAGAGAGGCGTCGTGGTTATGGCTTCGGCGTTGGCTACGCTCTGCCCAGCAATCTCCAGGAACACGAACACGCAGATCCCGTGAACTCGCGGGGATTCCCCGTACACGATATTTCTTTTTTTTGCGAAAGGTCAAAATGGCAAAACTAAAAATTCTACAAATTTTATGGAAGCTTATAGGCTGCAGAAATCAGCATCGAAATTTTGTTTTAATGGTCCACCCATTTAACAAGGTAAGCACCCGACAAAAGTCATTATTGTCATCATCATTAGTTTTGCGTACCAATGTAATCGATCAAAATAAAGGGTCACCCAACATAGACGAAACCTCGCCACATTCGTCCGCCAATAACTTGACGAATAAAATCGGACTCGCTCACTGCGACAGGCCCGACATGTGGATCATTGTAAAAGTTTACGACAAACCCGCCGCTGTAAGTCGACCGACGGAACAGACAGCCCCGCTATTATTGCACCGCAGAGGACGTTCGCCTCGACCCAACAGCTGTTTCTACAGCTGTCTAAAAGGAGGAACGAGGAGGGGGTCACAGTCAGGGTGTGACTGTGATCCCCCCCCCCCAAGTCCTCTCTGCCACCCCCCCTCACTCCCCCCACCTATCATTATGAATAGCTGAGACTACAACCGCACACTTCTCGCCAAGAACATTTGTCAATTTGCATGGCCACATCGCGATGTTAACGACAGGAATTTGCATTGCAGCAACATTGTAACGGAGGTGTGCAAAGTAACTATTCGGTTATGTAAGATAATATTGCCTTTCATTTTTTTTTTGCAAAACACGTGTTGCATTTTTTTAGTTGGCAGCAGAAACAGCAAAGGCAGCAGCAGCAGCAGTCACCATCGTTCCACGGCTGGTCAGAGCGGGGCTGCTCAAGGCGGGGAGGCATAGACGGAGTATAGTACGGTCCAATAAATCCATGGTCACCCATCAAAAGCAACTATCCAAGCTCACCCCTGCTTCGTTTTTGGAGACCTTTGCGAGATGGGTCGCATCCCCCCGGGTGATTTGGCCACAGGCGATGTGTCGACATTGTCGTGAACGTCATCAGCCATGGTCATTCCACCGCTGGATGAAGGCCCCACCATCTCTCTCGATCTCTCACGGTCTAGCGACGTAACATTCCACCGAGCAGCCGCTGCACACGGGAGCTGTACACGAGCTGCGTCGCTCCATCTCCGTGATACGTGTCAAATCGTGCGTGTGCGTGTACAGCGCATTGCGGCTAGAGAACTATGGAGATAGCGCACACGGGGACAGGACACGAGAAAGACAATACAGACGAGACGGTACAAACAAGACGGAACAATAGACTACACATGAGACAGACGACACAACATCGTCAACAGCACTGATACCCATGTTGGAGACTCCAGACTGAGCATCTCATGTCATCCACATTTTGAACCACCAGCACCACACTGCAGACAACATTAAAGACAAAGATCCCCCGTATAGCCTCAACAGACTGTTGGGGCAAGTGCTGTTAGCTGGCACCTATGAAGGCCAGCACGGCACACGAGGAGGTGGGTGGCCAGCACCACGCCCGGCCGCCTTTGTCTCCCTAGTGGCGATGTGTACACATTGCACGGGTGCTCATTTGAGTCGCTCTCGGGGAGACCTGGGAGAGGTTTAGATAATCGTCACTGGTGTTGGTGGCGTGAGCGGGAATCGGTCTTCGGGTTTGCAGCGCGCTAACCGCTCCACCACCACTCTCCCCACAGGCAACATCAACACACCCACCTCGCTCGCTCACTCACTCACCACACTGCAGGTCACCACACTTGTTTACCTGGCTCTTCCCTCGTGAGGTTCCACTCTGAAATTCCCTCCCATCATCATCGTCTCCCACCCTCCAACCAAGCTCTTAGAACAACAATAACCTCGCTCAATTCAACACACGCGTTCATAATTCTGAACCATTACAAACTGTGAGATGTTGCTGTTAACTGCTGGACCGCTTGATGTACTGGACCATTGGGTCTATGCTGTTAAAAACAAAACTAATAGAATTGTGACAATTATTCCAGTCTCTGCGGGATGATAATTTACAGGCTTAAATCACAAACGGTGGTCATTCCACACACGTCACGACGCCAAATATCAATGTATGTTAACCTATTCATACATCTATATTTGTAGCGTCCTTTTGAACTTTAAAGGACAAAAAAATTACGAAGCGCCCTTTGTCAAAACACTTCCAGATGAAGGTCTCTCTGCCCCATGCCGTGTCGATCGTCGAGGTTGTTTGACCATACTTCACCAAGGTGGTCAGTGCGTGTTGGTGGACAGGGAGCCCAGGGACTGGTGCTGACATCACTGATGTTAGCCGCCAGATTGATATAGCGCACGCACAGAGGAGTCATTCGCATAGCCACACAGATATAAGAGCACCCGGTGTCATTGAGCGAGCGCACCTACGAAGGCCGGAACGGCACACGACACACACACACATCGCAATGATTTGAGGCTGAGTCTACCTAGAGGAGGCCCAGAACCGGTTCGGATGTTCGTCACCAGTGGTGACCGAGCGTGAGCATAAATCTAATTCTTGGGCCGGTGGGTGGGTTCGAAGCGCAGGGCGCTCACCGCTGCACCACCGCTCCAAAGACGAACACACATGCATATGCAGAAGCCCCACTCACCTGCAATGCAGGTGTCGATTAAGGGTTTGGAACGAGAAGGGAGAAGCTGTTAGCTGGCGCGTGGATGATGTCTCCTATTTCCAACACCCGTGCTAATGACAGATCTCTATGAATGTGTGTGTTGTGTGAATGTGTGGGTGTATGCGCGCTGTGTTTGTAAGTATATTTCTGTGTATCTATATGGCTGCGTGTGGTTGTGTATGTATGTATGTACTTGTGTGTCTGTGAGTATATATGTAAGTATATATGTGTCTGTTTGTTTTTGTACGTGGATGTGTGTATTTGTCTCTGTGTCTTGTCTCTGTGTGTATATGCGGTGTGTTAACCACACCACCCCCTCGAATGGCTTACCGGCCTTTCAATAGGCGCTCGCTAATAATGAAAACGAACAGCGACAATTTACACTACAGTACCAAAATCAGGAACACTTTTCGTAAAATGACACGCGTGTGGGCGTGAGTCAGTGCGTGTGTGCGTGTGTGTGAGTATATAAGTGTGTGTGTGGTGTGTGGGGGTGCCGTTAAGAACAGGAAGCTTTGTGGTTCCCCCCCCACCCACACTTCACGTCTCCCCCTTCCTCATTCTCTCCACGGCAGTAATTTTTACCATAATCTCTGGACTATAAGACGCGCCGGAAAGTAAGACGCACCCCCCAAACTCGCGTCCCCGCTTCAACAAAACTATACAAAAAAACTGGTCAAATGCACACCGGATTATAAGACGCACCGTCGATTCATCACCATCATCTATGGTCCATCCACTGCTGGATGAATCCCTCGACAAGTCGTCGCCATCCCCTTACGATCCTACCATGCAATGATGGAAAGCCACGAGCAGCACCTCGACAAGAGATGATTTTCATGGCTCCATGTCCTCGGAGGGGGGCCCATTCCTTGGCTGCCACTCGCGAGTAACAGCGAACATGACGCTCGCAAAGCCACCGCGTGCATCATCGAATCGCTCACATGGGATCGAACCATTTCTGGATTCGCATATGGCGCTCTGGAATGATTTAACTTGACACCTGTAACCACTCGGGGCCACTACATTCTCCACATTGTTACAAAAGTCATTCATTCTTGCATCGACTGGTGAATCATCCATTCTTAGTGGCAATGTTCTACGCCGGCGTTCCTAATTGCAAGGCCTGCGGGCCACTGATGGCCGCTGGTGGCCTTCACTGCGGCCCCCAACAATACACAACACCCCCCACCGTCGTGCTGTCAAACCCAACGATGGTTTCATGTGCGGCAGCCCCTTGCACTGATGATGTCTCATCGGCGTGAGTGGCCCCCCTCTGAACATGAGTGAAGGACACGGCGCTATGCCAGTGGTTCCCAACCTTGTTTGTTTGTTTCAACCGAGTACCCCCCCCCCCACCGTGGTTGACCCAACACAATGCACATCAATATTTTAACCAATTGTCCATTTTGTGAGGTATCCTAACTGGCGCGTAACTGCAAGCGAATAAAAACAAACATCAACGGACGCTCTGCACGCGTGGAGTAAATGATATCGCACTTATCCGTTCGGCCCGTGATGGCAAATCCTAGTCACTGCCCCTCTATTCCCCTCCCCCCACTAGTGTTATTCCAATTGTGCTTATCGGGCGTCATCATAGCAACAATGTCAACTCGCCCTCCCGAGCACAGGATTTGGCCACTCGCTGAGACCGCAAAAGGACGGCCCAGAGGCGCCAGGAGGAGGAACCACAGACGAGCAAAAGGGTAGCAAGCAGCAGTCGACACGACGCTACCAACAACTGCCCAAGCTCTCGGGTCCTCTATATATGAAGGTGTTTATTGTACATGTCGGCAGGGCCGGATTAAGATTTTGTAGGCCCTCTGGGCTACAAGTACTATGAGGCCCCCAGTAATATTTTCAAAGGGAAAACAAATTGAAAGAAAACTAAAATGTATTTTTACAAGGCTTATTCACAAAATAAATAACTTTCAACTTCATCTCTGGCGGCCCTCCAGGTGGCGGATGCCCCTTGGGCTTGCAGCCCCTGAAGGCCCCGTGCCTTAATCCGGCCCGGCGTGTCGGAGGGAAAACCCGAAGCAGCCGGAGAAACAAATAACCTACGCGTGAGAGGGGGGGGGAGGCAACCCACGCTCTCCCTATCGCACACACGAAAAATAACATTGCCTTAAAATATATGGTATAATATGTGGCGTTTTGGGTTATGGCCTTATATATATGTCACATACAGACTGAACGGGGTTATCATTCCGAAAGACGAGTTATCCACCCAAACAGCACATCACGCCGTGTTAGGAGAACAAGCCCGCGGAAGACGATATCACAAAACTACATCGGAGATGCATAAACATTAACACGGAAGTGAGTGGGGGGTGGGGGATGAATTGTCACGGACAAACGTGCCTTTCATTGTGACTGCGAGCTTGGATTTAGCCAAATTAGTGATAAACAAATTGTAATGAGATTGGGTGTTTGTACAGTTACTCGACTGGTGCCTGAACTGAGACCAAAGCACAACATTGCACTGTGACGTGCAAGAACCCGGTGTGATCACGGGTGGCAGAGACCCGGGCTCGAACCCAGGAAATCAGCGGAAGCCGACTCACTGGTTTGACCACTGAAGCCACTTGGCCACGAAACGTCAAGAGAAAATGTTGATAATCTGCTTGTTTGAACGCGTTATCACCTGAATTGAGTGTTTGAGGCACGTGAATAAACGGCAGTATCACTACGATCGAATGTTAGTTACAGAACCCGTGAACTTCGCTTGGTGGTTTCACCCTCACACGCATGTTGAGGACTCGGTCTGTCACAGACTCTAGTCTAATCCACACTGTTCAACCACCACCACCACCACCACCACAACAAACACACTCACTCACTCATGCACCACACAACAACCCATCACACACACTCACTACCCCGTTCAATCACCACCATCACAACAACCACGCTCACTCATCCACCACACTACAACCCATCACACACACACACTACCCCGTTCAATCACCACCATCACAACAACCACACTCACTCATCCACCACACTACAACCCATCACACACACTCACTACCCCATTCAACCACCACCATCACAACAAACACGCTCATCTACCACACTACAACCCATCACACACACTCACTACCCCGTTAAACCACAACCACCGCAACAAACACACTCACTCATACACCACACTACAACCCATCACACACACTCACTACCCCGTTCAATCACCACCATCACAACAACCACACTCACTCATCCACCACACTACAACCCATCATCACACTCACTACCCCGTTCAATCACCACCATCACAACAACCACACTCACTCATCCACCACACTACAACCCATCACACACACTCACTACCCCGTTCAACCATCACCACCACAACAACACACTCACTCATCCACCACACTACAACCCATCACACACACTCGCTACCCCGTTCAATCACCACCATCACAACAACACACTCACTCATCCACCACACTACAACCCATCACACACACTCACTACCCCATTCAACCACCACCATCACAACAACCACAATCACTCATCCACCACACTACAACCCATCACACACTCTCACTACCCCATTCAACCACCACCACCATCACAACAACACACTCACCCATCCACCACACTACAACCCATCACACTCTCACTACCCCGTTCAACCACCACCATCACAACAACACACTCACTCATCCACCACACAACAACCCATCACACACACTCACCACCCCATTCAACCACCACCACCATCACAACAACACACTCACCCATCCACCACACTACAACCCATCACACTCTCACTACCCCGTTCAACCACCACCATGACAACAAACACACTCACTCATCCACTACACGACAACCCATCACACACTCTCACTACCCCGTTCAACCACCACCATGACAACAAACACACTCACTCATCCACCACCACACTACAACCCATCACACACTCTCACTACCCCGTTCAACCACCACCATGACAACAAACACACTGACTCATCCACCACACGACAACCCATCACACACTCTCACTACCCCGTTCAACCACCACCATGACAACAAACACACTCACTCATCCACTACACTACAACCCATCACACACTCTCACTACCCCGTTCAACCACCACCACCACCATCACAACAACACACTCACTCATCCACCACACTACAACCCATCACACACACTCACTACCCCGTTCAACCACCACCACCACAACAACACACTCACTCATCCATCACACTACAAACCATCACACACACTCACTACCCCGTTCAACCACCACCACCACAACAACCACACTCACTCATCCACCACACTACAACCCATCATCACACTCACTACCCCGTTCAACCACCACCATCACAACAAACACACTCACTCATCCACCACACAACAACCCATCACACACACTCACTACCCCGTTCAACCACCACCACCACAACAACAACACACTCACTCATCCACCGCACTACAACCCATCATCACACTCTCACTACCCCGTTCAACCACCACACTGCAGCTCACAACAAAGATTCCTCGTGTAGCCTGAACAGGCTGTTGGGGAAATTGCTGTGAGCGACCTTCTATGAAGGCCGGCACGACACACGAGGGGCTTGGTGGCCAACACCACGCCCGACCGCCTTTGTCTCCCCAGTGGCGACGTTTACACACCGCACCAGGTACTCATTTGAGGCTGAGTCGACCTAGGGGAGGCCCATGACCGGTTCCGATAATTGCCACAGGTGTTAGCCGTGAGCGGTAATCTTACACGACCGCTCCCCACGCACACTCAAAGTCACCCACTCGCTCACCCACTCACCCACCCACTCACCACCCACTCACCAGCCCACTCACCCACCCACTCACCCACCCACTCACCACTCACCCCGCACTCACCCCCCACTTACCCGCCACTCACCACCCACTCACTCACCCACCCACTCACCACCCACTTACCCACTTACCCACTCACTCACTACTCACCCACTCACCACTCACCACCCAATCACCACTCACCACTCACCACCCACCCACTCACCACTCACTCACCACCCACCCACTCACCACCCACCCACTCACCACCCACCCACTCACCACCCACCCACTCACCACCAACTCACCCACTCACTCACCCACCCATCCACTCACCACACTGCAGCTCACCTCACTTCTCAGTCCGCTTCTTCACTCGCACCGCTCCGCTGTATAATTATTCACACTCCCGTTGTCGTCGTCATCATCGCTGTCTCTTCACACCCCCCGCCGCCGCCCCCAAAACTCTTAACAACAACAATAATTTAGCTCAATTAAAGAAACGCGTTAACGTTTAGCTTCAAAAACTTCACCCCGCCGTGACGATGCCGATTTCTCAAACGTCGGTGGCTTGGCGCTGACGTTGCGAGGGCACTCGGCCATGAGAACCACGGCCACCTGAGTTCGACTACACACCACGGCCACCCGAGTTCGACTACACACCACGGCCACCCGAGTTCGACTACACACCACGGCTACCTGAGTTCCACTACACACCACGGCCACCCGAGTTCGACTCCACACAACGGCCACCTGAGTTCCACTTCACACCACGGCCACCCGAGTTCAACTACACACCACGGCCACCTGAGTTCCACTCCACACCACGGCCACCCGAATTCGACTACACACCACGGCCACCTGAGTTCCACTCCACACCACGGCCACCCAAGTTTGACTACACACCACGGTAGCCGCCATCGAATCGCAAACGTGAGCCGGAGAGGGCTCGATAATTATTGCTTACATTTAAACAACAACATACTCTTTGGCTCTTTCGGTAAAGTCACGTAGGTATAAAATAAATTAAATTAAATCACGACGTTTCGGGCGCAACACAAGCATCCGTCATCGGGTGGGGCAACCACAGCAAGAAACAATTTGCTGAAATTGTTTCAGCAGCCCCCTTGTGCCCACTCCAGCAATTGTTTCTTGCTGTGGTTGTCCCATTATTTTCTACCTACGTGACTTTACCGAAAGAACCAAAGAGTATGGATCCCTGCAATCACGAAAACTTCAAATCTAACATCAACAACAACACAAATCGCATAACGTGTACACAGACACGTACGGAAACAAACGCAGCCGCTTTCTGCATTGATGTGCAATGTGCAGGATATATCTACAGTAGGCACGCTGTATATCAACGTGCATACATTGTGCACGACGAGACGGTGGTGTCGCGGCGAAACACGCCCGGCCGCCTTTGTCTCACCGGTGTTGATTTGCTGACGCACGGCGCCCCCAGGGGCACAACCAAAGGCCCCATGGCGCTCCGGGCGATAATTTGAGTGCCGCGTAAAAGTACAACGCCACATACTCATAGTTCTATCGGTAAAGTCACGTAGGTAAAAAATGAAATTAAAATTAATAAAAATAAAACAATAAAATCACGACGTTTCGGAGGCAACACAAGTCTCCGTCATCAGGTGAGACTTGTGTTGCCTCCGAAACGTCGTGATTTTATTGTTTTATTTTTATCAATTTTAATTGAATTTTTTACCTACGTGACTTTACCGAAAGAACTAGGAGTATGTATCCTTGCAGTCACGAAAGCTTCAAATCTAGAATTACAAGGCCACAACCACAACACGGACTAACAACCACAACGCATCACCCACAACACGGACTAACAACCACAACGCATCACCCACAACACGGATTAACAACCACAACGCATCACCCACAACACGGATTAACAACCACAACGCATCACCCACAACACGGACTAACAACCACAACACATCATCCACAACACGGACTAACAACCACAACACGGACTAACAACCACGCCAACCACAACGTACCCCACTAAGCATTTACCGCAGGTTCACCGCACTGTAAACCAAATCCATCTCATTCGCGAAGCACTCCCCCTTCTTTTGGGTTTTTTTGTTTGTTTAAAAAAAGCGAACCCAAAAATAGGGAGAGGGATGGAATTGGAAACCCCCGGGGAAAAGTCCATCCCGTCAAAGGCCAACGAGAGGATATCATTTCCAAAGTAATTAATGCCACACACACACATCGCCGTTTTACCTCTGACAGATTCCCTGCAGCTATTAAACTACACTGTCAACTTAACTATATTTTTTTATTTTACCAGTTAAAGGCCCACTGAGCTACCATTGTGATTTTTCATAAGCGTCCTGGCTATCACAAATAATAGCTCAACGTGGGTGGCTTATCATGTGTGGATATGTATAGCAGCCAAATACTCTAAAGGCGTGATATCGCTTGTAAATGTGGAGTTTGTTCTTTTAGCTTGGCAAGGTTACAGCGACAATTATTGCTCAGTAGCAGCGCGCGTGGGCAAGTGCAGTGCCCCCGAGCGGGTAATGTATGTGCTGCCAGGAAGGGACATTTTCTAAAACGTCACCTGTTGTAAAAATTTACTTTATTTAATATTTTAAGACCACTGTTATTGACGAATGTATTGACTTTGCGTTGATTTTTTTTTAAGAAGGGTCACTTTGAAGCGATCTCAGATGAAGTTCTGTGACATCTCCTTCCGCGGGCCGTTTTCGCTAACACCGTGTGACGATGGCATTGTTTGCTGCCAGAGTCGCGAACTTACCCCCACCATCCGCGTGACCGTGTTATAGGGTGTTGCCGAGATCACAGCGTTTTCTATAGATGCATGGGAGGAACGGGAGGTGGGGGGTGGGGGGTGTCTATGGGCTTTTGGGGATGCCGGTGAATCGCTCCGCACCCCACCACCTCCACACACGTACACACACGTACACACACGCTAGACCAGCCCGGGTGCATTCCACCCAGCAGCGACGGCACGATCACCGCTGTCGACTCAATCGCTCAACTCCATCCCCTCCCCGTTCTCTCTGCGGTCACAGTCGGTCCCCGAACTCCCACCCGCTCTCGGCGAATGGGCCCTTTGCGCCAGGTTCTCTCGATGGTGCAAGATTCCGAATGACCACACCCCCCCCCCCACATTCCTCCTCTCCCTTAATTCATCCGTAGTCTGGCGTCTCAAGCGTCTCTCCGGTAACCTTTGGCCTCCGTCCCGTGCAGCTGCACCGTCTGCACACTCGACAGCGACCGCCAACTGGGTCTCCATCCAGCGGCAAAAGGGGAATCAAACCGCGAGGGCGATGTGATGAAATGTGTCCAACCCTGGTAAAGGACCATAGCCCGAAACGTTCGTTTTTCCGCAAATAGGTGTACACGTATAGATATATTGTCAATCGTACGTGCGGATCGTGGGGGATTATTATGAATGATTTGCGACTTTCATGGTGGTTTTCTTTAATTCTAGATTTGAAGCTTTCGTGACTGCAAGGATTCATATTCTTAGGTTTTTTCGGTAAAGTCACGTAGGTAAAAATCAAAATTAATAAAAGTAAAATAAAAATCACGATGTTTCGGAGGCAACACAAGCTTCCGTCTTCAGGTGGAACCGTCACAGCACGATTGCTGTATCACTTGATATTTTAATTTAGATTTTTACCTACATGACTTTACCGAAAAAACCTAATAATATGTTTTCTTTAATACAAAAAATCTATACATTTTAGGGACTAGAAAGTGCTGCCCCCGACTGCGTTAACCAGAGGTCACTTGAATGGAACTTCGAAGTAGCTCTGTTATATCCACTTCCGTGGGCCGTTCTCTAACAGGCACAGGGTTACCAAAATTCAGCTCTGGTGACTTGCCAAGCTGCGACGACTTTCTATGTTCACCAATTCACTCCCATTCAAATACAAATTACAGTCGTTTCACGCTTCACGCGCCAGATGATTGTTAAACACGTCTCTGCCACGTGACGTGCTTAAGCAATTAACGCCGGGACACTTTTAAACGCACACACACACGTGGAACACGTGTAGCTACACCCACACGCTGAGATATCAATCTTCATCTGAATCGGGCCCCCTCTAATCGCTTAATAATCATCGTGCGCGTACAGCGTGGAACGATTGTAATTTGCATTTGAACGGAAGTGGATCGGTGAACGGAGAAAGTCGGAGTGGAGTAGTTGGTGTGCGGCTCTCGCAAGCGAAGGGGGAAAGGGGTACCTTGGAGGCCAGGGCATTTCACATCCGTCATACAAACGATGGCAACGTTTCTTAAAATCCACCGGTCACTGTCCCCAGCTGTCTTATTGGGGCAAAACCTCCACCGCAGTTAATCGTCCGTGGGTGGAGTAGGCCAAGTACCCTCTATTAGAGAGGGGGGGGGGGGGCTCTCTACGTGTGTTCTCTACGTGTGTTCTCTACGTGTGTTCTCTACGTGTGTTCTCTACGTGTGTTCTCTACGTGTGCTCTCTACGTGTGCTCTCTACGTGTGCTCTCTACGTGTGCTCTCTACGTGTGCTCTCTACGTGTGCTCTCTACGTGTGCTCTCTACGTGTGCTCTCTACGTGTGCTCTCTACGTGTGGCCCTTCCGCCAGCAGGTGCTTGAGGAAGCAATTGCAGGACTGCGCCTTTCCTTTGTACTGCATCGTAGCGCATAATGAAGGAGCTGTGTTTTGTCGCGTGCAAGTGCCCGGGGCTCATAGGGTCAGCGTCTGTCTTGTGTGAGTGCGAGGCGCCGCCTTTCCATCGTGAATTGAGCGCGAGGCAACGTTTATATCAAAGTCGCGGCCTCGAGACAAACTGGAAATTCCACATTCCTATGACGGGGGTTATAGAGGGGGTGGTAGAGTGCCTCGCCGGAGACAGATATGCAGACGGGCAAGTTCTGAGACTCGGGTTGGACATCGCGGCGGTTTTCCGTGTTGAGCGCAGTGCGCGAATTGGCGAACATCATCAGTTGACGAGCGATGTCTAAACCGGTTCGGAGCGCCGTATCACCGCTCATTCGCCCCCCCCCCCCCCGCAAGTTTGGTCGGACAACCACCGAGGAAGACCCCGCGCGTGTCCGACTACTGGAAGCTCGCTTCATAGCGATGGAAGACGAGCTGCTGCGTGTGCCCATGCGCTTGGCGGTGTCAAATGTAACGGAGGCTGGAGCCAAGGTTGGATCGGAGTTGGGGGGATAACGCTCCCGGACTGGAGGCGGTCAGACCAAAACTAAAACGAAACGCACAGGGTTTGTTGTACTGTACCGCTCTGTTCCCGCGTCTATGCGCGATTTTTCATCAAAAGCTGTCCTGCCCGTCATGGTGAAGTATGGTCAAACGCGACAGCCATCATCATCATACAGAAGTTGATAAAACAGTGGGTTGTTAATTATTAAGTACTGTGTATTTACTTTGGGGGTGGAGGGCATCGCCTGTAACAGACTTGGGGCAAGTGCTGTTAGCGAGCACCTATGAAGGCCGGCACGGCTCACGAGGGGGTGGGTGGCCAACACCACGCCCGACCGCCTTTGTCTTCCCAGTGGTGATATTTCTTTTTTACACCGCACAAGGTACTCAATTGAGGCTGAGTCGACCTAGAGGAGACCCGGGACCGGTTCAGTTAATCGTCACTGGTGTTGGCCGTGGGCGAGAATCGAACTCGGGCCGCCGGGTTCGTAGCACAGCGTGCTAACCGCTACACTACCACTCATTGTCTCGTTTATCCGATTTACGACTATAATGAGCCAAGAATATCGACTTAAAACTTTCGTGACTGCGGGAATTCATACTCTTTGGTTCTTTCGGTAAAGTCGCGTGGATAAAAAAAAATAAAGTGAATAAAAAATATCACGACGTTTCGATCGCAACACAAGCGGTCGTCATCAGGAAAAGGGGTTATCCTCTCTCAAGGCAAACTGTTCATAAAGGTTTGGAGATGGACGTAGCCCAAGTGTATCAGCAGCACCAGCAGCATGGGGCAGCAATGCCAATGCAGCAACAATGCTAATGCAGCAGCAATGCCAATGCAGCAGCAATGCCAATGCAGCAGCAATGCCAATGCAGCAGCAATGCCAATGCAGCAGCAACGCCAATGCAGCAGCAACGCCAATGCAGCAGCAATACCAATGCAGCAGCAACGCCAATGCAGCAGCAACGCCAATGCAGCAGCAACGCCAATGCAGCAGCAATGCCAATGCAGCAGCAATGTCAATTCAGCAGCAATGCCAATGCAGCAGCAATGCCAATGCAGCAGCAATGCCAATGCAGCAAAGACTTTGACTTGTGTTTTCTTGTCAATAAACCTCCACCGTCAGCAGTGTGGTGCGTGGAGCGGAGGGTGTAGTGATTTCCTGGCGACCCTTTGCTGCATTGGCATTATTTTTTTTCATTATTTTTTTCATTATTATTTTTCTATCGACGTGACTTTAACGAAAAAAACAAAAATTACGAGCCAAGAATGTCTGTGTGTCCCGTGCGTGACGTCACTCCACGTCAGCCAGCCCCCCTCATTAATACTCATGAACAGGTGACGTCCTCCACATGGACCCCCCCCCTTATTAATAATCATGAGCGGGTGACGTCACTCCACATGTAGCATCCCCCCTCATTAATAATCATGAACAGGTGACGTCACTCCACATCGAACAGCCCCCCACATTAATAATAATTTGGAGGTGACGTCTTCCAAATGTACACCCCCCCTCTATTAATATTAATTAGCGGATGACGTCACTCCACATGGGGGGGGGGCGAGACGCCTCCTCCCCCCTCCCCGGCGTCAACTCACAACCCTCACGACAAAGGCAGAAGAACCCTCACGTCACGTGATCTCCGTCACGCTGTTGTTGAGACATCAAAGTAAAAAGGACATCATGATGGACAAGGGATTATAACCTTCAAATGAAATAGGTCTGTGTCACCGCGCCCTTACAAACTGCACGCGAATGGATGCAATGAATATCACGTCGCGGTCTGCTTTTCACTTGCAGGTTTCAGATTTACTGCAATACACCCGTCCTTGGACGGGCAAAATGCTCGTGCAAGAAATAGTCTACAAGTGAGTGCCTGCAAGTAATAGTGTACAAGTGAGGACACAATAAATTGTATACAAATTGTATTTAAGTGAGCATTGCTGCCAGCACGCAACCTACCAGCACACAAACAAAACCACCGTTTGATGTTACACACACAGAGTCGAGTAAACAGATAATGGCATTTATTTTATTACAACCAGCGATGGTCACACGAGGGTCATGCTCAGGGCTTACATTTCTCACCCAAATATTCTCCGAGTCGCTTGTGGGAGGCTGGAGTAGGTAGGCAAGGCTGGGGAGTAGGTAGGTAGGCATATAACTCGTAGCCAAAAGCGAGAGGCACATATACTGGAGGTAGTGTGCCGGGTCTGAAAATATATCCCATCCCAATGTGGTCGGGCCAGACACACCCGGCTGCAATACAGCCCTCCTCCTGCTACATTGGGATGTTTGGTCAAATTACTTTTAGTCAACAACGAGTATTTGACTTCGGGGTGTGAGAAGAAACTGGAATGCCCAGAGAACACCCAGGAAAGATAACACGCCGCTTAAACAGACGGCTTAAGAAACCCACTCGCTGGAGGTCCACTGCCATCGCCCAGCCGGTAACAATGACGATACTAATTCCCTATTTATCCATGAGAGCCACACTTAATCGTATTCAGGAGGGTCCTGCCTCTACATTGGGTGTTTATTTGCAAGATGCGTTCGTCCAATTAACGATGACTGTTTTATCACACAAGTGGTAGCAAAACAGGCAACACCCCGAGGAAACCCACGCTCGCGAGAGGGTGACGCTCTATCCCCGTACAGATGGAAACAGATGGCGATTAGGCCACTTCTCCTGGCGAGCCAGCGTATGGCACCTCTACGCCGACAGGAAGGCAGGTTATGATTATTATTATTTTTGCGTATCTTTAGTTTATTGTTCTTGCCCCGCACCGCCGATTAGCAAGGATGACTGCGTACGGTGCGAAAGACGTTCAACATACATACATCTCGAGGTGATCCACCAACCCTTGCCTCCAAGGTACCCCCTTGCCCGTGACAATTGACATCTCAAGCGTACGGTACACGGAAAGTGATGATCTCGAACGGGGCCGAAACCTGTGCCCCGGTTGTCTCATTGGCTTACAACGGCCTGAGCCATCACCACAGCAGGGTGGACTTTTGGTGATCTAAAACCACGGCATAGCTGTGGCGGGGGTTGAGAAAAACGCTCCTTAACAGCAACAATAACTGAAAAATGTAACAACACATTCATGGAGATATGCATGCCTGGAATTCCATGGCGAGACGGAGAGAGGGAGCACGTGAGTTAGAGGACACGCGCGGGTTAAGGACGCAAAGTCAACCTGCTGAATGGGATTGGGGCAGGGCACACAACGGCGAGAAGGGTGGACGGGGTGGCACGGTTGGCTACGTACGGTGCGAAAGAAGTTCAGCATACAGTACGTGCGTACAGCCGCGAGAAACGGGAGGTGTCTGAGCGCTCGACGGCCGCGGAGATGGAGCGATGAAGTCAGATCGTGGCGCGGCTGCTCGCCGGACTGTTACATCGAGATGGCGACGGTTTGAGGGAGGCCTTCATCCAGCAGTGGATTGACCACGGCCGATGGGGGTGATGATGTTGTTGAGGTCACGCGGCGTGCAATGCACGCTGGACGGATCCGATATTGTGGGTCACAAGGTGCGCTTGTGCCGTCCAGCAGCCGCCTTCACGCGTGGGTAAGGGACATTCCGTTAATTGGGGGCTCATTAGGTAGATGAATGATTTCAAAAGCTGCTGCGCCCATGTGGACGGGCTGATAAACGCGCTCGTGTATCATGGCGTTGTTGCTAACAGAGGCTGCAGTCCAAGCCTGACAATCCATCGACTGAGCCCTCGTCAAGTTCCGCACGGTGTGCGCGTATCGTCGACTGACATCTCACGCGCGATTACACGCGGTTTTGTACAGCTTTAGCAAAATATATACTCATAGACACACTGAAGAATATATATTGAGTTCCACACGTAGTAGGCTTTAGCGACTAATGTTATTCATCATCAAGTTATTTTGGTTAGATCGCGTAAGTATAAATGCGTCGTTAACCCATCCACTTATTAAGGGGTTGTAACGTAACCAAAATGTGCCAATTAGTTACTGCTTCAGCACACCGGTGTGTTGGAGAGTAAACCCACAGCATTTACAGTTTGAGTATTGTGACGTTTCGCTGGCGATTACAACCGGCTTCATTCTGGCAAATTATTTACATGTGCCTAGAAAGTTGCCAGTTTTTTATATGTAAAAAAAAATCAAACTCGATGTGTTATCCCGTGTTACGGATCTCATGTCTTCAGAATCAAAATCTTTATTTATCCTGGAGAAATCTGATGAGCTATGGAGCTCTTTTTCAGAGATGTCCAGCAGGGGCGGTTAAGAAAGTTACAACAACAAACAGTACACAAACACGATGGCAGTGCAGGGTATCGGGAAGGTAAGAAAATCACTACAAATTAATAAAGTAGAGACGTTCAAATTGCATAAGTACACCAATTCGCAAGCTTGAGCAAGACATAAAAACAACAGCAAACAGCCCCAGACGACACCAAGACAACACACAGTCTCTCAATAAAGTTTCACATTAACATTGAACTATCGATACACAGGTAAGGATCAAAGTTACACATTACATTGGCAAATGTGGTTGTGCCCAGCACTAATCTTCTGCTTCAGGAAAGGCTCTGCGACCTATTCACATTTCTGTTCTTGGGCTAGTTTCAAAGGCAATTAGATTGACGATTGTGTCCGCGCGGTCATTCACGTGGCGACTCTGAGCTATGGACGGGTGGGTGTTCACCGGCCGGTTGTGAATGCTGCCCGCTGACAAGAAACGGATGACTGTGCTCAGGGTGTGCCTGGGCACGTGCTACCTACGTCAGTACCACGAGCCCGGCTGGCAATTACAGGATAGCTGTAAGGTAACCTGTACGCCTGGGTGGTTTGCGCACTGCGCTCTGCTGAACCCGACCACCCGAATTCTATTCCAGGTTACAGTTCACTGATGATATCAGTGGCGAGTGATATCAGAATCGTCCCTCAGAGCTCCCTCCCACCGGAGTACCCCCCCTTCCCCCTCCCGATGCAAACCCTGCGTGGTGAAGTATGGTCAAAACAACCCCAAAACTGTGTGGAGAAGGCTGAATCCAGCAATTGGATTGACAACAGACTGAATTTAGAATAATAATTATTCCTGTGTGTGTGTGGGTGTGTCAGTGTGTTAAGTGGGAGCGGTGGTGTAGCGGTTAGCGCGCTGCGCTATGAACCTGGCGACCCGGGTTCGATTCCCGCTCACGGCCAACACCAGTGACGATTATCTGAACCGGTCCTGGGCCTCCCCTAGGTCGACTCAGCCTCAAATGAGTACCTGGTGTGATGTGTAAACATCGCCGCTAGGGAGACAAAGGCGGTCGGGTGTGGTGCTGGCCACCCACCCCCTCGTGTACCGTTCCGGCCTTCATAGGTGCTCGCTAACAGCACTTGCCCCTACAGTCTGTCAAGGCTATACGGGGGATCTTTGTCTTTGTCTTGTCAGCGTGTTAAGATAACTTATGCCAAAAGTCTGTTAAAGGGGGGGGGGGGGG
The DNA here is from genome assembly GCF_964198595.1 of Lampetra fluviatilis. NCBI lineage: Eukaryota > Metazoa > Chordata > Hyperoartia > Petromyzontiformes > Petromyzontidae > Lampetra > Lampetra fluviatilis. The sequence goes on from NC_136300.1 coordinate 10,224,208, forward strand.
GTCTTTGTCTTTGTGGCACAGTCGGGAGAACAGGTGGTGCATCTGCCATTCATCTCAACTTGTCACCCATTAACACCTGGGGCTGTCCAGTTACTTGTCGGCATCGGGTCTTTGAGGCTATCACGTGATAGCCTCAATGCGCCAACTAGCCTGGCAGACACGCTGTGGCGACGTCCCTGTCGCACGGTGGCGAATAGCGGCTGTTGTTGCGTGTGTGTGTGTTGCAGGTGTGTACGTGTGTGTGTGTGTTGTGGGGAGCGGTAGTGTAGCGGATAGCGCGCTACGCTCCGAACCTGGCGACTCGAGTTTGATTCTCGCTCGCGGCAAACACCAGTGACCAATATCTGAACCGGTCCTGGGCCTCTACTAGGTTGACTCAGCCTCAAATGAGAACCTGGTGCGATTTGTAAACATCGCCACTGGGTAGACAAAGGCGGTCGGGCATGGTGCTGGCCACCCACCCCCTCGTGTGCCGTGCCGGCCTTCATAGGTGCTCGCTAACAGCACTTGCCTCAACAGTGTGATAATTTGATACGGGGGGGGGGGGTTGTCTTTGGTGTGTGCATGCATGTGCTTGTGCGTGTGTTTCTGTGTGTGACGTGGTGGTCAGCGCTCCATGCTACGAACCCGGCTACCCGAGTTCGATTCCCGCTCGCAGCCAACATCGGTGACAGATATCTGAAACGGTCCTGGGTCTTCACATGCAGGTCGACTCATCCTTAAATTATTGTGGTGGGGGTTAGCAAAAATCAGCCTTGGGGAGACAAAGGTGGCCGGGCGTGGTGCTACCCACACACACCTTCGTGCGCCGTGCTAGCCTCAATAGGTGCTCGCTGACAGTACTTTCCCCAACAGTCTGGCTAAGGCTATATGGGGGATCTTTGTCTTTGTTGCGTTTGCATGTGCTCGCACGCTTATTCGCACAGTGAAGTTTGACACAGTGGGGGGGGGGGGGGGGCACAGTCATCTCGGTCAGTTAACACCCGAGTCTGTGTCCTCCTGCTAGAAAGGGCCTTTGACACTTCACGTGATGGCCTCAGAGCGCACCTCGCCTGGCGCGAGCGGTGGTGGTGGTCGCCACTTCGAGTGTGTTCATGCAACTGCTCAGTCACCCCCCCCCCCGCCTACGATGCACGTTGTACGAGAATCGATATCTGAGGTATCTCCAAACTTGTGAACCCCTTATCAGCGCCCTACCTGATTACAGACCAATTCAGACGTTATTGGTCTCCCCGTGCCCCTTATAAATATCAACGTTCGTCCGACAAAGTCCCATCATCACAAGGGAGAAACACAAACAAGTAGACACTTTTGTTGTTACATTTTGACTTGAAACTTTCGTGACTGCAGGAATTCATATTATTGGTTCTTTCGGTAATGTCACGTAGATAGAAAATCAAAGATAATAAAATTAAATAAAAATAATGATTTTTTTATAATAAAAGCAAAAAAACCCACGACGTTTCGATCGCAACACAAGCGGTTTTCATCAGGCCTGGGTTCTTTGCTTTTATTATTAAAAATGCATTATTTTTAATTTTTTATTTAATTGTATTATCTTTTATTTTATTTTCTAATCTACCTGACTTTACCGAAAGAACCAAGAATATGAATACTTGTGTTGTTGTTGCCGGTATTGAAACGGCCGTACGTCGTATGGACCAAGACATAAACCGTATGGGTTTACAGCGATGCATCTCCTGGGTTGACTCAGCCTTAAATCAGCGACTGGGACGGTGTCAATGAATAATACCGTGCACAATAACGCCATGTCGCTGGGTTGACGCATATCCAGCCACGCCACTGCCTCGCTTGCCGCGCCAGCCTGAAGCATAATAGTGCTCGCTAACTTGACATCACAGTCGACGAAACGGGTCGCCAACCTGCGGCTCCAGAGCCGCGTGCAGCTCTTTAAGGATTGCTCCGTGACGTCATTCATTGAGGCCCGTCTCGTATTCACCACAGTGCATTGCGGATCTTAAAATATTGAGGGCTTTTTAAAAAAATACCAAATAAAAATAAAGGCTCTCCTTGTTGTTTCGGTTGCCGACCCCTGGTCTAACAGGAAATTTATCTTTGTGCTACAAATCCTGATAACCAGAGGAGTTCCAAGGCAAATATCCTCCCATTCAGTCTTGACAGATTATTGGGAGGAAGTGATGTTCGCACGACTTCGTCGTGGACACTTGTTGTGCTGGGCCACGCGGGAATTCGAACTCGGGTCACCGGGTTCGTGCGCTAACCACGACACTACCGCTTCTCAACAAATTAACCAAAAACTGCGAATTTTTTTTCCAGGTAAAGCCCATCGAGCCCTTAGCTCTTTTTTCAGAAGCAACCTGGCCACAAATGATAACTCAACGAAGTGGCTTGCCATGTAGAAAATTTAATCAGGCGAATAGTCTAAACGCGTGATTCTTATTGTGGAGGGAAAACCGGAGGAAAACATCCACGCGACCACGGGGAAAACACGCAAACTATATACAGCAGGCGTCAGGGTCGGGGTCGGACTAACGACCTCCTGCATATCAGGCGAGGGAGTTAACATCTCGCCACCGCGGCGCCCGGAAACTCCAAATATAAGGTTCACAAAGACAAAGATCGTAGACTAAGCACACTTTTGGAGCAAGTGTTGTTAGCGAGCACCTACGAAGGCCGACACGGCACACGAGGGGGTGGGTGACCACCACCACGCCCAGTCGCCTTTGTCTCCTTAGTGACGATCTTTCTACGCACCGCACCAGGTACTCATTGGAGGTTGAGTCGACCTAGGGAAAGGCCCAGGACCGATTCAGATAAGCGTCACTGTTGGTGTTGGCCTTGAGCGAGAATCGAACTCTGACCGCCGGGTTCGTAGCACAGCGCGCGGACCGCCATCCCACCGCGCCGGGACACGCGCGCACCGAGACACACACCGCACATCAATCCGCACACAATCACAGAGCCCGCGCACGCATCTGTCGCGCTAAAATTACCACTTGACGTTTTTTATCGCTAATCTGGGTTATCCGCGCCGAGAACGGAGGTTCGTGACCGCCTGGACTTTGGTGTCTGTGTTCACGGAGTGCGTGACAAGGCGAATGAGTGAAAGAGTTAGTGCGTGCGTGAGATGGTGAGTGAATGTTATGAGTGAGAGAGTGAGATGGTGAATGAGTGAAATAGTGACAGAGTGAGTGAGATGGTGAGTGAGTGAAAGAGTGAGAGAGTGAGTGAGATGGTGAGTGAGTGAAAGAGTGAGAGGGTGAGTGAGATGGCGAATGAGTGAAAGAGTGAGAGGGTGAGTGAGATGGCGAATGAGTAAAAGAGCGAGAGAGTGAGTGAGATGGTGAATGAGTGAAAGAGTGAGTGAGATGGTTAAGTAACTGTTAGGAGTGAGAGAGTGCGTGAAATGGGTGAGTCAAAGGGTGAGATCGTGAATGAGATAGTGAGTGCGTGATGAAGTGAAACGAAACACTATTTAAACAAAAAGTAAACTAATGAGTGAGAGGGCGAGTGAGTGAGTTTTTGCGTGACAGGATGAGTGAGATGGTGAGTGAATGCGTGATGAAGTGAGTGAGAGGGCGAGTGAGCGCGAGTGAGATATTTGTCAAGAAGCTGTGGGTGGCGCCACTCGTGGCGAAGTGGTCCCTTGAACGCGAATCGCCGAGGCGACCGACTGCCACCCCCAACCCGCCACCCCTCACACAGCCTCCCGCACTGACCTGACCGGTGTCAGCCTTGGCAGGCAGCCCCGACCGTCCACCCGGGAGCCATCACCACCTGGGTAGCGGTCCCGGTGAAAACGGACACCAAGATTGTCCTGCGAGCACGCGAACTTCTGGGTTGAGGCGAATGATGATGATGATGACGGTGGTGGTGGCGGTGGTGAATTTTTGGCAAACTCGTTTCTCTCTGCGTCTCTCCGTCGCCTCTTGCTCCCACTCGCGTCTCTTGCCAGGTGTGACGCAGCGTGATTGGCCAATCGTGTCCACGGAGCCCCGCCCATTTACACACCTGGAATTCAACCCACGCAAACCGACCCCTCCCTCTTCACACACAACAACAATGACAAAGATGCCCCGTGTAGGCTTTTAACAGGTTGTTGGTGGGCAGAAAATGGTGTCAGCGAGCGCCTATTAAGGTCGGTAACGTCCACAAAAAGGTGATGTGGCCATCACCACGCCCTTTGATAATTGGTTCTTTACCCTTCTATCTGGCAACAAAACTGACACCTTTTTACAAGGAGTCATGTTTGCATAGACCGCAATACCTGCAGTCATAATACAAACAAAAGAACATAACTCTGATAATGTGCACTGTCCTTTATTTATTACGGGGCTGATGTTTACTAATTTCATGCTGAGTCGACCTAGGGGAGACCAATAGCGGGATTGTAGCGCAGCGCGCTCAAGACAAGCTGTTGTTCATACAACACAAACACAAGTCCACGTACAGACACACAGACGCACCTAACACACACGCATACCTAAACAACATACACTACTTTTTTTAAAAGTCACAAATACACACAGATCATCCGTTTTAGCCGGAAAAAAAATGCTGCGGCAAGTGCTGTTAGCGAGCGCATCTTGAAGCTGGCACAACACACCATATATCGTTTAAGTCTGAGTCCACATACCAGAGGACCAGAACTGGTTCAGACCAGTTATTATTGGGAATCGACCATGAATCGCCGCTATCCACGACATTCATAAACATATACACAGTTCGCACAAAGACAAAGATCCCCCGTATTGCCTTCACCAGACTGTTGGGGCAAGTGCTGTTAACGAGCACGGCTCAAAGAAATACCGCACAAAGCTTTTTAAAGAATGGACGCACTATACACACAAACACACATAACCAACATACGCTAACCACTGCGCCACCGCTCCCCGTGGCGTGACGCGACGAGGCATGCGGCTCTTTGAGACGCTGAGAGCAGGGCGAGGCCAGGTCCAAGAAAACAGAGAGAGAGGGGGGGGGAGGAAATCAAAACAAAATCGGAAACCCGAGGAGACATTGCATCGGACTGACGTCACGGGCAGTGCCGCTCCCTGCCGATCTGCTCGAGTTGTGTGTCAATATACCGCTGCGAAAACGTAGAGATCAGCCGACTATGGTCGACCCATCATTCACAAGACAAGACTGTGATGTTGCTGACTTGTGGGAGACAGAGCCGTCCGCAGCCAGGCTCCGCGATTGTGGAAACTCCTGTCTCGGTCCATGAGGGATTCTGAGTTAAACTTTTTAAATCATTGTCTTAAAACTCACCTATTTGTGGAACAGCCTTTCCCCGTAACATGAGATTTGAAAAACAATGTCGTTGTCTGATTGGATTACTCTGTATTTATAATAATAATTAATCGCTTCAAGCAGAGTTATTAATTTAATTTAAATTTAGAGGTTAGTCATTGATATTGTTATTTTCAGATTTCTCATTTCACACAGATACTATCTTTACTTGTGAGTGTAGTTGTTTTACGTACGTCACCTTGAGATACTTCAATATGAAAGGCGCTGAATGAAAGTTTTTTTTTTATTCTCTACTTTTATTATTGTTATTATCATTGTTCTCGTTTATCCATGCATGCCTCACTGAGTCGCAAGACTCATTTTCAGGAGGGTCCTGCCAGGTTTCCTCACTCGTCCTCCTCTCTCGATGTCCACGTTTCCACCCCGTGCGTAGCTGCGCTCCACGCCAATGCGGGCGGACCAAGATTCAGCGATAGAACTCCGTGGGGTCCTCTCTCAAGTCTACGGCGGCGTTCTTCATTGCACGCCTCGTGGGCCGCTGACGGCCCCCAGGTGGCCTTGAGTGCGGCCCCTGGTGGCCTTGAGTGCGGCCCCTGGTGGCCTTGAGTGCGGCCCCTGGTGGCCTTGAGTGCGGCCCCGGACAATACACAGCACGTGACACCCCCCCCCCCCCCCCATCGTCATCGTCGTCATCGTGCGACATCTAAGGGACATTTTTTCCAGTATAAAACTAATGAAACAATAAGACTAGGTTTTACCCTTCCTGGCAATAAAACAGGAGCTGTTAAGATGATCAAACGCCACAAATCGATGCGTTGTGCAAGGCACCAGGTCTGCGTTAACCACACGCGGTGCTTGTGGCAAAACGTGCAAACAAACGGGATCTGAGGATATAATATTTGCGTTATCTTTGAAACGGATTGGCCGACACCATCGTGCTGCTGTCAAACACAGCGATTGTTTCAAATGTGTGGCGGCCCTCACACACACTGATGATGTCTTATCGGCGAAAGAGCCCCCCCCCCTCCTCTGAAAATTAGTGAAGAACACTGCTCTGTGGGGCTGTCTGTAAGTATAGGGGTTCCTGTATATTGTACCTGCGTCTCGGTGTGAGTTTACTGTTTTGTTATTCATTATTCTGATCGTTTACACCCAGGTCAACCTCATTGAGCATCATAAAAACAATGTTTACAGGCCGGTGCTGCCAAGTTAGTTTTGTGGTATTGAACGATCATTGCTGTGTGTGCTGTGTTCCCATCGAGTAACTTGTGGTGTAATGTTTGTGTTTTTTAAACTTGGAAAATTTTGGATGGGTCATCGGCACACGGTGGCCTCACTGTTGCGAAGGAAGTCACGGGATGAATCGGTAACGTGCACTGTGAAGCAGACGCGGGTGTCGTCCATTTACGATGAACACAACTCCAATATTCATCTGAACTAAACTTTTTTCTATTTGACCAGGTAAGGCCCACTGAGCCATATCGGTCTTATTTTCAGATGCGACCTGGGCATAACTGATAGCGCAACGAAGTAGCTCATCACGTGGAAATGTATCGCAGCCAAATACTCTAAATGCATGTTTATTCTAAATGTGGGGGGGGGTGGGACCGGAGGACTCGGGATCGAACCCATACCCTCCTGTATACCAGGCGAGGTAGTTAACATCTCGCCACCACGACGCCAAGGCGGCAAATGGAATGTAACCGTGAACGTCTGCAATAGGCGAGGCCATGTCACTGGGATACGGGATTCAAACTCTTTGGTTCTTTCGGTAAAGTCACGTGGGTAGAAATAAGTTCAAGTTCATTTATTAGGCATAGCCTGTGAGCCATTCGGCTCTTGAATCGGGTGCAACCGCAACAAACAAAAAACAAAAACATGAACAAAAAAACATCTTAAAGTGAATATGTGACTGAGTGCAAACAGAAAATCCAAGAAAAGACAGTAAAATATTGCTCCGTACTAATCACACACAGACAAAAACGAAAGAAAAAAAAACAACAACCGCTGTTCTCCACTAAGTGGCGGTGAAGTGTTGAACGCCCGATGGCAGGAGGTCACGGGGCAGACCCAGCAGGTGCCATGGGTCGACTGATTGAGCTGACTGGCCGACTTGCTGTCTTTTATCTACCCGGCGCTCCGCTCGTTGTTGTGAGCGTCGCTCCTCCGCCCTCCGTTGTTGTTGGAGGGCGACTGCCTCCAACTGCCGAATAGCGTCCTTCACGAGCCTCTTCCACAGAGGCCGATCTTGACACCGCTGGTACCAGTCATCGGCAAGTCCACTCAGCTCCACATCCTCCTGTACCACATCACTCTCTCTCTTTTCTAGCCCGTGCCGCGCCCGTTTAGCCCCCTCTATCCGGCCGAACAACAGTTGTTTAGGCATGCGGTGACTGGGCATGCGGGTTACATGACCCAGCCAAAGACAAAGACACACACAGACACACACATACGTGCGGCCACAACGATACAGCTCTATGGTAGGCCGGAGAATTCGACACCACACCTCCAGGGGTCAGCAACCAAAATAACAAGAAGAGACATTGTTTTCGAATTCGGTAAAAAAAACTCCCACAATGCGATGTGAATTCGAGACAGTCTTTAATAAACGACGCTACGAAGCAGTCTTTAAAGAGCCGCATGCGGTGCACGAGCCGTAGGTTGCCCACCCCTTGGTCTGTAGTGACCCAGAGGTGGGGAACGTCCGGCCCGCGGGCCGAATGAGCCCCGCGAAATCATTTGGTGTGGCCCTGCCAAGGCAACCGCAGGCGGGACTCGAAACTCAATAAATCTAGGAGCAAACCTGGAAAAGCAGTTGTGAGTAGCAACATCATCAATAACAGCTAACATCACACACCTCGCCAAAGAGAAGCAGTTCCAGCCATCGCATTAGGGGTGAGTCAATTAAATGTTTGACCAAATATAACAGGCACATTTTTTAGTTGATAATTTTGTATGGCCCGTGAATGATGTTATAAATATCCAAATGGCCCTTGGCAGAAAAAAGGTTCCCCACCCCTGGTCTATACGCTCCCCACTGTCAGCAAACCCGCACTGACCAACGCGGTCAAATAACCCCCCCACCCCCACGACCCGCACGGAGTGGGCAGGCCCTCATCCAGCAGTGGACTGACACTGCACGTAAGTAAAGCCGCGCGTTTGGTGGGGCACGTGGCCCAGAGGGACGATGATGAGCGGTGGCCAAGAGGAACAGCGGAGCGGCAGCCAGGGGACGGAACGCGTCAGAGAGGGCGCCCAGCGCGGAGGAGATGGAGCGATGGAATCAGTTCGTGTGCAGCTGATGGGTAGATTGTTGCATCGAAGGATCGTGGGGGGGGGGGGGGGGGCTTGGGGGAGGCCTTCATCCAGCAGTGGATTGGGCTGACAAAAGGAACTGCACGTGGGCATGCTCCGAGCACCGCTGTGAGTGTGAACCTGAGTTCAACATGAAGGTCTCAGCCGCCTGGTCAAGTTTAAGCGTATTCTGTGAGCCCAGGTGAGACCTCAAGAGACCAGGATGTGTCTCGTTTACAAGAGTGGCCTGTCTGTTGTGACAAACCCCATCATCATATAAAGCCACTCTACTGCTCTGGCCTCCGCTATGTGCTGTGGAGAAGGGCCATACCTCGAAACGTCGCCAATTCTACATTCAAGGCAGCGCTGTTGATACAATCGTATGATCACCGATGACTGCTCAAAATGACCCCACATCATCATATTAAGTTTGATTTGCGAATTCCAGCTCAAAACATTTCAAAATATTCGGTTTTGTCACACGAACATTTCTCTGTAGCAGTGCGTGTGTGAATATACAACCAATAATATAGTGTGCTGGGTACAATGGTTCATTCAAAAAGCTCAATAGCAGTTCTGTAATATCACATTCCGCGGGCGGTTCTCTACCACGCATGATGATCAAATCTGTAAAATGACGGGGAAAAATGATCATCGTCGTAACAAGATAATAGGGTAGACTGGAATACCACGAGTTTCACACAGCACACAGACACGCGCACAGAGCACACACACAGCCTTTGTGCATTCTGCAAAAAACATCAACAGTTCATGAAGAACTGCATTATGGTCCTCGTTCATAAGGCCACCATGACGATAAATGTGACCGACTGACAGCAGCAGTGGTAGCAGCACTCCCCTGTCAGAATTGGCAATGCACGCGTGGAGATGCACGGCTCTGTGAGAGTTGGTGATGTACGCGTGGAAATGCACGGATCTGTGAGAGTTGGTGATGCACGCGTGGAGATGCACGGATCTGTCAGAGTTGGTGATGTACGCGTGGAGATGCACGACTCTGTGAGAGTTGGTGATGTACGCGTGAAGATGCACGGATCTGTCAGAGTTGGTGATGTACGCGTGGAGATGCACGGCTCTGTCAGAATTGGTGATGCACGCGTGGAGATGCACGGCTCTGTGAGAGTTGGTGATGCACGCGTGGAGATGCACGGATCTGTCAGAGTTGGTGATGTACGCGTGGAGATGCACGGCTCTGTGAGAGTTGGTGATGTACGCGTGGAGATGCACGGATCTGTCAGAGTTGGTGGTGTACGCGTGGAGATGCACGGCTCTGTGAGAGTTGGTGATGTACGCGTGGAGATGCACGGCCTTGTCAGAGTTGGTGATGTACGCGTGGAGATGCACGGATATGTCAGAGTTGGTGATGTACGCGTGGAGATGCACGGCTCTGTCAGAGTTGGTGATGTACGCGTGGAGATGCACGGATCTGTCAGAGTTGGTGATGTACGCGTGGAGATGCACGGCCTTGTCAGAGTTGGTGATGTACGCGTGGAGATGCACGGATCTGTCAGAGTTGGTGATGTACGCGTGGAGATGCACGGCTCTGTCAGAGTTGGTGATGCACGCGTGGAGATGCACGGCTCTGTGAGAGTTGGTGGTGCACGCGTGGAGATGCACGGCTCTGTCAGAGTTGGTGATGTACGCGTGGAGATGCACGGCTCTGTGAGAGTTGGTGATGCACGCGTGGAGATGCACGGCTCTGTGAGAGTTGGTGCTGCACGCGTGGAGATGCACGGCTCTGTGAGAGTTCCAAGTGGATCTGTTCATTTCACGACAAGACTCCGATAACGCAATTGGCAAAATAAATACGACGACAAAACGTCTTCTGCACATAACCGTCTCTCCACGTGAAACAAGTTTACAATTCACATCCCATCAGACGCACACACACACAAACACGCGGCCTTGTCGGAGTGCATAATTCCAGCAGCATTTATTCACGACAAGAAAAACTCTGGGCCGGTTTCGACACGCAACGTTAATTTTGTGTTTGCATCAACGGAGTCGGGCTTTGGTTGTGAGTGAGTCAACGCTGGTATAACTGCCAATCTCTTCCTGTCCGACGCGACGTTCTATCTACGTGATGATACACAACTCAGAATCGTCACTGGCGCCCGAGTGGAAAATATAGTTGATATAGTTGACACAAAAAACGAGCAGAGACGATGCTCCTTATCCACACATCGGTCTCTCCGCATAGAAAACCTTGGGAGGAGTGGCGTAACGAGCGTAGGGGCTTGGGGGGCCTTGCCCCCTCCCCCCCCGGTGGCCAAAGCTACGAGTTGGGGCCCTTGTTCAACCACCAACAACAGTGTAAAAGAACAATAACTGATTTAACACGCGGTTTAAAATTAATATATTTTTTGTTAAATGAAAATGATTTCATTTACGTTCCACGTGTTATTTAAACGGGATTACAGCAGTAACGTTTGGCTTCCGCAAATTGCGCAAATCAAAATATTAGGGCCCCCACCTGACCGATTACCGCACCCTCTGAGCTGAAAATGACGTTACTACGCCACTGATAATGTAGTCACTACGTCACTGATAATGTAGTTACTACGCCACTGATAATGTAGTTACTACGCCACTGATAATGTAGTCACTACACCACTGATAATGTAGTTACTACACCACTGATAATGTAGTCACTACACCACTGATAATGTAGTCACTACACCACTGATAATGTAGTTACTACAATGATAATGTAGTTCCTACACCACTGATAATGTAGTCACTACGCCACTGATAATGTAGTTATTAAGCCACTGATAATGTAGTCACTACGCCACTGATAATGTAGTTACTACGCCACTGATAATGTAGTTACTAGACCACTGATAATGTAGTTACTACACCACTGATAATGTAGTTACTACACCACTGATAATGTAGTTACTGCACCACTGATAATGTAGTCACTACACCACTGATAATGTAGTCACTACACCACTGATAATGTAGTTACTACACAACTGATAATGTAGTTCCTACACCACTGATAATGTAGTTACTACGCCACTGATAATGTAGTCACTACACCACTGATAATGTAGTTACTACGTCACTGATAATGTAGTTACTACACTACTGATAATGTAGTCACTACGCCACTGATAATGTAGTTACTACACCACTGATAATGTAGTTACTACGCCACTGATGATGTAGTCACTACGCCACTGATAATGTAGTTACTACACCACTGATAATGTAGTTACTACGCCACTGATAATGTAGTTACTACACCACTGATAATGTAGTTCCTACACCACTGATAATGTAGTTACTACGCCACTGATAATGTAGTCACTACACCACTGATAATGTAGTTACTACGTCACTGATAATGTAGTTACTACACTACTGATAATGTAGTCACTACGCCACTGATAATGTAGTTACTACACCACTGATAATGTAGTTACTACGCCACTGATGATGTAGTCACTACGCCACTGATAATGTAGTTACTACACCACTGATAATGTAGTTACTACGCCACTAATAATGTAGTTACTACGCCACTAATAATGTAGTTACTACACCACTGATAATGTAGTCACTACACCACTGATAATGTAGTTACTACGCCACTGATAATGTAGTCACTACACCACTGATAATGTAGTCACTACACCACTGATAATGTAGTTACTACACGACTAATAATGTAGTCACTACACCGCTGATAATGTAGTTACTACGCCACTCATAATGTAGTCACTACACCACTGATAATGTAGTTACTACGCCACTGATAATGTAGTTACTACGCCACTGATAATGTAGTCACTACACCACTGATAATGTAGTTACTACGCCACTGATAATGTAGTTACTACACCACTGATAATGTAGTTACTACGCCACTGATAATGTAGTCACTACACTACTGATACTGTAGTTACTACGTCACTGATAATGTAGTTACTACACCACTGATAATGTAGTCACTACGCCACTGATAATGTAGTTACTACACCACTGATAATGTAGTCACTACACCACTGATAATGTAGTTACTACGCCACTGATAATGTAGTTACTACGCCACTGATAATGTAGTCACTACACCACTGATAATGTAGTTACTACAGAATTGATAATGTAGTTACTACGCCACTGATAATGTAGTCACTACACCACTGATAATGTAGTTATTACGCCACTGATAATGTAGTTACTACACCACTGATAATGTAGTTACTACGCCACTGATAATGTAGTCACTACACCACTGATAATGTAGTTACTACGCCACTGATAATGTAGTTACTGCACCACTGATAATGTAGTTACTACGCCACTGATAATGTAGTCACTACACTACTGATAATGTAGTTACTACGCCACTGATAATGTAGTTACTACACCACTGATAATGTAGTTACTACACCACTGATAATGTAGTTACTACAGCACTGATAATGTAGTTACTACGCCACTGATAATGTAGTCACTGCACCACTGATAATGTAGTTACTGCACCACTGATAATGTAGTTACTACGTCACTGATAATGTCGTTACTACACCAACACCTCGTCCAAGCCATCTGCACGGCACCCGCGTCTCGATTTGCCCCACGTGCAGGAAGCGTTCCACAGACATGGAGCCCCGGAGCAAGAGAGTACAGTCGAGCGGGTCAAGGCTACATCAGCATTATTGGTCATATTTTCCATCATCATCATCATCATCATAATTGTTAAGGGCATAATTATTGCCACTTCGTAAAGTCAACTTGTTTGACGCACAGTGTTCCGCTCCTCGTTCTTGTAGAGACTTGACTTTTAAACAGCTTTTATTGCCGCCAGCAGCAACAGCACTGGAGGCGATTTCGGTATGAAATACACAAAGTCACCAGCAAACAAATGAAAATAAACGCTTCGAATCCACGCGCTGTGGCGCTAAAAGCACCGCGCACAACACGAAAGACCACGTCCGTCGTTCTCGTCGAAAGAGAGAAGTACAGCCGAGCGGGGAAGGCAGCCGGCGCCAACTTCCCCATCTCCAAGCTCTGCGGTCCTCTATACATGAAGGTGTTATCGGCCAATGCATACACGTTCACATCATCTCCCACTCGTTAACTTCCACCTCACCCAGTCGTTTAATAACTCACTCGCTCGCTAGCTCATTCAACCACGAACACCCAGTCACCCACACTCACTCACTCCGTCACCCGGCCACAAACACACCCAGGTATTTAACAAGCGAACGCATACACACCCACACACCTTCCACACGTCAGCACCAAAGAGCCTTAACAGACTGTAGGGGCAAGTGCTGTTAGCGAGCAGCACCTATGAAGGCCGGCACAGCGCACGAGGCGGTGGGTGGCCAGCACCACGCCCGGCCGCCTTTGTCTCCCTTCGTGACGGTGTTTACACACCGCACCAGGTGCTCATTTTAGGCTGAGTCGACCTTGGAGAAGTCCAGGGCCGGTTCAAATAATCGTCACTGGTGTTGAACTCGGGTGGCAGTGATCGTAGCGTAACGCGCTAACCGCTACACGACCGCTCCCCACCACGTCACCACCACCACGAGACAAAGACAAAGATCCCCCGTATAGCCTTAACAGACTGCAGGGACAAGTGCTGTTAGCGAGCACCTATGAAGGCCGGAACCGGTATACGAAGGGGTGGGTGGCCAGCACCACGCCCGACCGCCTTTGTCTCCCCAGTGGCGATGTTTACAACACCGCACCAGGTACTCATTTGAAGCTGAGTCGACCACGAGGAACACACACGCACACGCGTACACACACACCTGCCCGCGCGTCTGTGTACCCAATTAAACTCTCGTATCGCTCCCTGCTCGAGCGAGCAAACGAATCGGAGTCAATTTCCTGTAGCCCAGCGCTGGTCACTCAACTCTGGGCAATCGTCTCTCGCACTCTGCCTCCGTAAGACGGTCACTGCCGATCATTGTGTGTGTGTCTTCGACAAACACAAACAACGCCCCCACCCCTCCCCCCTCCACTCGCCACGAGGCGATGGCGGTGACGTCTCCACAGCGCCTGTACCAGGCTAGGTGCACCTCGAGGCTGTGGCTTGCTGGCTGAAGTTACGGGACAGACCCCAGGTCTCGTGGGGGTTGATTGATTTGAGATAAGCGGCAGATGCACTCGGGGAAAATACACAAAGACGGAGGTAGACGTTAGGGGCCGTCCATAAATGACGTCACGCGATTTTGGACGATTTTTGCATCCCCCCCCCCATCGGCATACGGCGTCACAAAAAGTCAGACCCCCCCTCAAATATGACATCACAAATATTTTTCTGTCTTTTCTTGGATTTTCTGTTTGCACTCAGTCGCATAGTCACTTTAAGATGTTTTCTTGTTCATGTTTTTGTTTTTTTGTTTGTTGCGGTTGCACCCGATTCAAGAGCCGAATGGCTCACAGGGTTATACCTAATACATGAAACTTGAAAACTCGTTTCGGGTTCATGAGTCGATTTCGAGGACGGCTTAGAAGGCCGGCGCAGATATCCGTCCCAGGTGTTGGCCGTGAGCGGGAATCGAGCTCGTGGCGGCCGGGTTAGGAGCGCAGCGCGCTCAGCAGCAATGGCCCCGCAGCTCCCCACACCTAGACACGAAACAAAGGCGAAGATCCCCCGTGTAGCTTTAACAGGCTGTTGGGGCAAGTGCTGTTAGCGAGCTCTTATCAAGGCCGGAACGGCGCACGAGGGGGTGGGTGGCCGGCACCAACCCCCGACCGCCTTTGTCTCTCCATCGCACCAGGTACTCGTTTGAGGCTGAGTCGACCTAGGGGAGGCCCAGAACTGATTCATATAAAAGTCACGGGTCGCGCGCTAACCGATACACTACTGCTCCCACATCCACAAAGCCATCCACACACACACACGCGCGTAATCACACATCCCTTGCCCTGCACTGCTTCGTGCGTTGTGGATGTGAAACGACCCGATGACGATTCGATTCAATGTCCGATTGTCCGCGTCTCGCCCGCGTCGTCTGCCCCACTCTCGGCCCGGCAGCCGCCTCCTCGAGCCTCAAGGAAGGTTTAGCCACTTTCGTGGTTTGCACGAAAGCTGCGTTGTGTGGGTGGTGAGGACGCTCGCACGTGGCCCCCAAAGTGCACTTAACCAATCATTATGACCCAACATGGTGTAGGGAAGATGTCTTCCATCCAGCAGTCGATACACGGAGAGGTATAGATGATGAGTAACGTCTGATCGCATGTATGTTGCACTTCTTTCGCGCCGTACGTGGCCAACCGCGCTTATCTGTAAGGGTTGGTGGGTCACGCCGAGATTTGTGAAAACCCACGCATCCGCTCGGGCCCAAGCTCTGCGGTCCTCAATATATCGCAGGCGTCGTCCGCCACCGAGCGAGTGGTCCTACACGTGGGACGAAGAGATGACCCCCCCCCCCCACGCGTGTCAGCGGTGCGGCAGTCTGGGGCCAGAGCTCTTCCTTGCGAGGCCCGTGGCCTCCTGGGTGGCCCTTCAGTGCGGCCCCTGGCAATACGCAGCACGTGGCAACACCCAACAATTGTTGATAATTGTTTTTTTACCCTTTTATCTGGCAACAAAACTGACACCTTTGTTTTGTTGCCAGATAAAAGGGTAAAAAAACAATTATCATATTTTTTACTGGCAAATGAGGTTCCAATGGGGTCAACAATTGTTTTTAAATGTGTGGCGGCACACACACACACATACACACACAGACACACATACACACACACATACACACATACACACACATACACACACACATATATACACACACACATACACACATACATACACACACATACACACATACACATACACACACATACACACACACATACACACACACATACACACACACACATACACACACACACATACACACATACATACACACACACATACACACACATACACAACAACAACAACCGCCATTCGCCACTAAGTGGCGGTGACGTCACCACGACGCTTGTGCCAGGCCATGTGCACCCTGAGGCCACGTGAAGTGTCGAACGCCCGCTGGCAGGAGGTCACGGGGCAGACCCAGGTGCCACGGGTCGACTGACCGAGATGACCGAGATGACTGGCTGATGCACCACCTGTGCCCCCTACTGTGCCAACTTGCTGTGCTTTAGCCACCCGGCGCTCCGCTCGTTGTTGTGAGCGTCGCTCCTCCGCCCTCCGTTGTTGTTGGAGGGCGACTGCCTCCAACTGCCCAGTAGCGTCCTTCACGAGCCTCCTCCACTGAGGCCGATCTTGACACCGCTGGTACCAGTCATCGGCAAGTCCACTCAGCTCCACGTCCTCCTGTACCACATCACTCCATCTCTTCTCTAGCCCGTGCCGCGCCCGTTTAGCCCCCTCGATCCGGCCGAACAAAAGCTGTTTAGGCATGCGGTGGCTGGGCATGCGGGCTACATGACCCAGCCAACGCAGCCTTGCCTGCCGGAGGAGCTCACTGATGGGACTTTGCCCAGATCTTTCAAGGACTTGTGAGCTCCTCACACAATCCAGCCTGGTTAAACCCAGAATGGATCGTAGGCAGGCCAGCCTAAATGTTTCCAACCGGCGAAGATGCTCCACTAGGGGGGTCCACGTTTCGCAAGCGTAGAGAAGGGAGGGAATGACCGTGGCCGAGAAGACCTGAAGCTTCGTGCGGAGCGACAGACCAGGTAGCTTCCACACAGCGTTACGCAACCGATGAAAAGATATTGCCGCTCGACTGATTCGGAGTGAGACCTCTGCTGATAAACTGGAGCCGGTCATAAGCACACTGCCCAGGTATGGGAAACTCTCCACTCTCTCCACAACTGCCCTATCACCGATTGGGAGTTGTGGGGGTGGAGTGCCCGATGGTACAAAATACCCAGGCAGGTGCTTAGTTTTGGTGGGGCTGATGGTAAGGCCCCACCTCTTAGTGGCACGCTCCAGTCTCAGCAGCAGCGTCTCCAACTCCTCTTCTGAATGAGCAGCTATTACCAAATCATCGGCATACATAACGTGGTTGACCAATAGGGAGCCATCCCTTGATCGCACCCGGGCGTCGATCAGCCTCCCATTATATCTGTACCAAATGGTAATTCCCCCGGTACAGCTATTGAAGGCTTCACGAACTACGCAGTCGAAATAGATGTTAAATAATGTGGGAGCCAGAGGACATCCCTGTCGCACCCCAAGGTGTACAGGGAAAGGCTCCGACTCCCGGCCACGTAGTTTTACCCGGGCCCGCTCACCATCATGAAGGTCCTTAATGATCGTGAGCAGAGGGTCAGGGACTCCGAAAGCACGAAGAACAACCCAGAGCCCAGTCCTACTGATGGTATCATAGGCCTTGACCAGGTCAATAAAGCAGAGATGTAGGTCTTTTTGGAATTCCCTACACCTCTGCTGGAGCAGACGGACAGAAAATATGGCATCTGTGCAGGACCGCCCTTTCCTGAAACCGCATTGGGGCTCCGCAAGCCTCTCCTCAGCGTGCCTAGCAAGGCGATGTTGAATAATCCTTGCCAGGACCTTACCCGGCACACTGAGGAGTGAGATGCCCCTGTAGTTGTTACAGTCGGTACGGTCCCCCTTCTTAAAGAGGGGGACCACCAGGGCATCCTTCCAGTCCTGCGGAACCCGTCCAGTGGTCCAGACTGTTGTTATGATGTCATATAGGGCAGTCTGTGCACAAACGCCACCCTCCCTCAGCATTTCGCTTGGGAGATCATCTCTGCCCGGTGCCTTCCCTGGTCTCAGACTCCGGATCGCCCTCAGTACTTCCTCAACAGCTGGCACCTCAGCCAGCCACTCACAGGGGGTGACCTCTTCCAATATTTGAGGCACCGCAGCCTCAGCAGGGTTATCCCCACTTTGTGCCATGATGTTTTCCTGGCTGAGAGATTTTCCCTCCCCCAGGACCTCGCAGAAATGCTCAGCAAATCTGCAAACCTGTTCCTGGGGGTCGGAGATTGGATCACCGTTTTTTCCTCTAATGATGGTAATAGGTGTGGCGCTGCAGGTTACTTTTTTGATGGAATTAAATAGTGATTTGTGATCGCGGGCCACTGAGGCAGACTCCATCTCCTCAGCAACCTGCGACCACCACCTATCCTTACAGCGCCTTACGGCTCTCCGAACCTCCGAGCGAAGGCTGCGGTAAACCTCCTCATTCTCCGACGTGGGATGCTGTAGGCGATGAGAGTGGGCCTGTCGCTTTTTCTCAATTAACCTGAACACCTCCTCTGTCAGCCAGGGTTTCTGGGGAGGTCTGGACCGCGTACCCAAAGCAGCCATTGCGGCTGCATGAGTCACAGTCTTAAACCTCGCCCATTTACCCTCGACATCAGGTGGAGTGGGGGACGATGCCAACCCCAGCTGCAAGCAATGATGAAATTCTCGCTTGCAACTTTCATCAGCTAGCTGAGACCAGGCCACTTTTGGTTGGAATGGGGTCCTGGGTGTACACCCACCACCGGAGTGGAAGAATGGCAGGCGCATCTTACAGATGACTAGTCGATGGTCAGAGGGCAGATCAGCTCCACGGTAGGTCCTGGTGTCAAGGACATGGGCTCGCATCCGCTGGTCCGTCACTATGTAGTCCAGCAGATGTTCTTGCTTGGACCCGGCATGTATCCATGATGTTGTGTGGATGCGCCGATGCCGGAAGAGCGTGTTGGTAATTACAAGCCCATGGGCTGCACAAAAATCTAGCAGCCTCCTACCGTTATTATTGAGCTGATCTGGCCCATGCCTTCCAATCACTCCAGACCAGGTGCCAGCATCATGACCAACTCGGGCATTGAAGTCACCCAACAAGATGACTCTGTCCCGAGTGGCCACTTTAGCCAGCACCTGTGACAGGAGGTCATAGAAAGCGTCTGACTCATCGGCTTTGCCTGCATCCCTCCACGGATGTTCGTCTTCGGTGGGGGCATAAGTAACCACGACCACCACTCCTCGCCTCTGGTTGATGGGAAGGCGAGCCCAAAGTATCCTGGGGCTTACAGCTTCCCACAACTCACCGCCACGCTCCCACGCCCCCTTCATTTTTTTGTTCAGAAGAAGAGCCACACCCTGTTGTTTGGCAGTCTCCTGCCCCGAGTAGAGGACTGTCCACCCCTCATGGTGGCAGGAGCCAGAACCGGTCCACCGGACCTCCTGAATGCCACAGAGATCCAGGCGGTATCGGTCCAGCTCCCGACAGAGGAGTGGTAGCCTCTCCTCCGCAGTGAGCGTTCGAACATTCCACGTGGCCATCCGCAATGGTTTTTCGTTGTTTCTGGAGGAGCCCCGAGGGTGAAAATTCAATCTCCTGGCTCCGCCAAATGGGGTTTGGCCAGGAGACGTCATAAAAGCCTGACCCCCCGGGGCCTCCGGCACAAGCTTATTAATTACAGGTTTATGTTTAATTCGTAGTTTAGTGGTGGTTAATTGAAGGTGGAGGGGTTACCAGCCCCTCGCACCCGTCCAGAGCCCCCGTTTAGCCACTGTGGTGGTCACAGACGCCATGAGGGGAGAGGCCAATGGGCATTGGCCCTCCCCCCACAGCACATACACACACACATACACACATACACATACACACACACATACACACATACACACACACATACACACACATACACACATACGCACACGCACACACACACACGATGATGATGATGTCTTATCGGCGGGAGTGGCCCTCCACTGAAAATGAATGAAGAACACCGCTCGCTCTATGCCAATGGTTCTCAACTCTTTTGTTGGCGACTGGTACCCCCCCCCCCCCCCACTTGTTGAAGTTTGTTTCACCCCCCCTTGCCTTGCCCGACCCAACATGTTGCTGAGAAATAAATGTATGAATGACGGACATCGATCTTTTAAACAATTGTCGATTTTGTGGGGTATATTCGAACCAGCTGGTAACCGAGAGCGAATTAACAAAATTAATTAAACGGACGCTCTGCACGCGTGACGTAGGTTGTTGGCGCTCGCAGGTGACTCTGGGAAACCACCAACGTCGTGGGCGAGTTTTTAAAGGTCCTTCATAGCGTTCGACGTTTGCATATGGGGCCGTCCATAAATGACGTCACGTACCTAGGGGGTGGGGGGGTCAGACATTTGTGACGATGTGTGACGATGGTGGGGTGGGGTTGAGAAATGTGACGCCGCATCAAAATGCGCAACTTTAAATAAACATAGACAACACGTTCTACTTAATTGTTTTATTTTGGGGGAGGGGGCAGAGCTTTGTGACGTCATATTTGAGAGGGGGTCTGACTTTTTGTGACGCCGTGTGACGAAGGGGGGGGGGGTCAAAAATAGTCAAAAATCGCGTGACGTCATTTATGGACGGCCCCTATGGATTGCCACGTGATCGTAGTTATTTTATATTGGCAGACTCACACACGGCCATTCACCAATGACTCTCCCAGCATCATATAACTTCACACATTTATGAAAATCACTTCACCTACCCCCTGGGATATTGCCACGTGCACCCCCAGGGTTCAGCGTGCCCCCCCCCCCGCCCTCCCTGGATGAGAACCGCTGCCCCTACCGACCTCGCCACTGACGCAACAGGCCGAGTCCTCATTGGCGCTGTACCGCCATCTCCTGGCCAACCAGGGTACCGCCCACGGTAAATGGAGGTCTCATACTTTTTGGTTCGTTCGGTAAAGTCACGTAGGGTGAAAAAATAATAAATAATACATATAAAATCAATAAACAAGAAATAAAAAATATAATAAAATCACGACGTTTCGATTACAACACAAGCAATCATCATCAGGTGTGAAAACCACAGCAATATTTTTTTTTACTGAAGTGGGAGAGATGCCGAGGTTAAGGAGGTTATATAAGTCAGAGAGTGGGGGGGAGAGGGGGGCGTTGCGTGGACGTTAGGGACTGTGACGTGAGACTGGAGGTTTCACCAACAACATCTGTGTTGTGTGTGCGCGGTGATCCAGCAACCCCCGCTGCCGACTCCACGGTGCTGGATTCGAGGCAGCCAATGTGCTGGAGCCACTACCGCCCTCCCACACAAAGTAACACAACTCCCCGCGGCAAGCATGATGTATATGTACGTGCCGTTTGTTGAACTTCTTTCGCACCGTACGTAGCCAACCGTGCTAATCGTACGCGCGGGGCAAGGACAACAAACTGAACACCAAAGGCAGTTCTAAACAACTTCGTTTTCGATCTAGATCACTTAAAAGTGCATCGCTCCAGCGACTTCCTAACATCGGAAGAGCGTTCCAGACGGCCGCAGTAGCGCATCTGAAAGCGCCGCGCGATGCGGTGACCGCCGTCTGTTCGATGGCGAGCAGCAGCTGCTGCTGTTGCTGCTGCTGCGAGGACGACCGGAGTTGGCGTGATGGTTGATGCTCCTTGACGAGACGAGCCAGGCGAGTGTGGTTCATATGCGGCCAAGCCCTCTGTGTGTAACGAGTGCGACCTCGTAACGCGTTCGCTCGGCAACTGGAAGAACAATGCAGCTCGACGACCCAACAACGTTGAGCCGACGTTGTCGCACGGGGCCTCCCCAAGGAGCGGCTTGGAATGAGGCCGTCGTAGTCCAGCACGGGAATTGATCTTTCTCCTGATTTATGACGGGTGAATCGATCCTTCTCGCATTCTCAGTGGCGATGTCGAAAGTCTGTCCACTCGCCACTACTCACGAGGGAGGAGGCGTCTCGTGTCGTCTTCGCCGTTCTCGATCCTTCGGAGGAGGAGGGCAGCACTAGAGCAGAGTGGCATCACCGTCACGGTCCAGAGTTTGCGTTGCATGGCCACAACCGCACGGCTGCGGCTCGCGTCTTCACATCCCTGACCATTGGAAGTCCAGTTCACCATGGAAGTCCAGTTCACCTTGGAAGTCCAGTTTACCATGGGAGTCCAGTTCACCATGGGAGTTCAGTTTACCATGGAAGTCCAGTTCATAATGGACGTCCAGTTCCACGTGTGAGCCGAGTTTACCATGGGAGTCCAGTTCACAATGGACGTCCAGTTCCACGTGTGAGTCCAGTTTACCATGAAAGTCCAGTTTACCATGGGAGTCCAGTTTACCATGGGAGTCCAGTTCATCATGGGAATTCAGTTCACCATGGAAGTCCAGTTCACCATGGGAGTGCAGTTTACCATGAAAGTCCAGTTCACCATGGGAGTCCAGTTTACCATGGAAGTCCAGTTTACCATGGTCAGGTGTCGACAAACCTGCGGATACGGAGCCGCATGCGGCTCGCCAAGGACTGTCTCGTGACACAATTCATGAAGGACCACCGCCGTCTCGCATTCACCACACAGTGCGTTGCTGCTCTTGAAATATTGAGAGTTTTTTTTTTGGACCGAATTCGAAAATAGTTTTTTCACTTCTTGTTGCTCTTGCTTGCTCTGGGTCGGGATGATGATGATGATGAGAAATCGCTTAATGGACTCGCGGCTCGCTGTATCGCTGCTATATCGCCGTGGTGGGGTGGGTGGGGGGTCGTCTCATGTCGGCTGGACGTTGGCTCACGCGCGCACGAGGCGTGAAAACCGTCAGTCACCAACTCCAAACGACCACTTCGCTCCGGACTCTCCTTCCTCTTCCCGACACCGCCACCGTCGCCGCAAGCGCAGTTTGGGGCCTCGGCATCCGTGAGCCGCGATCCTCAACTCCGTGTGCCGGCGTGAGGGAGGGGGTCTCAAAGCCATCGATCCACTGCTGTCCCTGACACGAGAGAGAGAGACAGGAGGGGGTGAAATGGCGAAACCACTCAAGAGACAGGATTCTGGTACCGCCTTGCTATGTCACATGAGTGGCCCTCTATCCCCTTACCAAGATCCCACTGTACCCCCTTACCAAGATCCCTCTCTATCCCCTTACCAGGATCCATCTCTATCCCCTTACCATGGTCCCACTCTATCCCCTTACCACGATACCACTGTACCCCCTTACCAAGATCCCACAGTACCCCCTTACCACGATCCCTCTCTATCCCCTTACCAAGATCCCACTGTACCCCCTTACCAAGATCCCACTGTACCCCCTTACCAAGATCCCTCTCTATCCTCTTACCAAGATCCCACTATACCCCCTTACCAGGATCCCACTGTACCCCCTTACCAAGATCCCTCTCTATCCCCTTACCAAGATCCCACTGTACCCCCTTACCAAGATCCCACTGTACCCCCTTACCAAGATCCCACTGTACCCCCTTACCATGATCCCACTGTACCCCCTCACCACGATCCATCTCTATCCCCGTACCACGACCCCTCTCTATCCCCCTACCACGATACCACTGTACCCCCTTACCAGGATCCCACTGTACCCCCTTACCACGATCCCTCTCTATCCCCTTACCAAGATCCCACTGTACCCCCTTACCAGGATCCATCTCTATCCCCTTACCAGGATCCCACTGTACCCCCTTACCAAGATCCCACTGTACCCCCTTACCAAGATCCCACTGTACCCCCTTACCAAGATCCCACTGTACCCCCTTACCAGGATCCATCTCTATCCCCTTACCAAGACCCCACTGTAGCCCCTTACCATGATCCCACTGTACCCCCTTACCAGGATCCCACTGTACCCCCTTACCATGATCCATCTCTATCCCCGTACCACAATACCTCTCTATCCCCTTACCAAGATCACTATGTACCCCCTTACCACGATCCCTCTCTATCCCCTTACCAAGATCACTCTGTACCCCCTTACCACGATCCCTCTCTATCCCCTTACCAAGATCCCTCTCTATCCCCTTACCAGGGTCCCTCTCTATCCCCTTACCAAGACCCCACTGTAGCCCTTTACCACGATCCTTCTAACCCACCTTACCAAGATCCCTCTGTACCCCCTTACCAAGACCCCTCTCTATCCCCTTACCACGACCCCTCTCTATCCCCTTACCCCTCTGTACCCACTTACCAAGATCCCTCTGTACCCCATTACCAGGATCCTTCTAACTCACCTTACCACGACCCCTCTCTATCCCCTTACCCCTCTGTACCCCCTTACCAGGGTTCCTCTCTATCCCCTTACAATAATCCCTTTGTGTCCCGTTGCCAAGATCCCACTGTACCCCCTTACCAGGGTTCCTCTAGAATCCCTTACCAAGATCCCTCTGTACCCCCTTACCAGGGTCCCACTGTACCCCATTACCATGATCCGTCTCTATCCCCTTACCAAGATCCCTCTGTACCCCCTTACCATGATCCCTCTGTATCCCCTTACCAAGATACACTTGTACCCCCTTACCAGAATTCCTCTGTACCCCCTTACCAGGGTTCCTATGTACCCCCTTACCAGGGCACATTTGTACCCCCTTACGACTATCTCTCTGTATCACCTCACCAGAATCCCAGTCTATCCTTGTACCGAGGTCCATATCTACCTCCGTACCACTATCCCTTTGTATCCCCTTACCAGAGTCCCTTTCTATCCCCCTACCAGTATCCCTGGGTAGTCCCTTACCAGGGCCCCCCTGCATCCCCTTACGCCGTGACCCCCTTCCCTTTCCCGCCACTCCACAACAGCAACCCCCGCGCCCACCTCTGCCTGAGATCGAACCGGGAGCCTCCGAACTCCGCGGCTCCTCCTCGTGGCGACGGCGCGAGAAGCCGCCAGAAATTGCCGACGGAGGTGCACGCAGAGTGGCTATCATCATCAGCAGCAGCAACAGCAGCAGCATCAGTAGCCGATGCATCAGCAGCAGCATCATCATCAGCAACATTATCATCATCATCAGCAGCAGCAACATTATTATCATCATCATCAGCAGCAGCAGCGTCGTCGTCGGTATCAGCAGCGTGTTCGCGCAGGCGGAACATCTCCATACGTCCACCCGGCCCCCCAGAGGTGGGGGGCTCACGTGGCGCGTGGAGGGTCCGGGAGAGGTGGCCGAGTCGTCCCCTCAGCACGGACAGCGCGGAGCGGCCAGGGTGCTTCTTTACGTGAGGGCACCGACAATCATCATCATCATCAGCAGCAGCAGAATAATCATCAGCAGAATAACCATCAGCATCATCATAATCATCTAATCATCATCACGACCATCATCACCCTCATTATCTACACCCCGTCATCCTCATAATCATCACCACCACCATCACGACCGTAGTCACGATCACCGCAACCACCAACCTCCTTGTTCGACATTTCCACGTGGCGTACATCACCATCGTCGTCGACAGCACTGTCTGTCTGCGGCACTTTGGCGGCAAGGGTTGGCGGGTCACTCACACGTGTGAGGGGAGCCAGGAGATGCCACGACATCGACTGTATTTTTGAGGACACGTGTGCGAAGCTTTTGAGTATGATCATCTCATAAGCGTGCTGGGGTTTTAAATCTTCTGGGAATTCGGGTTTCCTCCCGCAGAGCAGAGCACCCGATGGACAAAAAAATAATCGGCCACACATCCCAAAGCATCTGGACCAGACGTTGATTCCAGCCAGGGTCTTACCTGGTCGGCGACCCGGAAATAATTCGGCAGACGGCACACCACGTCAAGTATGCCTCTTGTCGATGTGCCTGTGGCTACTGGTCACGTGCCTTCTCTAGTCTTACCGGTGACTAGGAAAGACACATTGAGTGACAACGTAAGTCCTGAGCATGATGTAATTTTTAAAAAATCGTTTTAAGACCTCAACTCAGCCTTTCCTATCACGGTAGCGGGATGTTAACTACCTCGCCGGGTACGCAGGAGGTCGTGGGTTCTATCCTGACCCTGACGCCTGCATATTTGGAGTTTGTATGTTCTCCCCGTGGTCTTGTGGATTTTTCTCCGGGTCCTCCGGTTTTTCCCTCCACATTTAGAATCAAAGTGCGTTTAGGGTATTTGGCTGCTTTAAATTTCCACGTGATAAACCACTTCGTTGAGCTATCATTTGTGGTTAGGTCGCTTCTGAAAAAGAGCCATATAGCTCAGTGGGCCCTACCTGGTCAAATAAAAAAATAACATCTTCATCGTCGTTGTTGTTGTTAGGTCAATGAAGCAAAATGAGGAGGAGGAGGAATTGGTGACGCTTGGAAACGCGCGTGGAGCAGGTTCAGCGGTCATGTGGTCGCCCCTTCTCGCCCCCTCCTGGGACCTGGACCCGATGTGGAGCGCGGACCCACGCCACGGTCAGCAAGGCAAACGAGCCCCTTGAATCCTGACCCCAGTTCCAGGACCCATATCCCATAGCCCTGCTCCCAGGACCTTAACTCTGCCGCACGGCTGCACAAACACTGCACCAGCCTAACCCTGATTATTGTGCCGTGTGGTTGGGGTTCGCTCAGCAATGTTTCCTTTCAATCTTGATTTGAAGCTTTCGTGACTGCAGGAATCTATACTCTTTGGTTCTTTCGTTAAAGTCACGTAGGTATAAAATAAAATAAATCACGACATTTCGGGCGCAACACAAGCATCCGTCATCAGGTGGGAAAGCGTGGCCTGCAGTAGCAGGCCATGCTTATTTTATACCTATGTGACTTTACCGAAATAACCAAAGAGTATGTTTCTTTTCCTCATCTCGAGGTTGGCGAGTGACGCGTGTTGCAGAGGTTCACGGTTCAAATCTAGTGGGCCATCCTGGTTGTTACTCCGGTTTGTAACAAAAACGTAATGCTCCTACACGCGGTCTGCTTCGCAGTGGACGTCAAAGATCCCATTGACGTCATTCGCAAGAGTAGGCCACTGTGTGGCGATGTCACAGCTCAAATTCGAAAAAATACAAATTACTCAATTGGTTGGGATCGCAAACAGGAGCAGCAATCATCGCCCCCCTACCGGCAGAATAATTCCCCAGGTCACTCTTCCGAATGAGATTCATCCTGGCCTCTTGAGTTCCTACCCGGTCAAACTAAATCAACGTGCCACTCTAACTGGAGCCAGTGGTGTACGGCTCCAGGAGTAGCCGCGTGGTGAATATCTGAAATGCTGCCAGCGAATGATGGAAGGAGAGCAGTGGCGTCTTTTCTGTGGTGAGTCCACAAACTCAGCTCGACTAACCTAGCCCTCCCGACTCCGAATACTAAATAATGTGTCAGTGTCCCCACTCTCAACCCTGAGCTGCCCAGCCGCTTTCCCACCAACCGCTGGCTCCCACCCCCTGTCCTCTACCCCATCTCCGCCCCCCATCCCTAAGTCCCAGGGCCCCCTCCACTCTGAGAGACGCTATAAAGGCACGTGTAGCTACACACGCCAAAGACCCAAATGAATCGTCTACACGCCGGATTTCTACATATCCCGTAAACGGGAGCAGTCAATAATTATTAACCATGCTCATTATCAGCGTCATCTGACCACCAACACTAACCACCATGATCAATCGAATGCGCCAGTAACTTGGATGGCAGATCATATCTGGTGGTGCCAGGTAGGTGTGCACTGCGATGTGACCAGAAGATGGCAGGAGTGTAATGGAGTATTGCCTGTTCGCAGAGCGTTGAGTATACTCCCCTAGTTCGAACGGGTGGGTGGGTGGAAGCGAACCACTCACGAATGCATGAGGTTTTTTTGGGGTTATTACATATAGAAATGTGTCGTTAAACCCACCACCACCCGACACAGCCAACTAGTAAGGTTTGTCACGTAAACAGAACATGCCAATTCGTTACTAGTTCAGCACGCCGGTGTGTTGGAGAGCAAAGCCACGACATTTACAATCTGTACTGTTTGGTTCTTTCGGTAAAGTCACGTAGGTCTAAAAATCTGACAGATACAGCAGTTCTACTGCAGTTCTACTGCTGTATCTTTCTACCTGACAACGATTGCTTGTGTTGAGATCGAAACGTCGTGATTTATTTATTTTTCTACCTACTTGACTTTACCGAAAGAACCAAAGAGTATGGATTCCTGCAGTCACGAAAACTTAAAATCAACATTTACAATCTGAGTACGACGTGCAGCTCGTGTTAAACTCACTCACGAATTCTAGATTTGAAGCTTTCGTGACTGCAAGAATTCATACTCTTAGGTTTTTTCGGTAAAGTCACGTAGGTAAAAAATAAAATAAAAAATAGAAATAATAATAGAAATAAAAGAACAAATCACGACGTTTCGGAGGCAACACAAGTGTCCGTCATCAGGTGGGACCGTCACAGCTGAATTTACTTAATACAGTAATTATAATTTATATTATTAAAAAAATTTTACCTACGTGACTTTACCGAAAAAACCTAAGAGTATCACTCACGAATGGTTGGCATTGGCCTCATAAGACGAGTGTTGACAATCAGCGAGGCTTACCAGAGTTACGATTGGACATTTTTATTATTAAACGGAGACAGATGTGGGGACAGAATATATCGTGCAACAAAGAGAGACGCAAAGACCCCCCCCGCCTCCCTATAGCCTTTACAGACTGTTGGGGCAAGTGCTGTTAGCTAGCAGCACCTATGAAGGCCGGCACGGCACAGGAAGGGGGTGGGTGGCCAGCACCACGCCCGGCCGCCTTTGTCTCCCTCGTGGCGGTGTGGTGGAGGTGCAGATGCTTGGGGTCGGGTTGGACGGCGGGGGGATTGAGGGGCCCCCCAGGGATGTTGGTTGAGATGAAGCCGTGAGAAGCAACAGCGGCGAGCGATCAGCAGAAGGCTCCTCATCTCGGGCTTTGAAACGAGTACTGCAAGTCGTCGTTTAACGCGGTTTGAGTGCCACGTATGGCAGAAGCAATTTCTCCGTAAACGATTGAACGATCAAGTTTGTCGAGCTGGTACGCACACACAGCGAGACGGCAGGACAAATAACTGGGGGTACGCCGCCGTGTTACTCTTATCAGCCTCGCAGCTCAAGGAAGTAGTTGGTCATCGACCGCTCAGATCCACGTTGTGACGGTGCATTTCCCCGCGTTATAGCGGCGTGCGTTCCGCGCTTTCGCGGTGCATGTTCCGCGACGCGCCAAAGGCGTTCCCGAACGGAACAACCGCGTTGAAGTTCAAACGCGTTGCGCGAGCACGCATCAAGCGACGAGTTGCCGTACAGTCCACCGGGGTAAGCCGGTGACCATTTTCAGAATCGGTTATCGGTTTACCGAAACAAACTAAAAAAATCAGGAGGCTAAATCCGTTTGCGGTGGTAGTTAAGCAGCGAACATGGCCCGAGCAGTGGCACGCGAGCTTACACACCGCACGGGGGGCTAAGTCACCCACCGCGTGGTTACATTCCCACTTGTTTCTGTGTTGCACGTGTATTGTTAGACATTGCTATATGTGTGTGCAGACACCGTTTCCTTTTTCATTCGGTTACCGGGGAATGCGTATAAAAAAAAACGATTGCTATGATGGATGGTCATTGCCCGAAACGTCGCCTATTTATATACTTTGTCCTGTTAAGGCGTACCACACGCAGCGTCGTTGACGAATGCGTTGAGGTTTAATTGTTGTTTAAGTTGTTTGTTAATCGTGCTTGCACATCGCTGCCAAATGCAGCAACGGTGAGCATCACCACGACGAGTCCCTTCTTCGTTCTCGTTTCAGAAACCGCTGGAGCCAAGGCGCGGTGGGAGGACGAGCGGCCTGGAGCCCGGCGAGGCCTCGGGAATGGCACCAAGGAGCGACCCCCATCGCGGGCCGATGCGGGGGGCCCCGAGGAAGAGGGGGCGTGGGAGCCTCCGGGCACAACGGACTCGCTCCCCAGCGGACGGGCGGCGGGCACCGAGATGGCCGGGCGGTCACGCGCCAAGGGGGGTGCGCCACGCCAGAAGACGAAGAAGTCGAGCCGGGAGACGGAGGGGTGGCCACTGAAGACCAACAGGTCACTGAGGAAGACGCAGAGGTCGCCTCGGGGGCTCGGCAGTTCACCGAAGATGCTGAAGAGCCCTGGCCGGAATAGCAAGAGGTCACGGCAGGTGATCAAGAAGTCACTCCAAAACGCCAACAGGTCAGGCCAGAAGAATGAGTTGTCAAATGAAGAGCTCGTAATGCCTGGCCAGGAGGTTATGTGGCCCGGTAGTTTACCTGCGGAGGAGTTACCTCGACAGGAATCACTTGCAGAGGAGACACCTGTAGAGATGTTATCTTTTGAAAAGTTACCAAAGAAGGAGCCTCTTCTGCAAGATATGTCCGTGGACGAGTTATTTGCAGAGATTCTATCAATGGAATTGTTTCCCGTGAAGCAGGTACCTGTGGAAGGGTTACCTGGGCAAAAGTTATCTGTGGACGCGTTACCTTTACAGGAGAAACTTGCAGAGGAGTCACCTATAGAGATATTAGATTTCACAAAGTTATCTAAGATCGAGTCTTTTCTGCGAGACATGTCTGTGGATGAGTTATTTGCAGATATTCTATCATTGGAAGTGTTACCTGTGGAAGAATTAACTGTGGAAGGGTTACCTGGGCAAGAGTTACCTGTGGAGGAGGTACGTGCGGAGGATTTACCTGGGCAAGAGTTACATGTAGAGGAGGTACCTGCAGAGGAGGTACCTGTGCCTAAATGGCCGGTACCTGTAGCGGCATCACCTTCAAAAATATCCGTTACGAAGCCACCACCAGTGGAGGAGCCATTGGCCGTGTCACCGGTAAGGCGGTTGTTGGAAAAATTACCTGCGGAGGACGCGTTACCATTGGAGTCATCTCACATGGAAGAATCGCCTGCAGAGCGGTTATTGAAGGGCACGCCCGTCAAGGATCTACCGGAGGGACTCCCTGTGCGAGAGTTATTGGACAATTTACCTGCGAAGGAGCTGTTGGAGGAATTTCCCACGCAGGTGCCAGCAGGAATATCACCCGTGGAGCGCACGTCGAGAGCATCGTCACCTGTGGGAAATGCATCGCAAACACCTGTGCAGCTGTTGTTGGGACCGCCTCCCATAGGCGACTCATTGGACTCACCTGTGCAGGAGCCGTTGATAGAATCACCTGCAGAGCAGTCATTGGAAGGTTCAGCAGTCAAGAATTCATTGAAAGCATTACTTGTGCAAGAGTTCTCGGCAAAGTCACCTGTGAAGAACTCCCTGGAAGAATCACACGTGGAAGGCTCATGGCAGTCACCTGTACAGATGTCAACGGGATCGCCCCCTGCGGATGACTCAAGGGCAGAAGCACCTGTGGAGCTGACATTGAATGCGATCCTTGTGAAGAATGCATTGGAAGCATTCCCTGTGCCAGAGTCATCACTAGCATTTCCTGTGGAACGATCACTGCAAGACTCAGCTGTGAAAATGTCATTGGAAGAATTGCCCGGGGAAGCCTCACATGCACATAGGACAACAGTGGCGCTGCATCCAGGCGATGGTGGTGTTGGCCATGGTGGTGGTGGCGATAGCAGAACAGAAGATGGTAATGATGTTAAAGATGATGATGAAGATGGTTGTGTTGGTGGCACTAAATGTGGTGATGAAGATGGCGGTAATGGTAAAAAGGAAGATGGTGTTCACGGGGGCAATCAAGATGGTAGTGATGTTGAAGATGGTGATGATGTTAAGGATGATGCAGATGATGGGGATGGGGACACTGAAGATGGTGGTAATGGTAAAGATGATGAAGATGGTAGTGATGAGGGCACTGAAGATGGTGGTGATGGTAAAGATGGTGGTGATGGTGGAACAAAAGATGGTGGTGATGGTAAAGCTGAAGATGATGAAGATGGTGGCACTGAAGATGGTGGTGATGGTAAAGATGATGATGACGATGGTGTCACTGAAGATGGTGGTGATGGTAAAGATGATGAAGATGGTGGCGATGGCGGAACTAAAGATAGTGGTGATGGGGACAATCAAGATGGTGGTGATGTTAAAGATGATGCAGATGGTGGTGATGGTGGAACTCAAGATGGCGGTGATGATAAAGATGAAGAGGGTGGTGATGGTGATGCTTGGGGTGCAAGTGAACTCTTCACGCAGAGGAACAAAGGGGGATCACGTGGCTCCAGCAAGCCTCACCAACATCCTGACGGCCCCACTCCTCCGTCGGGGGTCACGCGTGGTCTGAAGACCACGGCACGACCCCGGGGCGCCAGGGTCGGGGTCACAACCCGCAGCGCGGGACGCGAGAGGGCGAGGCTTCGGCGGAGCGATCGGCTGCTGAGGAAATGACTTTTCACGTTTGCCGATGTTGTCAGCGAAGATCCGAATAAAGTGATTGCACTCTACACGAGTTTGATGATTGCTCAACAGAAGCCCCGCGGGGTGCAGAGAAAGCATTGAGTGCAGTGAAGATTGAGATTGGGCACGCGCGTGTCAACGTGTGCGTGGGGAGCGGGAGTGTAGCGGTTAGGGCGCTGTGCTACGAATTCGGCCACTTGGGTTCGATTCCCGCCCACGTCCAACACCAGTGACGACTATCTGAACCAGTCCTGGGCCATCCTCTAGGTCGACTCAGCCTCAAATGAGTACCAGTTGTGATGCATAAGCATCGTTACTAGGGAGAAAGAAGGACGCCGGTCGTGGTGCTGACCACACCACCACCTCGTGTGCAGTCGCGGCCTTCACAAGTGCTCGCTAACAGCACAGTATATTTAGGTCATACGAGGAATCTTTGTCTTTGCATAACGCATGTGTTGCGACTGTGTCATGGGAGGAAAAACCGCCATCGCCACAAATTCCACAACTGGCCATAAAGGTCCATTACCCCTTCTCGAGGTCGCTCACTTTTGCGGGTGCGTTGACTCCGACAGAGTTAACCGGCCTCTAACCCTCACGCGATCAGATAGAGGACGGCTGAGAGACCAGAATGCTGGCCTTGACACTTTTGAGATTCTGGATTCAGATTATGGGGGGCCTCCCGTGATTAAACCGCTTCCCCAGGTTCAGTGCCGCGGTGGCTCGGAGATGTTAACTACCTCGCCTGGTATACAGGAGCGCGTGGGTTCGATGCCGACCGTGACGTCTGTATATTTTTGGAGTTTGCGTGTCTCTCTCCCTGTGGTCACGTAGATTTTTCTCGTTGCCCCGGTTGTTCCCTCCACATTTAGAAACACGCGTTTCGAGTATTTAGCTGCTTGAAATTTCTACGTGATAAGCCACTTCATTGAACTGTCATTTGTGGCAAGGCCGCTTCTAAATGAGGTCTATATAGCGCAGTGGTCCTTAGCTGATAAAATAAAAAATATTCTTGGTTCTTTCGGTAAAGTCACGTAGAAGGGAATAATAAAATAATAAAACTAAAACAATACAATTCTCACGACGTTTCGATTGCAACACAAGCAAGAAAAATTTCTTGCTGTGGTTTTCACACCTGATGATGATTGTTTAGTTGAGAGTGAATGGTCTCTGCCCGCCCGTACCCAATAACCGACACGCGCACATAAATAAACCATCCCATTACATTTGATTCTGCACCTTCGTTATTTCTCGCAAATCATCGCGCTTGGCCATTACACGGATCGGTTCGACTTCGTGGCAGGGCGGAGAGTGGCAAAGTGCCGCTGCCTCTGGCTGGGCAACAGAGGGCACTTGCGCGGATATCTCAGGGGTAGCTCTGCGAGATCGCCTTCCGCGCACCACACGCGAACCATTCTCTTAACAGCCCTTCCGAGGCGATAAATTCCGGCGAGATGCCACGTTTCATGATATAATGAAAGTAAAAAATAGAAATAATGCACACTAAACACCGCCTTGGAGCGGGCGTAAATCGCGTTGTCTGGAGTTCATCATTAACTCGGCTGTCGTCGGTAAGGGGTCACGGCCACGGATGGCTCACAGTCGTGGGAGATTAGGGTTGTTATGCCCATTGTTGGATTGGCCACGGTGCATCGACCCCCGCGCGTAATCAGTGCCGCGTGCGACAACAGCCAATGGCTGGTGGGTCACGGAGAGATTCCGCACAGCTCCCTAACGTCCACGTGGTGTGCCGCCTTCTCCTGGCGAGGCAGGGTTAAGTCTGCTTCTCGACTCCCACGGGATCGGAGTTTGACAGCATCTGTCTGTGATCCATCAACCCTCGCTGCTTCCTCCACAGTGCTTGATTGCAGGCTACGTGCATAGCCACCTTTGTCTCCCCGGTTCCCGTATTTACACACCGTGTCAGATACTCATTTAAGGTCTGAGACCACCTAGGGGGAAGCCCAGGACCGCTTCGAATCGTCGCCATTGTTAAAGGTCGTGATAGGGAAGCGAACTGGAATCGCCTCCCCGTTGCATCGTACACACACACACACCGTACACACACACACACCGTACACACACACACACCGTACACACACACACACACCGTACACACACACACCGTACACACACACACACACCGTACACACACACACACACCGTACACACACACACCGTACACACACACACCGTACACACACACACACACCGTACACACACACACCGTACACACACACACACACCGTACACACACACACACACCGTACACACACACACCGTACACACACACACACACCGTACACACACACACCGTACACACACACACCGTACACACACACACACCGTACACACACACACACACCGTACACACACACACACACCGTACACACACACACCGTACACACACACACACACCGTACACACACACACACACACCGTACACACACACACACCGTACACACACACACACCGTACACACACACACACACACCGTACACACACACACACACACCGTACACACACACACACACCGTACACACACACACACACACCGTACACACACACACACACCGTACACACACACACACACCGTACACACACACACACACCGTACACACACACACACACACCGTACACACACACACACCGTACACACACACACACACACCGTACACACACACACACACCGTACACACACACACACACCGTACACACACACACACACCGTACACACACACACACACCGTACACACACACACACACCGTACACACACACACACCGTACACACACACACACACACCGTACACACACACACACACCGTACACACACACACACACCGTACACACACACACACACCGTACACACACACACACACCGTACACACACACACCGTACACACACACACCGTACACACACACACCGTACACACACACACACCGTACACACACACACACACCGTACACACACACACCGTACACACACACACCGTACACACACACACACACCGTACACACACACACACCGTACACACACACACACACCGTACACACACACACACACCGTACACACACACACCGTACACACACACACACCGTACACACACACACACACACCGTACACACACACACACCGTACACACACACACACACCGTACACACACACACCGTACACACACACACACACCGTACACACACACACACACCGTACACACACACACACACCGTACACACACACACCGTACACACACACACACACACCGTACACACACACACACACCGTACACACACACACACACCGTACACACACACACCGTACACACACACACACACCGTACACACACACACACACACCGTACACACACACACCGTACACACACACACCGTACACACACACACCGTACACACACACACCGTACACACACACACACACCGTACACACACACACACACCGTACACACACACACACACCGTACACACACACACCGTACACACACACACCGTACACACACACACCGTACACACACACACCACACACACACACCGTACACACACATACCGTACACACATACACACACACCGTACACACACTCACCGTACACACACATAGTGTACACACACACACCGTACACACACACACATACACACACACCGTACACACACACATACACACACACCGTACACACACACAGTGTACACACACACACCGTACACACACACACATACACACACACCGTACACACACACACCGTACACACACACACCACACACACACACCGTACACACACACATCGTACACACACACCGTACACACACACACCGTACACACACACACCGTACACACACCGTACACACACACACCGTACACACACACACCGTACACACACCGTACACACACACACCGTACACACACACACACACCGCACATGCACACCGTACACACACACACCGTACACACACCATACACACACACCGCACACCCACACACCGCACACACACACCGTACACACACACACCGTACACACACACACCGTACACACACACACCGCACACACACACCGTACACACACACACCGCACACACACACCGCACACACACACCGCACACACACACCGCACACACACACCGCACACACACACACCGCACACACACACCGTACACACACACCGCACACACACCATACACACACACCGCACACACACACACACCGCACACACACACACCGTACACTACACATTGTATACACACACACCACACACACACCGTACACACACACCACACACACACCGTACACACACACCACACACACACCGCACACACATACACCGTACACACACACCATACACACACTGTACACACACAACATACACACACCGTACACACACTCACCGTACACACACATAGTGTACACACACACACCGTACACACACACACATACACACACACCGTACACACACACATACACACACACAGTGTACACACACACACCGTACACACACACACATACACACACACCGTACACACACACACCGTACACACACACACCACACACACACACCGTACACACACACATCGTACACACACACCGTACACACACACACCGTACACACACACACCGTACACACACCGTACACACACACACCGTACACACACACACCGTACACACACCGTACACACACACACCGTACACACACACACACACCGCACATGCACACCGTACACACACACACCGTACACACACCATACACACACACCGCACACCCACACACCGCACACACACACCGTACACACACACACCGTACACACACACACCGCACACACACACCGTACACACACACCGCACACCGTACACACACACCGCACACACACACCGCACACACACACACCGCACACACACACCGTACACACACACCGCACACACACCATACACACACACCGCACACACACACACACCGCACACACACACACCGTGCACTACACATTGTATACACACACACCACACACACACCGTACACACACACCACACACACACCGTACACACACACCACACACACACCGCACACACACACACCGTACACACACACCATACACACACTGTACACACACAACATACACACACTGTACACACACACACCGTACACACACTGTACACAGTACACGGATACCGGCGCAGGCGATACAACGACACCAACAACTCTGTACGAGACCTTGGCAGGCGACAATTAAAGTGAATTCCATTGCAACGGACCCGGGACCCCGGGGGATCATTAACCACAAATGCCTCCTTGGGGTTACCGACCCTGACGCAGGTATCCATTACCACCTTGGCCAAGCTGTTTGTTTTATTTTTCTATTGAAAGCTTTCGTGACTGCAGGGATTCATCTTCTTGGTTCTTTCGGTAAAGTCACGTAGAAGGGAAATAATACAATTTTATAAATATAAAACAATGCAAATTCTCACGACGTTTCGACTGCAACACAAGCAATCATCATCAGGTGTGAAATCCACAGCAAGAAAATTTGAAAAAAAGTGGCGGTTTTCAAAATTTCTTGCTGTGGATTTCACACCTGATGATGATTGCTTGTGTTGCAGTCGAAACGTCGCGATTTATTTTTATTGTTTTATATTTATATTTTATTATTTCCCTTCTACGTGACTTTACCGAAAGAACCAAGAATAAATTCAACAAAGACAAAGATCCCCGGTATAGCCTTAACAGACTGTAGGGGCAAGTGCTGTTAGCGAGCAGCTAAAACGGCCGGCACAACACACGAGGGGGTGGGTGGCCAACACCGCGCCCGACCGCCTTTGTCTCCCTAGTGGCAATATTTACACATCGCACCAGGTACTCATTTGAGGCAGAGTAGACCTAGGGGAGGCCCATGACCGGTTCAAATAATCGTCACTGGGTGTTGGCCGTGAGCGGGAATCGAACCCGGTTCGCCAGGTTCGTAGGGCAGCTTAGCGCTAACCGCTGCACCGCTGCACCACCGCTCCCCACTGGTTGTTGCAATGTCCCAGTGTGTTCATCATCAGCCGCTGCAGCTCTGAAATTCCTCTGATCATCCCCCTGCTGGATAAAGACCAAGCCGACGGGAGGGAGGGAGGAGGGGCCCTCAAAGAAGCACGTGGCTCTGGACAAACGCACCTGGTCGCATGAATCGTCATGAGTAGACGTGGTCTATCCACGGCTGGATGGATGCCTTCCCCAAGTCGTCGCAATCGCTCACGGTGGGGGGTGTCGGGCGGGGGGCAGGGGGTTGGGTCTCGCGATTCAAAGACAAAGATCCCCCGTATAGACTTCACAGAACTGTTGGGGCAAGTGCTGGTAGCGAGCACCTATGAAGGCCGGGACGGCACAAGAGGGGGTGGGTGGCCAGAACCACGCCCGGTCGCCTTTGTCTCTCTCGTGGCGATGTTTGCACACCGCGCACACGTACGCAATTGAGGCTGAGTCGACCGAGGGAAGGCCTACGACCGGTTCAAATAATCGTCACTGGGTGTTGGCCGTGAGCGGGAATCGAACCCGGGTGGCCAGGTTCGTAGGGCAGCTTAGCGCTAACCGCTGCACCACCGCTCCCCCAGCAATCCCTCCAGCACACGCACACCAGCTGATTTCATCGCTCCATCTCCACGGTGTACATGGCCCTCTGACGCGTACCAATCTCGCGTCTGCCACCCGCCCCAACGGCCGCCAACCCTCCAAACCTCTGAAGCGTGCGTTCTATAAACGCACGTGGTCCTCCCTCTCTCTCCGACCCACGATGGATATCATCGATACACATATATACGTTGTGTCTAATCGATAACAGTACATGAATTCTCAAGACTTGCACATTCCTCGTGGCTTGCTGTTAAACCAAAAAAAACGTTAATCATTATTGGGAAAGGCTGTAAAAAGAAAACACTTGTTTATTTTGCTTCGTATCACCTCATACGGAGATAAGAGAACGCAGCACGGGTTAAGGTCCCCCCGTAAGGGCCGCGACCAAGTGGAGAGCATCAGATACCCCCACCCTCCCCGGGGCACTGTGACGTCGTGTCACGTGGGCAGCGGACCGTATAAAAAGGGTGAAGCGAGCCCCCCTCGCCCATTCGCCGTCTTTGCCAAGTTTGGGTAACAGATCTCTTTTACTGCCCGCCGCGTGAGAGAGCCGAGACGACACAGCGAGTAGCGATGGACCCGCCTGCAGAAGACGTCAACATGACGGACGCCGTTCTGGAGGTCGACGGCTGCCTGTTCCCCGGGGACGTCATCTCGCGAGAGGGGCTCGCGTACACCAAGAACTTCCCTGTGCGCGAGGACGACGTCTTTAACGTCACCTACCCCAAGTCCGGTAAGGAGGGACGCACACGCAGTGGCACAGAGGGACAGAGGCATCTTGTACAGAGAGAGAGGTGGGGGGGGAGACATACAAAGAGACACACAGGGGCACGGAGGGACAGCGAGACATGCACAGAGAGAGAAACACACACACACAGGACCCACATGCATAGAGACGCATTCACACGCACGCACATAGGGGCACGCACACAGAGGGAACGTTAAACATCCTGTACAGAGAGAGTAGGGGGAGAGAGACACACACAGGACCCACATGCATACAAAGAGACACACACAGAGAGACACACACAGAGAGACACACAGAGAGACACACACAGAGAGACACACACAGAGAGACACACACAGAGAGACACACACAGGGACCCACATGCATACAGAGAGACACACACAGAGAGACACACAGAGAGACACACACAGAGAGACACACACAGAGAGACACACACAGAGAGACACACACAGGACCCACATGCACACAGAGACACTCAATAAACTACAGGCATTGCCGAGCTACAAAGACAACGCACCCCCCCCCCCTCGTGTCGTACACGACGGCTGATGGTGAAAGCGCTGTTCGCGAGCCACCTGCGAGGTCTGGAACGCCGCGCAAAGGGGTTGATGGGTGGCCACCACCACGCCCAGTTTGCCTGTGTGGCCTGAGTAAATGAGTACCAGGTACTCGTTTAAGGCTGAGTAGACCTAGGGAAAACCCAGGACCGGTTTAGATTATCGCCACTGGTGTTGACCGTGATCGAACTCAAGTCGCCGGGTTCGTAGCGCAGCGCGCCAACAACTGAACTATCGATTTCTATGATGTGCAGACACAGAGATACACAAAACTGCATACATACACAAATACAAAGACAAAGACCCCCGTATAGCCTTAACAGATTGTCTCTCTAGCGGCGATGTTTACGCACCGCACCAAGTACTCATTTGAGGCTGAGTCGACCTAGACGCAGACACACACGTGTGCGTGTACACATAGCGACATGCAGAGAGAGATATACAAACAGAGGTACACACAGAGACCATACACACACACACGTACGGCCATACACACTGGCAAAAACACACACACACACGTGTGCGACTCTACGACGCAAGCACACACACACAACAACAATGCCAACAACAAAGCCACAGCCATTCGCCACTCAGCGATGGCAATCACGACGCTTGTGTGCCAGGATGGGTGCACCGTCAAGTGACACTGGTCCCCCCACCCGGGCACGAAGATTGCAAACACATTTTAGATTGACAGCACATGTCTTTAAAACTGCTTTTGTGTACTCTTAGTTCTTTCGGTAAAGTCACGTAGGGAAAAAATGAAATTTAAATTAATAAAAATAAAATAAAAATCACGACGTTTCGGAGGCAACACAAGTCTCCGTCATCAGGTGGGACCGTCATGACGGAGACTTGTGTTGCCTCCGAAACGTCGTGATTTTTATTTTATTTTCATTAATTTTAATTTCACTTTTTTCCATACGTGACTTTACCGAAAGAACTAAGTATGAATCCTTGCAGTCACGAAAGCTTCAAATCTAGAATTAATACCTGCTTTTGTGTGTTTAGTTTATTGTCCGTCCCCCGCACGGTTGGCTACGTACGGCGCGAAGGAAGTCCAACATGCGCACATACATACATCTCCGATTAGCACCGTAGGCTGCGTACAGTGCGAAGTTCAACACACACACAGAGACACACTGAGGCATGCAGAGGGCGCGTCCGGTGTCAACATCGCGGCACGCACGCATCTCGCAGCACAGCATCTGGATCTCATCTCCCGATCGTGTCCTCAACTCAACCCCACCGCCCCTCCCCCCTCCCTCCCTGCCCCCCTCCCCCCACCCAGGCACCACGTGGATGCAGGAGATCCTGAGTCTCATCTTGAACGACGGTGACATCTCAAAAGTGGAGTCGGTGCCAAACTGGCAGCGCGCGCCGTGGCTCGAGCTGGCCACGGCCCCCGGCTACCTGGACAACCGCGAGTCTCCTCGGCTGGCCACCACCCACGTGTACGCTACCTTCGCGCCGACCCAGATCATGCAGGGCAAGGGCAAGGTGAGCGCGAACGTGCGTGGGTGTGCGTGGGTGTGCGTGGGGGTGTGTGGGGGTGTGTGGGTGTGGGGAGCGGTAGTGTAGCGGTTAGCGCGCTGCGCTACGAACCCGGCGACACGGGTTCGATTCCCGCTCACGGTCAACACCAGTGACGATTATCTGAACCGGTCCTGGGCCTCCCCTAGGTCGACTCAGCCTCAAATGAGTACCTGGTGCGGTGTATAAACATCACCACTGGGGAGACAAAGGCGGTCGGGCGTGGTGCTGGCCACCCACCCCCTCGTGTACCGTTCCGGCCTTCATAGGTGCTACTCGCTAATGGAACTTGCCCCAACAGTCTGTTAAGGCTATACGGTGGATCTTTGTGGGTGTGTGGCACGGGCTAGAGAAGAGATGGAGTGATGTGGTACAGGAGGACGTGGAGCTGAGTGGACATGCCGATGACTGATACCAGCGGTGTCAAGATCGGCCTCTGTGGAGGAGGCTTGTGAAGGACGCTGCTACTTGGGCAGTTGGAGGCAGTCGCCCTCCAACAACAACAGAGGGCAGAGGAGCGATGCTCACAACAATGAGCAGAGCGCCGGGTGGCTAAAGCACAGCAAGTTGGCACAGTAGGGGGCGCAGGTGGTGCATCAGCCAGTCATTTCGGTCATGTCAGTCAGTCGACCCTTGGCACCTGGGTCTGCCCCGTGACCTCCTGCCAGCGGGCGTTCGACACTTCACGTGGCCTCAAGGTGCACATAGCCTGGCACAAGCGTCGTGGTGACGTCACCGCCACTTAGTGGCGAATGGCACTTGTTGTTGTTGAGTGGGGAGCGGTAGTGCAGCGGTTAGCGCGCTACGAACCTGGACGACCCAATTTCGACTCCCGCTCACGGCCAACACCGGTGACGATTATCTGAGCCGGTCCTGGGTCTCACCTAGATGGCCTCAGCCTCAAATGAGAACCTGGCGCGGTGTGTAAGCATCGCCACTCGGGAGACAAAGGCGGCCGGGCATGGTTACTAACCACTCGCCCCTTGTGTGCCGTGCCGGCCT
The DNA here is from genome assembly GCF_964198595.1 of Lampetra fluviatilis. Lineage (NCBI taxonomy): Eukaryota > Metazoa > Chordata > Hyperoartia > Petromyzontiformes > Petromyzontidae > Lampetra > Lampetra fluviatilis. The sequence continues at coordinate 10,267,158 of NC_136300.1, forward strand.
TCATAGGTGCTCGCTAACAGCACTTGCTTCAACAGCCTGTTAAGGCTGTTACTGGGGGATCTTTGTCTTTGAATGAGCTAAACAGGCAAGGCCCGTGCTAGAGAAGAGATGGACTGACGTTGAACAGAAAGATGTGGAGCTGAGTAGACTTGCCGATGACCGGTACCAGCGGTTTCTAGATCGGCTTCTGTGGCAAGTAGGGCGCTGGGCGGCTAAAACGCAAAACAAGTTGGTACAGTGTGGAGGACAGTTGGTGCATCTGTCAATCATTTTAGAAAACCCCGTGACACCTGGGTGTGTCCCGTGACCTCCTGGTAGCGGGCTTTCGATGCTTCACGTGGCCCTCAAAGCGCACCTAGCCTGGCGCAAGCGCCATGGTGACGTCACCGACACTTAGTGGTGAATGGCGGTTGTGTATAAAAATCAGCACTGGTGAGACAAAGGCGGCCGGTTGTGGCGTTGGCAACCCGCACACTCGTAGCTGTGCTGGCCTCCGTAAGTGCTCGCTGGCAGCACTTGCTCCAATAAGCTGCATCAGCCTATAGAGGAATCTTCTTGTGTGTACACTACACGTGGATTATCTGACACATCACCACCACTACCCCGACGCATGACCATCATCACGACCATCACCACCACCACCCGCACACCTACATCTTTGTTTTCTCCACGTGTCGCGGTTCCCCAATGTACATTTTGGAGGTGGTGGGAGACGGAGGGGGGAGGGTATCCTGACTGCCCCCTTACATTTTTATGAACCCCCCTGTCCCTCCTCTCTGCGGCCTCCCTATCCCTCAGGTCGTCTACGTGTACCGCAACCCCAAGGACACGCTCATATCGTTCTACCACTTTCACAACATGGCGAAATTCCTACGCAAGCCGGAGTCGTTCGAGGGCTTCGTGTCGGACTTCATGCACGAAAAACGTGAGCACGCGGAGGGATTGCGAAAGGGAGAGGGAGTGGAGAGGATGGGGAGTGGAGTAGACAGGGAGGGAGTGGAGGGAGAGAATGTGGAGTGGAGTAGAGAGGGAGGGAATGGAGGGAGAGAATGTGGGGTGGAGTAGAGAGGGAGGGAGTGGAGGGAGAGAATGTGGAGTGGAGTAGAGAGGGAGGGAGTGGAGGGAGAGAATGCGGGGTGGAGTAGAGAGAGAGGGAGTGGAGGGAGATAGAGAATGTGGAGTGGAGTAGAGTAGAGAGGGAGTGGAGGGAGAGAATGAGGAATGGAGTAGAGAGGAAGGGAGTGGAGGGAGAGAATTTGGAGTGGAGTAGAGAGAGAGTGGAGTGAAGGGAGAGCTTAAAGAGATTTGTATAAATCTGTAAAAACTTGATTTGGCTGCCCGATGTCACGATTGTTGAAGATAAACTTAGCCGATGTTGTTGTCACTGCCTAACTCAAGTGCCCAGCTGAACACCTTCGCTTGAGTGGCATGGATAGAAGCAGTAGGGCAAGAGTTTGTTCACCTCATTTGTGCTCCGTGTGCAACTGCTCCCAGCACTTTACCCACCCCACGCATGATCCCAGTGTGTCGGAAAACCATCACGCCTCTGATTAGCATGGCTGGCCACGTAAGGTGCGAAGGAAGTGCAACATACATGCACGGATAATTGTGATCAGACGTTACTCGTCATCCACACCTCCACTGCTGGATGGAAGGCGTCTTCCCCACACCACGTTGGGTCATGAGGATTGTTTAAGCGTACATCATCACGCTGGTCAGTGACGTTTGGCGGATCTATTATCTTATATATATTTTAAAAAGTTTATTATATAGTGCCTTAATCGAAGGCGCTTTACAATACTCTAATTATAAAATAGTAATACAGTGGTACCTCGGTATACGTCGTTAATTAGTTCCAGAAGGTAGGACTTATACCGTAAATGACGTTTACCAAACGAATTTTTTCCATAAGAAATAAAGGGAAAGGAAATAATCCGTTCCAGAGTATAAGAAATTATATTTTATATGGCATATTATACATTAATGGGGGTTGTATAAAATAATTTAGACACTATTTATTACTAAAATGCATGCATAAATTAAAATAAATGCATAAATAAATACAAATAAAGTGAAACTAAAATAAAATCACTTTACCTTGCTGAGAGGAGTTGATAGCCTACGAGGATGGTGATGAGTCGTGAACAGGGCACGCGGTGACTCATCCTGACCCATACAAGTTCTAGCAAGCGCGTCGTATCCCAAGCAAGACGTCGTATCCCAAGACAATTTTTTTTCGTCAAAACACGACGTATTCCAAATTCGACTTATTCCAAAGCGGTCATATACCGAGGTATGATTGTACTATGATAGTGGTCAAAATAAAGAGTGGGGTTATTGCAAGTGGTGGGGTAGTTATGGTGACAGGAGAGCAACGTGAGCATATATTCCGAGACAAACCTGATTCTGATGAGACCCTGCGCCGTCGAAACCAAACCACTTGGGCTTCTCCTGAAAGCAATGCTACCGCTGACTCCTAGAAGGCCGTGCGTGTGCGCCTGGTTTGGATGTGTAAAGAACACTGCGATATATTTTAATGTGAAGAGATGGATATTTGATGGACGCGTACTGGCCACGTATGAGTTTCGTCATTTGTATTCTCCAACAACCAGGCGATTTATTGTTTCGCGGTATCATCTAAAAAGCACAAAACATAAATATTTCAATCTTGATTTGAAGCTTTCGTGACTGCAGGAATCCACAGTGAAACTGTTAGATTATTTTTTCCTCCTGAGGTCGACCGCTTGTGTTGCGATCGAAACATCGTGATATATTATTTTTATTTTGTTTTATTTTTCTACCTACGTGATTTTACCGAAAGAACCAAAGAGTATAAATATTTCAGTTGTTGGATCTTGTGACCGAGAGCGTGAGTGATTTGAGGCTCACTTGTAACGGTAATGAGTTTGTATCTATGTATGTGAAACTTTTTCGCAACCTACGTAGCCAACCGTGCTAACCTCTTCCTCCACATTTTGCTGATGATGCAGTTTCCTTTGGGTCCTGGTTCGAGCACATCAAGACCTGGATGGACGTGAGAGACAAAGCCAACATAATATTCATCGCCTATGAAGACTTGCGCAAAGTACGATATACTCCCTCGCTCGCTCGCTCACTCACCCACCCCAATCACTCAATCAACAGCTCAGCCAGTCACTTGCCCACACATCTGTAATGCGGGCGTAAACGGCTTCGCGGATATGACGTCATGGGGGGGAGGAGTTAGGTCACGTGGGAGAGAGGGGTGAGGTCTTAAGGGAGAGATACCGGAAGAGACGGGAGAGTGTGGGAGATAGAGTTAGAGTGAGGCTACGCAGGGCGGAGGTCGAGGAGTGGCGAGATCGCCACACACACGGAGAGTAAGACTTGGCACCGTCGGCCAGCGGTGACCAAGCGCGGGAGAAACGACGGGCAGCAGTGGAGCTGCAGTGAGGGCAGCGGTGGAGCTGCAGTGAGGGCAGCCGGAGGACTGCACAGGGGATCTGCAGCGGAGCTGCAGAGGTGTGGAGGCTACGGGAGCGAGGGCAGCTATGGAGCTGCCAAGGGGAGAGCTCTGAGCGAGGGCCGTGTGGGAAAAGTGTAAGAACCCGAATAAAGGACAACGGAGACAGACCCAGGATCGAGTCCTTTATTACACTGGTGTCAGAAGTGAAACGGCATGTCAAAACAGCTCAGAAGAAAGAATATTCCTGCGCCATCATCTGCTACATCATCCGACGACGACGACCTTCCTCGGGCGGTCGACCTGCCTGCGATGGAGGAGGAGATCCGTGCGGGAACAAGTGCGGGTCCGGGAGTCCAAGATGTCGCCGCGTCGGTGGACCCGTCTGCACCGGAGGACGCGGATGGGCGATGGACGCAGATGGCGGCGCAGCTGGAGACACTGAAAATCGTGCTCGCGCAATTGTGCGAGCTCGTCACGCCGAGGACGGCATTGGGGAGAGCCGATGGAGGTCCGCACGTCGCTGCCTTGCCTCCGCTGTCGGCGCCATTGGCCACGCGGCAAGAAGATGCTATCTTGGGCGTGGCAGGAGAAGAACGGTGGGAAGCCGCCATCTTGCGCTCTCCGCGGCGAGAGGCCGCCATCTTGAACACGTTGCGATGCGACGCCATTTTGAATATGCCGCCTGGTGAGTCATCGGCTGAGGACGGTGCAACAAGGAGTCGGTCGTCATCTCACGACCGTCAAAAAATTCTCCATCGGGGGCGATTGGAGTGCTTTCGCCTGCAGATTTCTGGTGGCGGTACGCTCAGCAAGGTGGATGGACACTGAGGCATTGGAGGTTTTACCGACTCTTCTCAATGACGAGTCGGTGAGATTCTTCCGCTCCATAAAGGCCGAGAAGAAGAAAACATTGAGAGGAGTTTTCGACGAGATGGCAGATGCATATGAGCCAACGGATGATGCTCATCGCCGGTTTGTTCAACGTCAGCGAGCACCCGAGAAGTCGCCGGTGGCATACAGGGGTGCGGTATTGGAGTTGGCCATGGCTGCATACCCGGAGACGGAGCCTGACCTGCTCGAACCTCTCATCTTGGGTAAGATGCTCGAGCTGTCCCGGGATTTGGGGATTCCTATGCCGGTGTGTGGCCACGAAAAGCTTACGTCCCGGGCGGCCGCTAAATGTCTTGATGCCCAGTTCAACCTGCGCCGTTGGAAGCAAGTCACGGCGTGGACGGGGGGGCCCATCGTCGATGGAGGTGCCGCGGGATGGGATCCCAAGAAGGCGGTGTACGTTCCTGACGGGGGGGGCCCGCAGGAGCTGACAGCCGCCTCTGCTCAGTGGTCGGCCCGCAGTACGCCGGGGCCACGATCTGCGCCACCGCCACGGGAGCGTCGGGACGGGGTGCCTGCGGCACGGCGCAACAACATCGACTGCTTCCGCTGCGGCCGTAAAGGCCATTACACCAGGGACTGCTGGGCCCGCGTCCCGGGTCCGCCCCAGCAGGAGGCCTTGTCAGCGGACGTGCCACGGAAGGATCCTCCAGGACAGACAAGCCGGCCGTGACATTGCTGGAGACAGGAGACTCTGCTCGGGGTGTGCCTACCACGGCTGCGGGGACTCCGAGCCCCGCCGCCCTTCCGACCCCGTCGCAGACACGATCGCGACGCACCCCCGACGCTGGGCCTTCAGGGACACGGGACCGGGACGTTGACGGGCCTCCAATAGCGACAGGAGGACTTCATCCTGTCGCTTCTAAAACCCCGTCACGTTCCCGGTCTGCAGGAGGGCCGCCGCCCGTCCGGGACGGACCGGCGACCCGAACGCGCTCAAAGTCCCTTACATTTCGTTGAATTTTACTGTTGTGTTTGTTGTTGTTGTTATATTTATTGTATGCTTCGTTGTCCTTGAATGTGTGATGGTTGTGTTCGCTCGCATTACTTGTCTCGTTATTGTTCAGCCGAGGTCGGCTGGATTTTCTCTACGGGGGAGGGTGGTGTAATGCGGGCGTTAACGGCTTCGCGGATATGACGTCATGGGGGGGAGGAGTTAGGTCACGTGGGAGAGAGGGGTGAGGTCTTCAGGGAGAGATACCGGAAGAGACGGGAGAGTGTGGGAGATAGAGTTAGAGTGAGGCCACGCAGGGCGGAGGTCGAGGAGTGGCGAGATCGCCACACACACGGAGAGTAAGACTTGGCACCGTCGGCCAGCGGTGACCAAGCGCGGGGGAACGACGGGCAGCGGTGGAGCTGCAGTGAGGGCAGCGGTGGAGCTGCAGTGAGGGCAGCCGGAGGACTGCACAGGGGATCTGCAGCGGAGCTGCAGAGGTGTGGAGGCTACGGGAGCGAGGGCAGCTATGGAGCTGCCAAGGGGAGAGCTCTGAGCGAGGGCCGTGTGGGAAAAGTGTAAGAACCCAAATAAAGGACAACGGAGACAGACCCAGGATCGAGTCCTTTATTACACATCCACTCAGTCACCCACCCACCCACTCGTATGTGGTCACTCATAATAACCGCCCACTCGCTCACTCCCCACTGCACTCACAACTCACATACAGTACGTATTCACCCACTCAATCGCCCATCCAATCACACATTTCTTCACTCCCGCAAATCTGATTAGCAAGGTTGGCTTGGTGCAGTCATAAAGAAGTTCAACATACATACATACAACCATCCACTCACTGGATTACACATCGACTCACTTAGGCACTCAACGACGAAGATCCCCTGTATGTCTTTAACACATTGCTAGGTCGAGTGCTGTTTGCGAGCACCTATGAAAGCAGGAACGGTACATGGGGGGAAGGTGAGTGGCCAATGCCACGCCTTGATCGCCTTTGTCTTCTCAGCGCTGATGTTACATCGCACAAAGTAATCATGTATAAGGCTGAGTAAACCTAGGGGAGGCTACTAACGAACCAACTATTTGAATATTTCCAGGTAGGACCCACTGAGCTACATAGCTCAACGAAGTGGCTTATCAATGTGGAACTGTATAGCAGTCAAATACTCTAAACGCGTGTTTCTCAATGTGGATGGAAAAACCGGAGGACCCGGAGAAAAATCCACGCGACCACGAGGAGAGAGAAACATGCAAACTCCAAATATACAGCAGGCGTCGGGGTCGAACCCTCGACCTCCTTCTGTACACCAGGCGAAGCAGTAAACATCTCCCCACCGACACATCCACTCGCTAAACCACAAACCACCCCCGCCACCCCCAACCCACCCGGACCCCCCCCCCCCCCCCCCCCAGGACCTGGCAGGCTCGGTGACTCGCATCGCCACCTTCCTCGGCAAGAAGCTGGACGCCGAAAAGCTGAAGGCCGTGGTGGACCACTGCAGCTTCTCCAGCATGAAGAACAACAACATGGTCAACTACAGCGAGGTACGAAACCTACTGCAAGCCATGATCTCGACCCCGATCCTAACCCCAGTTCTGTTCGACTCGTGCGCATCACGGCATCGGCAATACGTTCAGGAGCGAGACGCCAACGTCGAGGTCTACGTCGAGGAGAGAGAGAGTTCGTGTCGTGTTTTGCTGTTCCTCATCCTCCATTGAAGGAGCGTAGATCACATTGGTTTGTTATGCGGTCCAGAGTTTGGGTTGTATGGCCACAATCGCTCTACCATAGCTTGCGTCTTTAAATTTTCCATTCGTTAAGGTGGGGTGGCGCATCCGCCTGCTGTCGATGTCCTGATGCAGCTGATGGTTTCACCACCAGTGTTGTTTGAGTAGGTGGTTTGAGTAGGAGGAGGAATGTTATTTCTATTATATTTATTTTTACCTACGTGACTTTACCGAAAAAACCTAAGAGTATGAATCCTTGCAGTCACGAAAGCTTCAAATCTAGAAGGAATGTTAAAGGCAGCAAGTTGGGTGGAGTGTTGTTTGGGTCTGGGTGAGATTCTAGGACGATGAGCAATTGATTCGCGGCTCGCTGTATCGCCATGGGTCTCTGTCGAGTGACGTTGGCTCACGCGCGCACGACGTGGCTCGGCTGTCGATGTCCTGATGCGAGTGATAGTCACACCGGTGGCTTCGAGCACGCGGCGGCGGCGGCGCACGCTCCATCCTCCCAACGTTTGTGAAGACTCTTCTCGCGGGGTTGTTGAGAGTCAACGTGAGCCGGGCCCTGCCCCTTGACCGGTCCGGCACGGCTCTGGTCTGCGTCCTCGTGAGCGTGGGAACGCAGCAGGAGGCCGACGAGTCGTCGTAATCGCCTGGGTTGCGGTTGTCTCGGAGACTCAGTTTGCGTGAAAATAAAATGTTTATCTTTCTCATCCTCAGGTACCAACCACCTACTTCGACAGAGGGCAAAAGTTCATGCGCAAGGGTGAGTTTTGGTGCGCGGAGGTGCACCGATGGATGTGTGATTGTGTGTGTGTTAGCGAGTGTAAACATCGCCACGAAGGGAGGCAAAGGCGGCCGGGCGTAGTGCGGCCACCTACCCCCTCGCGTGCCATACCGGCCATTATAGGTGCTCACTAAAAGCACTCGCCCCAATAGTCTGTTCAGGCTATACGGGGGATCTTTGTATTTGTGTTAGCGAGCACCTCTGAAGGCCGACACGGCACACGAGGGAGTGGGTGGCCAACACCACGCCCGGCCGCCTTTGTCTCCCCATCGGCGATGTTTACACACCGCACCAGGTATTTCTTTGAGGCTGAGTCGACCTAGGGGAGGCCCAGGACCGGTTCAGATAATCGTCACCGATGTTGGCCCGTGAGCTGCGTCGCTAACCGCCACCACTACCGCTTCCCGTTTAGCGAGCACCTCGCATGCTCGTACAACGCTCACATTTACGTCACGGCGGTCATATTGCCACAACGACAGCCATCTTGCGTCAGCATTGTTTTTCTGGCAGCCGATTGGCTAGTTGCAGCGGGAGCGATGACGTAATCTCCAGCAACCACTGATTTTTTGGGGGGGGTGGCGGGGCTCACGTACAGATACTCCGTGTTGCTCACTTCACACTTTTTGGATCTAAGCAAACCTCTGGCTGGTAGGATTTACGAAGTTTTTTCTCAATCTATATCCAGCTCCCAGGTATTTTTGTATTTTATGTTGAACTTACTTTCACGTAAAGTTTCCAGCAATTATATTGGGGGGGGGGGTGGTTGTGCCACTATGTGTTTTGTACAGCGCCGATGTTCCAACGTTTCGCACCACATGCTTGAGCTTGAGTGGGTGGGAGCTTCTTAGGGCAGAGCGGCTGTAACGATGGCACCTTCACTCGCTCGCAGGGACCGTGGGCGACTGGAAGACGATGTTCACGGTGGCGCTGAACGAGGAGTTCGATGCTTTCGTCCGGGAGAAGATGAAGGGATACGAACTCGACGACAAGTGGACCAGCGTGCAGTGACTGTCACGACACCCGTCACCTTCGTCGTCACCTTCGTCGTCATGTGCGCAAAGTGGCACCGGCACATGGCAGAACAGCAACTAGGCTACGGCACGGCACGTGCACTAGCATGGTTTTGTCGAGAGAGAGAAAAGCACACAATCCTGCCTAATGCTGCATAGAGAGTTTTAACGTTTAATGTCACCTGATTATGAGAGTAACGAGGTAATGTGTCGACTCATTATACACCTTAGGATTCCATATCATTTCATATATTATTGGTGGGAGTTACCACAACTCGAGCACATAAGCAGGAAACCACGCCACAAGTATTGAATGGCAATGTATATTTCACTGTGTTCTGAATGCTTGTACAGCTCTTTGTTTCAAAGAAAAAAATAAAGCAATGCCGCAGGAGCTGCTTCCAAAGTTGAATTGTGTCTTTGTTTTCTAGCCGCCGGTGTAATCATAAACACTCCCGACTATGAAGAAGTGCCACGGCCCGAAACGTCGCCTATTACAGGCATACCCCTTACAGTGCTGCCTCTTATAACGCTGTTTCATTATACCGTTCTTTGTCCTGGAGGAAATAATCCTTTCGTGGATCAGCCCATATCTAGAAGAGGGCATGGAGTTGCCTTTGGGGCTTGTCTTTGCCCATTTATGATCTTCTGGAACCTGATTCGAGGTCTTCTTGGTTCTTTCGGTAAAGTCACGTAGAAGGAAAGTAATAAAATAATTAAAACTAAACAATAAAATACAATTCTCACGACGTTTCGGCCACAACGCAAGCAGCCGTCCTCAGGTGAAGAACAGATCTGTCGGAAAGACAGCGTCTGAATGAACACCACCAAGCTTGGCAGCGTATATTTAAGCTGGGTTAGAGGAGGAGGGCGCCTTGACAAAGGAATTTCATATCAACAGAGGGATTTAGCATATTTATGGCAAATGCAGATATGGGATTAGTCACTACTTGAGGAATGTGTAGGTGATGGGGGGGGGGAATCAAAGTCATATTATGCTCGTGTATTATGTAGGATTAGCAGTGCTGTTAGCGAGCAGCTAAAACGGCCGGCACAACACACGAGAGGGTGGGTGGCCAACACCGCGCCCGACCGCCTTTGTTTCCCTAGTGGCGATATTTACACATCGCACCAGGTACTCATTTGAGGCTAAGTCGACCTAGGGGAGGCCCTTGACCGGTTCAAATAATCGTCACTGGGTGTTGGCCGTGAGCGGGAATCAAACCCGGGTCGCCAGGTTCGTAGGGCAGCGTAGCGCTAACCGCTGCACCACCGCTCCCCACTGGTTGTTGCAATGTGCCAGTGTGTTCATCATCAGCCGCGGCAGCTCTGAAATTCCTCTGATCATCCCCCTGCTGGATAAAAACCAAGCCGACGGGAGGGAGGGAGGAGGGGCCCTCAAAGAAGCACGTGGCTCTGGACAAACGCACCTGGTCGCATGAATCGTCATGATTAGACGTGGTCTATCCACGGCTGGATGGATGCCTTCCCCAAGTCGTCGCAATCGCTCACGGTGGGGGGTGTCGGGCGGGGGGCAGAGGGTTTGGTCTCGCGATGCAAAGACAAAGATCCCCCGTATAGACTTCACAGAACTTTTGGGGCAAGTGCTGGTAGTGAGCACCTATGAAGGCCGGGACGGCACAAGAGGGGGTGGGTGGCCAGCACCACGCCCGGCCGCCTTTGTCTTTCTCGTGGCGATGTTTGCACACCGCGCACACGTACGCAATTGAGGCTGAGTCGACCGAGGGAAAACCCACGACCGGTTCAGATAATCGTCACTGGGTGTTGGCCGTGAGCGGGAATCGAACCGGGGTGGCCAGGTTCGTATGGCAGCTTAGCGCTAACCGCTGCACCACCGCTCCCCCAGCAATCCCTCCAGCACACGCACACCAGCTGATTTCATCGCTCCATCTCCACGGTGTACATGGCCCTCTGACGCGTACCAATCTCGCGTCTGCCACCCGCCCCAACGGCCGCCAACCCTCCAAACCTCTGAAGCGTGCGTTCTATAAACGCACGTGGTCCTCCCTCTCTCTCCGACCCACGATGGATATCATCGATACACATTGTGTCTAATCGATAACAGTACATGAATCCTCGAGACTTGCACATTCCTCGTGGCGTGCTGTTAAACAAAAAAAAACCATTAATCATTATTGGGAAAGGCTGTAAAAAGAAAACACTTGTTTTTTTTGCTTCGTATCACCTGATACGGGGACCACGTGGAGAGCATCAGAGACCCCTCCCCCCGACCCTCCCCGGGGCACTGTGACGTCGTGTCACGTGGGCAGCGGACCGTATAAAAAGGGTGAAGCGAGCCCCCTCGCCCATTCGCCGTCTTTGCCAAGTTTGGGTAACGGATCTATTTTACTGCCCGCCGCGTGAGAGAGCCGAGACGACACAGCGAGTAGCGATGGACCCGCCTGCAGAAGACGTCGACATGACGGACGCCGTTCTGGAGGTCGACGGCTGCCTGTTCCCCGGGGACATCATCTCGCGAGAGGGGCTCGCGTACACCAAGAAGTTCCCCGTGCGTGAGGACGACGTCTTTAACGTCACCTACCCCAAGTCCGGTAAGGAGGGACGCGCTCGCAAACGCAAGGGCACAGAGGAACAGAGACACATCCTGTACAGAGAGAGAGGTGGGGGAGGGGCGTACAGAGAGAGACACGCAGGGGCACAGAGGGACAGAGGCATCCTGTACAGATGGAGAGGTGGGGGGGGCATACACAGAGAGACACAGGGGCACAGAGGGCCAGAGAGACATACACAGAGAGAGAGGTGGGGGGGGCATACAGAGAGACACACGCAGGGGCATAGAGGGACAGAGGCATCCTGCACAGAGAGAGGTGGGGGGAGAGAGACACACACATGACCCACATGCACACAGGGACACTCAATAAACTACAGGCATTGCCGAGCTACAAAGACAACGCCCCCCCCCCCCCCGTGTCGTACACGACGGCTGATGGTGCAAGCGCTGTTTGCGAGCCACCTGCGAGGGCTGGAACGCCGCGCAAAAGGGTCGTTGGGTGGCCACCACCACGCCCAGTTTGCCTGTGTGGCCCGAGTAAATGAGTACCAGGTACTCGTTTAAGGCTGAGTCGACCTAGGGAAAGTCCAGGACCGGTTCAGATGATCGCCACTGGTGTTGACCGTGATCGAACTCGGGTCGCCGGGTTCGTAGCGCACCGAGTCAACCACTGAACTACCGATATCCATGATGTGCAGACACAGAGATACACACAACTGCATACATACACAGATATAAAGACAAAGACCCCCCGTATAGCCTTAACAGACTGTAGGGACAAGTGCTGTTAGCGAGCACCTATAAAGGCCGGCACGGCACACGAGGGGTGAGTGGCCAACACCACGCCCGGCCGCCTTTGTCTTTCTAGCGGCGATGTTTACGCACCGCACCAGGTACTCATTTGAGGCTGAGTCGACCTAGACGCAGACACACACGTGTGCGTGTACACATAGCGACTTGCAGAGACATATACAAACAGAGGTACACACAGAGACCATACACACACACACGTACGGCCATGCACACTGACAAAAGCACACACACACACACGTGTGCGTCTCTAGACGCAAGCACACACACACACAACAACAATGCCAACAACAAAGCCACCGCCATTCGCCACTCAGCGATGGCAATCACGACGCTTGTGTGCCAGGATGGGTGCACCGTCACGTGACACTGGTACCCCCCCCCCCCCCCTCCGGGCACGAAGATTGCAAACACATTTTAGATTGACAGCACATGTCTTTAAAACTGCTTTTGTGTGTTTAGTTTATTGTCCTTCCCCCGCACGGTTGGCTACGTACGGCGCGAAAGAAGTCCATCATGCGCACACACATACATCTCCGATTAGCACCGTAGTGTACTCAACTCAACCCCACCGCCCCTCCCCCCTCCCTCCCTGCCCCCTCCCCCACCCAGGCACCACGTGGATGCAGGAGATCCTGAGTCTCATCTTGAACGACGGTGACATCTCAAAAGTGGAGTCGGTGCCAAACTGGCAGCGCGCGCCGTGGCTCGAGCTGGCCACGGCCCCCGGCTACCTGGACAACCGCGAGTCTCCTCGGCTGGCCACCACCCACGTGTACGCCACCTTCGCGCCGACCCAGATCATGCAGGGCAAGGGCAAGGTGAGCGTGCACGTGCGTGGGTGTGCCTGGGTGTGTGTGGGTGTGGGGAGCGGTAGTGTAGCGGTTAGCGCGCTGCGCTACGAACCCGGCGACACGGGTTCGATTCCCGCTCACGGTCAACACCGGTGACGATTATCTGAACCGGTCCCGGGCCTCCCCTAGGTCGACTCAGCCTCAAATGAATACGTGGTGCGGTGTGTAAACATCACCACTGGGGAGACAAAGGCGGTCGGGCGTGGTGCTGGCCACCTACCCCCTCGTGTACCGTTCCGGCCTTCATAGGTTCTACTCGCTAACGGCACTTGCCCCAACAGTCTGTTAAGGCTATACGGTGGATCTTTGTGGGTGTGTGGCACGGGCTCGAGAAGAGATGGAGTGATGTGATACAGGAGGACGTGGAGCTGAGTGGACTTGCCGATGACTGGTACCAGCGGTGTCAAGATCGGCCTCTGTGGAGGAGGCTTGTGAAGGAAGCTACTGGGCAGTTGGAGGCAGTCGCCCTCCAGCAACAACAGAGGGCAGAGGAGCGATGCTCACAACAATGAGCGGAGCGCCGCGTGGCTAAAGCACAGCAAGTTGGCACAGTAGGGGGCGCAGGTGGTGCATCAGCCGGTCATCACGGTCATCTCAGTCAGTCGACCTGTGGCACCTGGGTCTGCCCCGTGACCGCCTGCCAGTGGGCGTTCGTGGCCTCAAGGTGCACATAGCCTGGCACAAGCGTCGTGGTGACGTCACCGCCGCTTACTGGCGAATGGCGGTTGTTGTTGTTGTGTGTGTGGGGAGCGGTGGTGTAGCGGTTAGCACGCTGCGCTATAAACCCGGACGACTCGGGTTCGATTCCCGCTCACGGTCAACACTGGTGACGATTATCTGAACGGTCCCGGGCCTCCCCTAGATCGACTCAGCTTCAAATGAGAACCTGGCGCGGTGTGTAAGCATCGCCACTCGGGAGACAAAGGCGGCCGGGCGTGGTTACCAACCACTCGCCCCCTTATGTGCCGTGCCGGCCTTCATAGGTGCTCGCTAACAGCACCTGCTTCAACAGCATGTTAAGGCTGTTACTGGGGGATCTTTGTCTTTGAATGAGCTAAACGGGCAAGGCCCGAGCATAGAGAAGAGATGGACTGACGTGGAACAGAAGGATGTAGAGCCGAGTAGACTTGCCGATGACCGGTACCAGCGGTTTCAAGATCGGCTTCTGTGGCAAGTAGAGCACTGGGCGGCTAAAACGCAAAACAAGTTGGTAAAGTGTGGAGGATAGTTGGTGCATCTGTCAATCATCTTAGTTAACCCGCGATACCTGGGTGTGTCCCGTGACCTCCTGGTAGCGGGCTTTCGATGCTTCACGTGGTCCTCAAAGCGCACCTAGCCTGGCACAAGCGCCATGGTGACGTCACCGGCGCTTAGTGGTGAACGGCGGTTGTGTGTAAAAATCAGCACTGGTGAGACAAAGGCGGCCGGCTGTGGCGTTGGCAACCCGCACACTCGTAGCTGTGCTGGCCTCCGTAAGTGCTCGCTGGCAGCACTTGCTCCAATAAGCTGCATCAGTCTATAGAAGAATCCTCGTGTGTACACTACTCGTGCATTATCTGACCCATCACCACCACTACCCCGACGCATGACCATCATCACGACCATCACCACCACCACCCGCACACCTACATCATTGTTTTCTCCACGTGTCGCCGTTCCCCAATGTACATTTTGGAGGTGGTGGGGAGGCGGAGGAGGGAGGGTATCCTGACTGCTCCCTTCAATTTTTATGAACCCCCCTGTCCCTCCTCTCTGCGGCCCCCCTATCCCTCAGGTCGTCTACGTGTACCGCAACCCCAAGGACACGATCATATCGTTCTACCACTTTCACAACATGGCGAAATTCCTACGCAAGCCGGAGTCGTTCGAGGGCTTCGTGTCGGACTTCATGCACGAAAAACGTGAGCACGCGGAGGGATTGCGAAAGGGAGAGGGAGTGGAGAGGATGGGGAAAATGTGGAGTGGAGTAGAGAGGGAGGGAGTGGAGGGAGAGAATGCGGGGTGGAGTAGAGGGAGAGGGAGTGGAGGGAGAGAGAGAATGTGGAGTGGAGTAGAGTAGAGAGGGAGTGGAGGGAGAGAATGTGGAGTGGAGTACAGACTTTTATATAAGTTTATTCACCAGCGGCAAATTGCCCTGGAATTTTGCAATATTCAAGCCTTAATGGCCACACCAAAAAACACAGCTCACCATCCCACCGCCGCCCCGCGACGCGCAACGCCGGCACCACAATCCCCACGCACCGGCCGCGCAACAGCATCCGACGCGCTGTGTCATTTCGAGCTTTGGCACCTCTTTGCTTGGCAGGGCCCCCCCCCGCTTATTCCACACTTCCTCCCCTGATGGTTCGAGGTCACAGTCATCGGTAACATCACCACCGCTAGACAACGCGGCCCGTGCGCCACGCCACCGCGCGAGCCACACCGCCACGTGCACATTCATCCACGTCACGTGTGCCACACAGCTGCGCGCGCGCCACCACCCCGCGAGATTTCCGCGACACGTGTGTCACACCACCGCATGCACCATACTGCGACGCGCACGTCACGCCACAGGTACGCGTGCCACAACGCCCTGCGCCACACCACGGCATGTGCGCCGCACCGCCTGGTGCGACACACCGCCACGCACGTGCGCACATTTTCGGTCCGCCGCGTGCGCCACACCTCAGCACATGTGCCGCGCCGCCAAGTGCGTCACACCGCTGAGTGAGTGCCGCACCACCGCGCGCGCTACACTATGCCACGTGCGTCACGCCGCCTCACTCCGCGTGACACACCGCGGCGCGTGTCCCGTGCCGCCAAGCGCGCCACACCGCCGCGCACACACCACATTATTTAGACCGCCGCGTGCGCCACACCTCAGCACATGTGCCGCACTGCCAGGCGCGTGCGCCGCACGGCCGGACTGTCACGCGCTCCGCTCCACCACGCGCGCTGCACCGCCGCATACGTCCTGCCCGCGTCGCCGCGTCTAACGGCCGTTTCGACTAGATCATTAAAAAGTGAAGGTCAATTCACCATTCGTGTTGGTGCAGAGGGCCTGACCGGCCCCCCACCGCTCCTGGAACACGGCGTGCGCATCTCCAACCTGGGAAAAGTACGCGTGCTCCAGCCGGAGCCTCGCTTTCAGCAGACCTTTCAGCGTTGCCTCCGCTGAACAACTATCGTCCGTGTCACCTCGCAGTTTCTTTTTTCGCGTTTTGTATACTGCCATCTTGGCTTGCGCGCAGACAAAGTTTGCCAGGATGTGGCGCTTGTCCGCCCGGTACGGTACCCCGCATATAAAAACGCTCTTGTAGAAGGGCACCCCCAATTTCTTAAAAACGGCTCCCAGGAGTCTGAACAGCGGGTCCAGCCGCGAGCACCCCACGTACTGGTGGGCGAGGTCCTCCCTCGCGCTACAGAACACGCACAGGTCTGATGCCCCCGGGGTGACCTTGCTGATCCACGCCGCCGAGGGCAGCGTCCAGTGCGCCAGCCTCCACTGGAGGTCCCCGCTGCGCTTTGCAACGGGGGCCTTGTAGAGCTGTTTCCACTGGGGGGTGGTGTCGATCAAGGGAGAGGAGAACTCCCTCCACTTCGTGTCCGGTAGGTTTTCCAGCTCTCGACACCGCAGTGTTTTGACGCAGCAGTCGTACAGCACCCGCTTGGAGGCGCCCTTGAGGGCCACGTCTCTGCAGTTCGCGAGCTTGAGAAACCTCCCTGCCTCACAGCGCCCGGGGGGCTGGATGCAGGAGACGCGCAACTCCTGGAAAACGGGGGGAGGGGAGGGGGGGGAGGAGGAGGGCGGCGGCCGTGCGGCGCCGCTGTCTCCTGGCGTTTCTAGCTGCAAACGCAGCTTCCGCATCGCCGCGATCGCCTCTCGCAACAACTTTTCTCCGGCCATCATGGAGCGGAGCCCAGCGGCGCCGCTCACCTCAGCCGCGTTCTTCCATTTGGAGCGGCCGTCCTGGCTCTTCACAAGATCCCTAACCGTTCGCACTCCTGCCGAGGCGAAACGGAGGGCCAGCGTTCCCTCCTCCCTGATTCCATCGTGGAGGCTATTTGGGAACAGGGGTTCGGTCATGAAGCCGTTAAGGCCGTGGTGCGGGCTTGCCCTGCTCCATTCCAGGCTCCGCCACGCCTCCAACAGGCTCTGGTAATAGCCCGGCAGTCCGGTGCAATCGACTCGGGTCAGGTCCATAAGGAAGAGCTCCCTCCCATATCCCAGCCGCCCGCCCGCATTTCTCAGCAGGGCGAGGGCCAGCGACGTCCGGGGCAGCTCTTCTTGTTCATATAGCAAGTTTCTCACAGCCTGGAGCCTGAAGCTCATCACTCGAGCGGTGACGTCTACCAGGCCCTGGTCGCCCTCACCCACCGGCAGGCAGAGGACCCCTGGCCTCATCCAGTGCTTTCCGTTCCAGACAAAGTGGGCAAGCGACCTGTTCGCCCTCGTGAGTAACCAGCCCGGGGGTTGGAGGGCCTTGGCTCTGTGCCACAGCACCGAGGCTGCCAGGTTATTCCCTATGAGCACTCTCCCCCTGAAGGACGTTTGTGGGGCGAGATGTGCCCACGCTCTCAGTTTAGCATCAAATACGTCGCTCATCTCGGTCCAGTTTTTGTGAACGACTTGGGGCTTCCCTAGGTACACTCCGAGATACTTCACACCCTCACCCTGCCAGGTGACTCCGCCTGGGAGGAGCACGGAACTCACTGCACCTTGTGACCCCATCCATAACGCCTCACACTTCCGCCAGTTGACTTTGGCGCAGGAGGCCTTTTCATAGACCTCCACCGCCCGGCAGAGTGCAGCGACGTCCTGCGCGTCGTTGATCACGGCGCATACGTCGTCCGCATATGCGGAGAGCTTTATGACTGCGTTCTCCGGCCCCGGGACCTCGAACCCGGACAAGGTGTTTCTCAGGCGTCGCAAGAGCGGCTCAAGGGACAGGGTGTAGAGGAGCCCCGAGAGAGGGCACCCCTGCCTGACTCCTCTTGTCATGGGAACAGGGCAGCCAAGCCTTTGATTGATTTTTATGAGGCTGGATATGCCCGTATATAGGAGGTGCACGTGTGCCGTGAAGTTCTGGCCGAACCCGAAGGAGAGGAGCAGTCTTCTCAGGTACTCGTGGCTTACCCTGTCGAACGCCTTTTCCTGGTCCATGAATAGGAGACCTGCATCCACGTCGTGCATATCCGCGAGGGAGATCACATCCCTGACCGTGCCGATGTTGTCATAGATGCAGCGGCCGGGGATGCAATACGCCTGCTCGGGTTGCACGAGCTGACCCACCACCTCTTTGAGGCGGTTTGCCAGCGCCTTGGCGAATATTTTATAGTCGGCGCACAGGAGGGAGACGGGACGCCAGTTTTCTATGCGACGCAGGTCCCCCTTCTTAGGCAGCAGGGTGACCACCGCCCTCCTGCAGCTCTGCGGGAGTTCCCCGTCCCGCAGGCTCTCCTCCAGCAGCCCCAGCAGGCAAGGGCCGAGTACATCCCAGAAGGTTTCGTAGAACTCAACTGGCAGCCCATCGATCCCTGGGGATTTGCCAGCTGCCAGACCTTTCATGGCAGTGTGCAGCTCCTCCAGGGTGACGGGGCTTTCCAGTTCGTCTCTCTCCGCGTCCCCCAGAGTAGGGCCCGCAGCTAGTAGTTCTTCAACCGCCTCGTCCTGTACGTACTCAGCCTTGAACAGGTGTGAATAGAAGTCCTTCGCGATCCTAGCAATTTCCCCCTCGGCAGTTGCTGTCTCCCCCTCTGGGGTAAGCAACCCTGAAATGTTGTTCTCATTGCTCGAGGGTCTATTGCCTAGCCTAAATAAATACTTTGAGGGAGAATCCGTCTGTGCCAGGTGTTGCACCTTTTGTGCACAAACGAACTATGTGCCTGTTGGTCCGTGACGGCCCTAAAAAGTCGCCGCTTCTCCAGCAGCACCTCGCCCTCGTTGTTGTGCGCGTCCTGGGCCGAGCCCATCTCAGCCTCGAGCAGCAGCAGCTCGCTCGCCAGGTGTTTCACCGTCTCCTCCTTGGCGGCGGCGTGCTGGCTCGAAAGCTGTAGACAGAGGGCCCTAATTTGCGCTTTAGTGTGTTCCCACCATCGCTGACCAGAGCTGAAACTGCTCCTAGTTGCTGCCCAGTGTGACCAACAGGCCCCGAATGCCTCCGTGAAATTTTCGTCCTCAAGCAGCTGCACGTCGAGTTTCCAGTAGGGGCAGCGACGCCTCTCCCTGGGGACTCGCAGCAGTGCTGAGACCAGTTGGTGGTCAGAGAAACCGGACGGGGTGATGTTGCTGCCCCCGAGCCGGTTAGCGCTGTCCGCACTGATGTACAGCCGGTCCAGCCTGGCGAGGCTCATCCTCCCCTGCAGGCCCGCGCGGCACCAAGTGTATTGCCTCTGGCCTGGGTGTTGCAGTCGCCACGTGTCGAGCAAACCCAGTTGCTGCACCATGTCGGCTAATGGCCGTGCGGTTTCCGGTTGGGCTCAGCACTATTGCGGTCGAGAGCCGGGTCGAGGGTGCAGTTCCTATCTCCCCCCACGACCGTGAGCACCCCGTCCGCACTGCCTGCCTCCAAGGCATTCCGCAGTGTGCCAGAGAAAAAGCGTTTCCTCTCACTGGTCTTACTCGGCGCATAAACGTTGAAACACCGTAGCCTCGTGTTGTTTAACACGAAGTCTACAGATATCAGATGGCCTTTTTGGATCTCTCTGAAGGCCACGCCTTCCGGGAGAAACTTTGGACTAAACACAATTGCAACCCCAGCGCGGTTGTCTTCTCCGTGACTGAAGAAGGTCTGGCTGCCCAAGAGGTGCTGGCGCTGGGCCTGCAGAGTTGCGTCAAGGTGCATTTCTTGCAGAAACGTCACATCCGCTTTCTGCTCGCTAATGAAGCTGCAGATGCGGTGCCACCTCTGATCGCTTCGAGCTCCGTTGCAGTTTAAACTCGCGATCCTTACACCTGAGGAAGCCATGGCTTTAGGCGTCGGCTTCAGCAACAGCATCAGCGGGGGGGCACTCCGGTTGGGACATGCTCCCCTTTCTTGCTTTCTGCATGAAACCCCTCAGCCGATTGCCTTCCTGCGGGGTGCATTTGTGCTTTTCCATGTCGCTCATGATTGTCTGCGCGACCTTCAAGAAGGCCTGCGCATCAGGGAAAGAATCTCCAACGTCGACCCCCCGCTTCTTGTAACTAGTTCGGAGGAATTCGACAATCTTGCCGGGTGTGTAATCCCATTTCTTCTTAACATGTAAGTAGCTCCCCTCACTCAAGTTGTCTTCTATCTATAACTCCGACTCTCCGTCCTCTGAGTCTCCCGGCACGCTCGTGTGAGGCTCGGTGGTTACCTCTTCCAACGCACCGTGCCGATCGGAGGTGTCTTCCAACTCGGGCCGGCTCCCCTCTGCGGCCTCTGCCTCCCTCACCTGGTCGGGTGAGGAGGTGAGCTGGTCGTCACCCCCGAGCGCCGTGTCATCGGCGGGCTCATCGGTGGCTTCCAGCACCCCCCCCCCCTTCCGGGGCAGCCGAGTCCGGGTCTGGTGGTCGCCCCTCAGCCTCGGCATCAACCGGCGGGTGGGCCTCGTCAATGACGATAACCTTACCCTGTGGCTCGGCCTCACCGCCGCGCCCTGCTGTTGCGTTTGGGCGGTTGTCCCATTCGTCACTGTCGCTGTTGTCTTTCTCGGCGGCGGCGGCCACGCGTTTTGGAAGGGTGCCACCGCGCCCCCCCCCCCCGCATTGCCTCCTCTCGCCTTCCGCTTTCTCGACTCAACGACGGTGAAACCATCTTCCCCGCCGTCAGTCATTGGCTGCGCGTGGCCATCAGCAGAGTCGGTGGAGGTCTGCTGCTGCTGCCGCTGCTGCTGCCGCGGTGGTGGCGCCTGCTGCTGCTGCAGCTGCTGCCGCGGCGGCGGCGCCTGAGGCTGCTGCTGCTTCTGCTGCTCCCGCACTTCTGCTGCTGCTGTCTGCGCAGGCGGAGCTGCTTTTCCCCTTTCCTGTTTGTTTGCCGTGCACTGTTTTCGGGGTGGAGGGAGATAATGTGGAGTGGAGTAGAGAGGGAGGGAGTGGAGGGAGAGAATGTGGAGTGGAGTAGAGAGGGACGGAGTGGAGGGAGAAAAATGTGGAGTGGAGTAGAAAAAGAGGGAGTGAAGGGAGAGTTTAAAGAGATTTGTAGAAATCTGTAAAAAACTTGATTTGGTTGCCCGATGTCACGATTGTTGAAGAGAAACTAAGCCGATATTGTTGTCACTGCCTAAGTCAAGTGTCAAGCTGAACACCTTCGCTTGAGTGGCATGGATAGAAGCAGTAGGGCAAGGGTTTGTTCACCTCATTTGTGCTTCGTGTGCAACTGCTCCCAGCACTTTACCTGTGAACGCCCCACGCATGATCCCAGTGTGTCGGAAAACCATCACGCCTCCGATTAGCACGGCTGGCCACGTACGGTGCGAAAGAAGGGCAGCATACATGCACGGATAATTGCGATCAGACGTTACTCGTCATCCACACCTCCACTGCTGGATGGAAGGCGTCTTCCCCACACCACGTTGGGTCATGAGGATTGTTTAAGCGTACATCATCACGCTGGTCAGTGACGTTTGGTGGATATATAATTTGATATATAAAAAATATATATATACTGCCTTAATCCAAGGCGCTTTACAATATTATAATAATAAAATAGTATTTACTAAGATAGTGGTCAAAATAAAGAGTGGGGTTATTGCAAGTGGTGGGGTAGTTATGGTGACAGGAGAGCAACGTGAGCATATATTTCGATACAAACCTGATTCTGATGAGACCCTGCGCCGTCGAAACCAAACCACTTGGACTTCTCCTGAAAGCAATGCTGCCGCTGACTCCCAGAAGGCCGTGCGTGTGCGCCTGGTGGGATGTGTAAAGAACACTACGATATATTTTAATGTGGAGAGATGGATATTTCAAAGATGCGACTGTCCACGTATGAGTTTCGTCATTTGTATTCTCCAACAACCAGGCGATTTATTGTTTCGCAGTATCATCTAAAAAGCACAAAACATAAATATTTCAATCTTGATTTGAAGCTTTCGTGGCTGCAGGAATCCATACTCTTTGGTTCTTTCGGTAAAGTCACAGTGGAACTGTTAGATTATTTTTTTCCTCATGAGGACGACCGCTTGTGTTGCGATCGAAACTTCGTGATATATTATTTTTATTTTGTTTTATTTTTCTACCTACGTGGCTTTACCGAAAGAACCAAAGAGCAGTGGCGGCTCCTGCAAAATCTCTCAGGGGGGGCAAATGTCTGGATGATTGATAAGGATAAGGTCCACCCATGCAATGGATAAATTAACAGCATAAGCATGTAAAGGCAACTTCACTTCTTTAATATTAATGAAAAATAAAGTGACTCTTTCAATACATCTTGTTTGTTTCTATCTCACTATTATTACAATCCACTTAGTTTCTTTTATTAAAGATTCCACTAGGTGGCGACAAATAACATTGTTGACTGAAACGTGCTTACGTATGATGACGTAAGCACGTTAGTGCGAGCCCTCCCGGAAGCCATAGAGAATGCATTGCAGCGCCCGCCTTTCGAAAAAAAACATCTTTGAATGTAAGTCTATGGGACCACACGGGGCGATTCTCAGCCAGAGGGAAATCGCCCTAAAAGAGGCGGTACTCCACAGAACGTGACATGACGCTGATTGGACTATATCCAGAGGCACAGTAACGGCTGAGATTGGTGGTGCGTCGCCCAATCGCCCTAATGAAGAAACCGCCCCTGCCAAAGAGTATAAATATTTCAGTTGTTGGATCTTGTGACCGAGAGCGTGAGTGACTTGAGGCTCACTTGTGACGGTAATGAGTTTGTATGTATGTATGTGGAACTTTTTTCGCAACCTACGTAGCCAACCGTGCTAACCTCTCCCTCCACATTTTGCCGATGATGCAGTTTCCTTTGGGTCCTGGTTCGAGCACATCAAGACCTGGATGGACGTGAGAGACAAAGCCAACATAATATTCATCGCCTATGAAGACTTGTACAAAGTACGAGATGCTCCCTCGCTCGCTCGCTCACTCACCCACCCCAATCACTCAATCAACAGCTCAGCCAGTCACTTTCCCACACATCCACTCAGTCACCCACCCACTCGTATGTGGTCACTCATAATAACCGCCCACTCGCTCACTCCCCACTGCACTCACAACTCACATACAGTACGTATTCACCCACTCAATCGCCCATCAAATCACACATTTCTTCACTCCCGCAAATCTGATTAGCACGGTTGGCTTGGTGCAGTCCGAAAGAAGTTCAACATACATACATACAACCATCCACTCACTGGATTACACATCGACTCACTTAGGCACTCAACGACGAAGATCCCTTGTATGTCTATAGCACATTGCTGGGGCGAGTGCTGTTTGCGAGCACCTATGAAAGCAGGAACGGTACATGGGGGGAACGTGAGTGGTCAATGCCACGCCTTGATCGCCTTTGTCTTCTCAGCGCTGATGTTACATCGCACAAAGTAATCATGTATAAGGCTGAGTCAATCTAGGGGAGGCTACTAACGAACCAACTATTTTAATATTTCCAGGTAGGGCCCACTGAGCTACATAGCTCAACGAAGTGGCTTATCGATGTGGAACTGTATAGCAGTCAAATACTCTAAACGCGTGTTTCTCAATGCGGAGGGAAAAACCGGAGGACCCGGAGAAAAATACACGCGACCACGAGGAGAGAGAGACACGCAAACTCCAAATATACAGCAGGCGTCGGGGTCGAACCCTCGACCTCCTTCTGTACACCAGGCGAAGCAGTGAACATCTCCCCACCGACACATCCACTCGCTAAACCACAAACCACCCCCGCCACCCCCAATCCACCCGGACCCCCCCCCCCCCGGACCTGGCAGGCTCGGTGACTCGCATCGCCACCTTCCTCGGCAAGAAGCTGGACGCCGAAAAGCTGAAGGCCGTGGTGGACCACTGCAGCTTCTCCAGCATGAAGAACAACAACATGGTCAACTACAGCGAGGTACGAAACCTACTGCAAGCCATGATCTCGACCCCGATCCTAACCCCAGTTCTGTTCGACTCGTGCGCATCACGGCATCGGCAATACGTTCAGGAGCGAGACGCCAACGTCGAGGTCTACGTCGAGGAGAGAGAGAGTTCGTGTCGTGTTTTGCTGTTCCTCATCCTCCATTGAAGGAGCGTAGACCACAGTGGTTTGTTATGCGGTCCAGAGTTTGGGTTGTATGGCCATAATCGCTCTACCATAGCTTGCGTCTTTAAATTTTCCATTCGTGAAGGTGGGGTGGCGCATCCGCCTGCTGTCGATGTCCTGATGCAGCTGATGGTTTCACCACCGGTGTTGTTTGAGTAGGAGGTTTGAGTAGGAGGAGGAATGTTATTTCTATTATATTTATTTTTGCCTACGTGACTTTACCGAAAAAACCTAAGAGTATGAATCCTTGCAGTCACGAAAGCTTCAAATCTAGAAGGAATGTTAAAGCCAGCAAGTTGAGTGCAGTGTTGTTTGGGTCTGGGTGAGATTCTAGGACGATGAGCAATTGATTCGCAGCTCGCTGTATCGCCATGGGTCTCTGTCGGGTGACGTTGGCTCACGCGCGCACGACGTGGCTCGGCGAAGGAGATGTGCGCGATCGGCCTGCTGTCGATGCCCTGATGCGAGTGATGGTCACACCGGTGGCTTCGAGCACGCGGCGGCGGCGGCGCACGCTCCATCCTCCCAACGTTTGTGAAGACTCTTCTCGCTGGGTTGTTGAGAGTCAACGTGAGCCGGGCCCTGCCCCTTGACCGGTCCGGCACGGCTCCGGTCTGCGTCCTCGTGAGCGTGGGAACGAAACACGAGGCCGACGAGTCGTCGTAATCGCCTGGTTTGGGGTTGTCTCGGACACTCTGCTTGTGTGAAAATAAAATCTTTATCTTTGTCATCCTCAGGCACCAACCACCTACTTCGACAGAGGGCAAAAGTTCATGCGCAAGGGTGAGTTTTGGTGCGCGGAGGTGCGCCGATGGATGTGTGATTGTGTGTGTGTAAACATCGCCATGAAGGGAGACAAAGGCGGCCGGGCATAGTGTGGCCACCTACCCCCTCGTGTGCCGTACCGGCCATTATAGGTGCTCACTAAAAGCACTCGCCCCAATAGTCTGTTCAGGCTATACGGGGGATCTTTGTATGTGTTAGCGAGCACCTCTGAAGGCCGACACGGCACACGAGGGGGTAGGTGGCAAGCACCACGCCCAGCCGCCTTTGTCTCCCCTAGTGGCGATGTTAACACTTCGCACCAGGTACTCACTGGAGGCTGAGTCGACCTAGGGGAGGCCCAGGACTGGTTCAGATAATCGTCACTGGTGTTGGCCGTGAGCGGGAATCAAACTCGGGTCACTGGCTTCGTAGCGCATCACGCTAACCGCTCCATTAACGCTCTCCACTATCACACATACACAGAGACAAACAGTATCACAAATACGGAGACAGGCACACAGACACACACCCAACACACATAGACACGCGTGCACAATCACACACACATACGTAGTCACGACAAATAGACGGAAAAAAACATCTATTTAGCTTTTTAACATACTCTTAGCGAGCACCTTTTAAGGCTGACAGCACACGATACTCACACACAAAATGCACTTTCTCACACGTGCAAATGGAGACGTTCCCACGCAGGGTAATACTCCAATATTTACACACCAAGACGTAGATCCCCCATATAGCCTTAACGGACTGTTGGGGCAAGTGCTGTTAGCGAGCACGTATGAAGGCCGACACAGCACACGAGGGGGTGGGTGGCCGGCCAACACCACGCCCGGCCGCCGTTGTCTCCCCATCGGCGATGTTTACACACCGCACCAGGTATTCATTTGAGGCTGAGTCGACCTAGGGGAGGCCCAGGACCGGTTCAGATAATCGTCACCGATGTTGGCCCGTGAGCTGCGCCGCTAACCATCACCACTACCACTCCCCGTTTAGCAACTCTCACGCTCGTACAACGCTCACATTTACGTCACGGCAGTCATATTGCGCAGGAGACTTGATACCACAACGACAGCCATCTTGCGTCAGCATTGTTTTCCTGGCAGCCGATTGGCTGGTTGCAGCGGAAGCGATGACGTAATCTCCAGCAACCACTGATTTTTTTTGGGGGGGGGGCGAGGCTCACGTACAGATACTCCGTGTTGCTCACTCCGCACTTTTTGGATGTAAGCAAACCTCTGGCTGGTAGGATTTACGAAGTTTTTTCTCAATCTATATCCAGCTCCCAGGTATTTTTGTATTTCATGTTGAACTTACTTTCACGTAAAGTTTCCAGCAATTATACTGGGGGGGGGGGGGGATGGGTGGTTGTGCCACTATGTGTTTTGTACAGCGCCGATGTTCCAACGTTTCGCACCACATGCTTGAGCTTGAGTGGGTGGGAGCTTCTTAGGGCAGAGCGGCTGTAACGATGGCACCTTCACTCGCTCGCAGGGACCGTGGGCGACTGGAAGACGATGTTCACGGTGGCGCTGAACGAGGAGTTCGACGCTTTCGTCCGGGAGAAGATGAAGGGATACGAACTCGACGACAAGTGGACCAGCGTGCAGTGACTGTCACGACACCCGTCACCTTCGTCGTCACCTTCGTCGTCATGTGCGCAAAGTGGCACCGGCACATGGCAGAACAGCAACTAGGCTACGGCACGGCACGTGCACTAGCATGGTTTTGTCGAGAGAGAGAAAAGCACACAATCCTGCCTAATGCTGCATAGAGAGTTTTAACCAGAGGCAGTTTCTTCATTAGGGCGATTGGGCGACGCACCACCAATCTCAGCTGTTACTGTGCCTCTGGATATAGTCCAATCAGCGTCATGCTACGTTCTGTGGAGTACCGCCTCTTTTTGAGCGATTTCACTCTGGCTGAGAATCGCCCAGAGTGTTCCCATAGACTTACATTCAAAGATGTTTTTTTTCGAACGGCGGGTGCTGCAATGCATTCTCTATGGCTTCCGGGAGGCCTCGCACTAACGTGCTTACGTAATCATACGTAAGCACGTTTCAGTCAACAATATTATTTGTCGCCACCTAGTGGAATCTTTAATAAAAGAAACTGAGTGGATTGCAATAATAGTGAGATAGAAACAAACAAGATGTATTGTAAAAGTCACTTTATTTTTCATTAATATTAAAGAAGTGAAGTTGCCTTTACATGCTTAAGCTGTTAATTTATCCATTGCATGGGTGGACCTTATCCTTATCAATCATCCAGACATTTGCCCCCCTGAGAGATTTTGCAGGAGCCGCCACTGGTTTTAACGTTTAATGTCACCTGATTATGAGAGTAACTAGGTAATGTGTCGACTCATTATACACCTTAGGATTCCATATCATTTCATATATTATTGGTGGGAGTTACCACAACTCGAGCACATAAGCATGAAACCACGCCACAAGTATTGAATGGCAATGTATATTTCACTGTGTTCTGAATGCTTGTACAGCTCTTTGTTTCAAAGAAAAAAATAAAGCAATGACGCAGGAGCTGCTTCCAAAGTTGAATTGTGTCTTTGTTTTCTAGCCGCCGGTGTAATCATAAACACTCCCGACTATAAAGAAGGGCCACGGCCCGAAACGTCGCCTATTACAGGCATACCCCTTACAGCGCTGCCTCTTATAACGCTGTTTCATTATACCGTTCTTTGTCCTGGAGGAAATAATCCTTGCGCGGATCAGCCCATATCTAGAAGAGGGCATGGCGTTGCCCATTGGGGCGTGTCTTTGCCCATTTATGAGCTTCTGAAACCTGATTTGAGGTCTTCTTGGTTCTTTCGGTAAAGTCACGTAGAAGGGAAATAATAAAATAATTAAAACTAAACATAATAAAATATATGTCTCACGACGTTTCGGCCACAACGCAAGCAGCCGTCCTCAGGTGAAGAACAGACCTGTCAGAAAGACAGCGTCTGAATGAACACCACCAAGCTTGGCAGCGTATATTTAAGCTGGGTTAGAGGAGGAGGGCGCCTTGACAAAGAAATTTGCATATCAACAGAGGGATTTAGCATATTTATGGAAAATGCAGATATGGGATTAGTCACTACTTGGGGAATGTGTAGGTGATGGGGGGGGGGAGAATCAAAGTCTTATTATGCTCGTGTATTATGTAGGATTAGCAGTGCTGTTAGCGAGCAGCTAAAACGGCCGGCACAACACACGAGGGTGTGGGTGGCCAACACCGCGCACGACCGCCTTTGTCTCCCTAGTGGCGATATTTACACATCGCACCAAGTACTCATTTGAGGCTAAGTCGACCTAGGGGAGGCCCTTGACCGCTTCAAATAATCGTCACTGGGTGTTGGCCGTGAGCGGGAATCGAACCCGGGTCGCCAGGTTCGTAGGGCAGCGTAGCGCTAACCGCTGCACCGCTGCACCACCGCTCCCCACTGGTTGTTGCAATGTGCCAGTGTGTTCATCATCAGCCGCGGCAGCTCTGAAATTCCTCTGATCATCCCCCTGCTGGATAAAAAACAGGCCGACGGGAGGGAGGGAGGAGGGGCCCTCAAAGAAGCACGTGGCTCTGGACAAACGCACCTGGTCGCATGAATCGTCATGATTAGACGTGGTCTATCCACGGCTGGATGGATGCCTTCCCCAAGTCGTCGCAATCGCTCACGGTGGGGGGTGTCGGGCGGGGGGCAGGGGGTTGGGTCTCACGATGCAAAGACAAAGATCCCCCGTATAGACTTCACAACTGTTGGGGCAAGTGCTGGTAGCGAGCACCTATGAAGGCCGGGACGGCACAAGAGGGGGTGGGTGGCCAGCACCACGCCCGGCCGCCTTTGTCTCTCTCGTGGCGATGTTTGCACACCGCGCACACGTACGTAATTGAGGCTGAGTCGACCGAGGGAAGGCCCACGACCGGTTCAGATAATCGTCACTGGGTGTTGGCCGTGAGCGGGAATCGAACCCGGGTGGCCAGGTTCGTAGGGCAGCTTAGCGCTAACCGCTGCACCACCGCTCCCCCAGCAATCCCTCCAGCACACGCACACCAGCTGATTTCATCGCTCCATCTCCACGGTGTACATGGCCCTCTGACGCGTACCAATCTCGCGTCCAAACCTCTGAAGCGTGCGTTCTATAAACGCACGTGGTCCTCCCTCTCTCTCCGACCCACGATGGATATCATCGATACACATACATACGTTGTGTCTAATCGATAACAGTACATGAATTCTCGAGATTTGCACATTCCTCGTGGCGTGCTGTTAAACAAAAAAAAAACGTTAATCATTATTGGTATCACCTGATACGGAGACCACGTGGAGAGCATCAGAGACTCCTCCCCCCCCACCCTCCCCGGGGCACTGTGACGTCGTGTCACGTGGACAGCGGACCGTATAAAAAGGGTGAAGCGAGCCCCCCTCGCCCATTCGCCGTCTTTGCCAAGTTTGGGTAACGGATCTCTTTTACTGCCCGCCGCGTGAGAGAGCCGAGACCACACAGCGAGCAGCGATGGACCCGCCTGCAGAAGACGTCAACATTACGGACGCCGTTCTGGAGGTCGACGGCTGCCTGTTCCCCGGGAAAGTCATCTCGCGAGAGGGGCTCGCGTACACCAAGAACTTCCCCGTGCGCGAGGACGACGTCTTTACCGTCACCTACCCCAAGTCCGGTAAGGAGGGACGCGCTCGCACACGCAAGGGCACAGAGGAACAGAGACACATCCTGTACAGAGAGAGAGGTGGGGGGGGGGGGTGCATACAGAGAGAGACACGCAGGGGCACAGAGGGACAGCGAGACATACACAGAGACAGAAACACACACACAGGACCCACATGCATAGAGACGCGCTCACACGCACGCACATAGGGGCACGCACACAAAGGGAAAGTTAAACATCCTGCACAGAGAGAGGTGGAGGGAGAGAGACACACACATGACCCAAATGCACACAGAGACACTCAATAAACTACAGGCATTGCCGAGCTACAAAGACAACGCCCCCCCCCACCCCTCCTGTCGTACACGACGGCTGATGGTGCAAGCGCTGTTCGCGAGCCACCTGCGAGGGCTGGAACGCCGCGCAAAAGTGTCGTTGGGTGGCCACCACCACGCCCAGTTTACCTGTGTGGCCCGAGTAAATGAGTACCAGGTACTCCTTTAAGGCTGAGTCGACCTAGGGAAAGTCCAGGACCGGTTCAGATTATCGCCACTGGTGTTGACCGTGATCGAACTCGGGTCGCCGGGTTCGTAGCGCAGCGAGTCAACCACTGAACTACCGATATCCATGATGTGCAGACACAGAGATACACACAACTGCATACATACACAGATGCAAAGACAAAGACCCCCTGTATAGCCTTAACAGACTGTAGGGGCAAGTGCTGTTAGCGAGCACCTATAAAGGTCGGCACGGCACACGAGGGGGTGAGTGGCCAACACCACGCCCGGCCGCCTTTGTCTCTCTAGCGGCGATGTTTACGCACCGCACCAGATACTCATTTGAGGCTGAGTCGACCTAGACGCAGACACACACGGGTGCGTATACACATGCAGAGAGAGACATACAAACAGAGGTACACACAGAGACCATACACACACACGTACGGCCATACACACTGACAAAAGCACACACACACACACGTGTGCGTCTCTGCGACGCAAGCACACACACACACAACAACAATGCCAACAACAAAGCCACCGCCATTCGCCACTCAGCGATGGCAATCACGACGCTTATGTGCCAGGATGGGTGCACCGTCACGTGACACTGGTACCCACCCACCCCGCCCGGGCACGAAGATTGCAAACACATTTTAGACAGCACATGTCTTTAAAACTGCTTTTGTGTGTTTAGTTTATTGTCTTTCCCCCGCACGGTTGGCTACGTACGGCGCGAAAGAAGTCCATCATGCGCACACACATACATCTCCGATTAGCACCGTAGTGTACTCAACTCAACCCCACCGCCCCTCCCCCCTCCCTCCCTGCCCCCTCCCCCACCCAGGCACCACGTGGATGCAGGAGATCCTGAGTCTCATCTTGAACGACGGTGACATCTCAAAAGTGGAGTCGATGCCAAACTGGCAGCGCGCGCCGTGGCTCGAGCTGGCCACGGCCCCCGGCTACCTGGACAACCGCGAGTCTCCTCGGCTGGCCACCACCCACGTGTACGCCACCTTCGCGCCGACCCAGATCATGCAGGGCAAGGGCAAGGTGAGCGCGTACGTGCGTGGGTGTGCGTGGGTGTGCGTGGGGGTGTGTGGGTGTGGGGAGCGGTAGTGTAGCGGTTAGCGCGCTGCGCTACGAACCCGGCGACACGGGTTCGATTCCCGCTCACGGTCAACACCGGTGACGATTATCTGATCCGGTCCCGGGCCTCCCCTAGGTCGACTCAGCCTCAAATGAGTACCTGGTGCGGTGTGTAAACATCACCACTGGGGAGACAAAGGTGGTCGGGCGTGGTCCTGGCCACCTACCCCTTCGTGTACCTTCCCGGCCTTCATAGGTGCTACTCGCTAACGTCACTTGCCCCAACAGTCTGTTAAGGCTATACGGTGGATCTTTGTGGGTGTGTGGCACGGGCTCGAGAAGAGATGGAGTGATATGATACAGGAGGACGTGGAGCTGAGTGGACTTGCCGATGACTGGTACCAGCGGTGTCAAGATCGGCCTCTGTGGAGGAGGCTTGTGAAGGACGCTACTGGGGAGTTGGAGGCAGTCGCCCTCCTGCAACAACAGAGGGCAGAGGAGCGATGCTCACAACAACGAGCGGAGCGCCGGGTGGCTAAAGCGCAGCAAGTTGGCACAGTAGGGGGCGCAGGTGGTGCATCAGCCAGTCATTTCGGTCATGTCAGTCAGTCGACCCGTGGCACCTGGGTCTGCCCCGTGACCGCCTGCCAGTGGGCGTTCGTGGCCTCAAGGTGCACATAGCCTGGCACAAGCGTCGTGGTGACGTCACCGCCGCTTACTGGCGAATGGCGGTTGTTGTTGTTGTGTGTGTGGGGAGCGGTGGTGTAGCGGTTAGCACGCTGCGCTATAAACCCGGACGACCCGGGTTCGATTCCCGCTCACGGTCAACACTGGTGACGATTATCTGAACCGGTCCCGGGCCTCCCCTAGGTCGACTCAGCCTCAAATGAGAACCTGGCGCGGTGTGTAAGCATCGCCACTCGGGAGACAAAGGCGGCCGGGCGTGGTTACTAACCACTCGCCCCCTTATGTGCCGTGCCGGCCTTCATAGGTGCTCGCTAACAGCACCTGCTTCAACAGCCTGTTAAGGCTATTACTGGGGGATCTTTGTCTTTGAATGAGCTAAACGCGCAAGGCCCGAGCATAGAGAAGAGATGGACTGACGTGGAACAGAAGGATGTGGAGCCGAGTAGACTTGCCGATGACTGGTACCAGCGGTTTCAAGATCGGCTTCTGTGGCAAGTAGAGCACTGGACGGCTAAAACGAAAAACAAGTTGGTACAGTGTGGAGGATAGATGGTGCATCGGTCAATCATCTTAGTTAACCCGCGATACCTGGGTGTGTCCCGTGACCTCCTGGTAGCGGGCTTTCGATGCTTCACGTGGTCCTCAAAGCGCACCTAGCCTGGCACAAGCGCCATGGTGACGTCACCGGCGCTTAGTGGTGAACAGCGGTTGTGTGTAAAAATCAACACTGGTGAGACAAAGGCGGCTGGCTGTGGCGTTGGCAACCCGCACACTCGTAGCTGTGCTGGCCTCCGTAAGTGCTCGCTGGCAGCACTTGCTCCAATAAGCTGCATCTATATATATAAAATCGCAAATCTGTCTGTCTGTCTGTGTGTGTGTCTGTGTGTCGCCGGACCATACGCAGTTTCATTGGACGGCGGTTGCCCCTGGCAACGGGTATCGACGCATTCGCTGCGGGGTGGACGCCATTTTTAATTCCCGTTAAAAATATGCGCACGCATTTACACGCGACTCTGAGATAAATTCATCAAAGTTTCACGTCCTCTTCACTCCCCTCCCACCCCAATGTGTGCAATTACTATTATAGGGTCGGTAGATAATAAAATATAGCGATTACACAGTATTATTGTAGCGCGGGGGGGGGGGGGGGGAACGCCACCCATACCCAGCCTCAGTCGGGTGGGCAATTTAGGCGAGGCCGGAGGCTCTGCACGGTACTAGGCCTCGACACCCACCACGCGACTCTGAGGTAAATTCATCAAAGTTTCACGTCCTCTTCACTCCCCCCCCCCCCCCCCCCCACCTCAATGTGTGCAATTACTATTATAGGGTCGGTAGATAATAAAATTATAGCGATTACACAGTATTATTGTAGCGCGGGGGGGGGGGGGGGGTAACGGCCCCGTACCCAGCCTCAGCCGGGTGGGCAATCTAGGCGAGGCCGGAGGCTCTGCACGGTACTAGGCCTCGACACCCCACCACACTATAGGCCGTACATATTACTGCACAGCGGCCGAGGAGATCGTGGCTGGGGGGGGGGGGCAGGGGTAGCAGCCCATCTGTGTATATATGTAAGGTTATTAAGAAATATATTTTTCACCCGGGCAACGCCGGGTACTTATGCTAGTCAGTCTATAGAGGAATCCTCGTGTGTACACTACTTGTGCATTATCTCACCCATCACCACCACTACCCCGACGCATGACCATCATCACGACCATCACCACCACCACCCGCACACCTACATCATTGTTTTCTCCACGTGTCGCCGTTCCCCAATGTACATTTTGGAGGTGGTGGGGAGGCGGAGGAGGGAGGGTATCCTGACTACCCCCTTCAATTTTCTGCGGCCCCCCTATCCCTCAGGTCGTCTACGTGTACCGCAACCCCAAGGACACGCTCATATCGTTCTACCACTTTCACAACATGGTGAAATTCCTACGCACGCCGGAGTCGTTCGAGGGCTTCGTTTCGGACTTCATGCACAAAAAACGTGAGCACGCGGAGGGATTGCGAAAGGGAGAGGGAGTGGAGAGGATGGGGAGAATGTGGAGTGGAGTAGAGAGGGAGGGAGAGAATGTGGAGTGGAGTAGAGAGGGAGGGAGTGGAGGGAGAGAATGTGGAGTGGAGTACAGAGGGACGGAGTGGAGGGAGATAATGTGGAATGGAGTAGAGAGGGAGGGAGTGGAGGGAGAGAATGTGGAGTGGAGTAGAGAGGGAGTGGAGGGAGATAACGTGGAATGGAGTAGAGAGGGAGGGAGTGGAGGGAGAGAATGCGGGGTGGAGTAGAGAGAGAGGGAGTGGAGGGAGAGAGAGAAAGTGGAGTGGAGTGTGGAGTAGAGTAGAGAGGGAGTGGAGGGAGAGAATGAGGAGTGGAGTAGAGAGGGAGGGAGTGGAGGGAGAGAATGTGGAGTGGAGTAGAGAGGGAGGGTGTGGAGGGAGAGAATGTGGAGTGGAGTAGAGAGGGACGGAGTGGAGGGAGATAATGTGGAGTGGAGTAAAGAGGAAGGGAGTGGAGGAAGAGATGTGGAGTGGAGTAGAGAGGGAGGGAGTGGAGGGAGAGAATGTGGAGTGGAGTACAGAGGGACGGAGTGGAGGGAGATAATGTGGAATGGAGTAGAGAGGGAGGGAGTGGAGGGAGAGAATGTGGAGTGGAGTAGAGAGGGAGTGGAGGGAGATAACGTGGAATGGAGTAGAGAGGGAGGGAGTGGAGGGAGAGAATGCGGGGTGGAGTAGAGAGAGAGGGGGTGGAGGGAGAGAGAGAAAGTGGAGTGGAGTGTGGAGTAGAGTAGAGAGGGAGTGGAGGGAGAGAATGAGGAGTGGAGTAGAGAGGGAGGGAGTGGAGGGAGAGAATGTGGAGTGGAGTAGAGAGGGAGGGTGTGGAGGGAGAGAATGTGGAGTGGAGTAGAGAGGGACGGAGTGGAGGGAGATAATGTGGAGTGGAGTAAAGAGGAAGGGAGTGGAGGAAGAGATGTGGAGTGGAGTAGAGAGGGAGGGAGTGGAGGGAGAGAATGTGGAGTGGAGTAAAGAGGAAGGGAGTGGAGGAAGAGATGTGGAGTGGAGTAGAGAGGGAGGGAGTGGAGGGAGAGAATGTGGAGTGGAGTAAAGAGGAAGGGAGTGGAGGAAGAGATGTGGAGTGGAGTAGAGAGGGAGGGAGTGGAGGGAGAGAATGTGGAGTGGAGTACAGAGGGAAGGAGTGGAGGGAGATAATGTGGAATGGAGAAGAGAGGGAGGGAGTGGAGGGAGAGAATGTGGAGTGGAGTAGAGAGGGAGGGAGTGGAGGGAGATAATGTGGAGTGGAGTAAAGAGGAAGGGAGTGGAGGAAGAGATGTGGAGTGGAGTAGAGAGGAGGGAGTGGAGGGAGAGAATGTGGAGTGGAGTAGAGAGGGACGGAGTGGAGGGAGAAAAATGTGGAGTGGAGTAGAGAGAGAGGGAGTGAAGGGAGAGTTTAAAGAGATTTGTAGAAATCTGTAAAAAACTTGATTTGGTTGCCCGATGTCACGATTGTTGAAGAGAAACTAAGCCGATATTGTTGTCACTGCCTAAGTCAAGTGTCAAGCTGAACACCTTCGCTTGAGTGGCATGGATAGAAGCAGTAGGGCAAGGGTTTGTTCACCTCATTTGTGCTTCGTGTGCAACTGCTCCCAGCACTTTACCTGTGAACGCCCCACGCATGATCCCAGTGTGTCGGAAAACCATCACGCCTCCGATTAGCACGGCTGGCCACGTACGGTGCGAAAGAAGGGCAGCATACATGCACGGATAATTGCGATCAGACGTTACTCGTCATCCACACCTCCACTGCTGGATGGAAGGCGTCTTCCCCACACCACGTTGGGTCATGAGGATTGTTTAAGCGTACATCATCACGCTGGTTAGTGACGTTTGGTGGATATAAAATTTTATATATAAAAAAAATATATATATACTGCCTTAATTCAAGGCGCTTTACAATATTATAATTATAAAATAGTATTTACTAAGATAGTGGTCAAAATAAAGAGTGGGGTTATTGCAAGTGGTGGGGTAGTTATGGTGACAGGAGAGCAACGTGAGCATATATTTCGAGACAAACCTGATTCTGATGAGACCCTGCGCCGTCGAAACCAAACCACTTGGGCTTCTCCTGAAAGCAATGCTGCCGATGACTCCCAGAAGGCCGTGCGTGTGGGATGTGTAAAGAACACTGCGATATATTTTAATGTGGAGAGATGGATATTTGAAGGATGCGTACTGTCCACGTATGAGTTTCGTCATTTGTATTCTCCAACAACCAGGCGATTTATTGTTTCGCAGTATCATCTAAAAAGCACAAAACATAAATATTTCAATCTTGATTTGAAGCTTTCGTGGCTGCAGGAATCCATACTCTTTGGTTCTTTAGGTAAAGTCACAGTGGAACTGTTAGATTATTTTTTTCCTCCTGAGGACGACCGTTTGTGTTGCGATCGAAACGTCGTGATATATTATTTTTATTTTGTTTTATTTTTCTACCTACGTGACTTTACCGAAAGAACCAAAGAGTATAAATATTTCATTTGTTGGATCTTGTGACCGAGAGCGTGAGTGACTTGAGGCTCACTTGTGACGGTAATGAGTTTGTATGTATGTATGTGGAACTTTTTTCGCAACCTACGTAGCTAACCGTGCTAACCTCTCCCTCCACATTTTGCTGATGATGCAGTTACCTTTGGGTCCTGGTTCGAGCACATCAAGACCTGGATGGACGTGAGAGACAAAGCCAACATAATATTCATCGCCTATGAAGACTTGTGCAAAGTACGAGATGCTCCCTCGCTCGCTCGCTCACTCACCCACCCCAATCACTCAATCAACAGCTCAGCCAGTCACTTTCCCACACATCCACTCAGTCACCCACCCACTCGTATGTGGTCACTCATAATAACCGCCCACTCGCTCACTCCCCACTGCACTCACAACTCACATACAGTACGTATTCACCCACTCAATCGCCCATCTAATCACACGTTTCTTCACTCCCGCAAATCTGATTAGCATGGTTGGCTTGGTGCAGTCCGAAAGAAGTTCAACATACATACATACAACCATCCACTCACTGGATTACACATCGACTCACTTAGGCACTCAATGACGAAAATCCCTTGTATGTCTTTAACACATTGCTGGGGCGAGTGCTGTTTGCGAGCACCTATGAAAGCAGGAACGGTACATGGGGGGAAGGTGAGTGGCCAATGCCACGCCTTGATCGCCTTTGTCTTCTCAGCACTGATGTTACATCGCACAAAGTAATCATGTATAAGGCTGAGTCAACCTAGGGGAGGCTACTAACGAGCCAACTATTTGAATATTTCCAGGTAGGGCCCACTGAGCTACATAGCTCAACGAAGTGGCTTATCGATGTAGAACTGTATAGCATTCAAATACTTTAAACGCGTGTTTCTCAATGCGGAGGGAAAAACCGGAGGACCCGGAGAAAAATCCACGCGACCACGAGGAGAGAGAGACACGCAAACTCCAAATATACAGCAGGCGTCGGGGTCGAACCCTCGACCTCCTTCTGTACACCAGGCGAAGCAGTGAAGATCTCCCCACCGACACATCCACTCGCTAAACCACAAACCACCCCCGCCACCCCCAACCCACCCGGACCCCCCCCTCCCCCAGGACCTGGCCGGCTCGGTGACTCGCATCGCCACCTTCCTCGGCAAGAAGCTGGACGCCGAAAAGCTGAAGGCCGTGGTGGACCACTGCAGCTTCTCCAGCATGAAGAACAACAAGATGGTCAACTACAGCGAGGTACGAAACCTACTGCAAGCCATGATCTCGACCCCGATCCTAACCCCAGTTCTGTTCGACTCGTGCGCATCACGGCATCGGCAATACGTTCAGGAGCGAGACGCCAATGTCGAGGTCTACGTCGAGGAGAGAGAGAGTTCGTGTCGTGTTTTGCTGTTCCTCATCCTCCATTGAAGGAGCGTAGACCACAGTGGTTTGTTATGCGGTCCAGAGTTTGGGTTGTATGGCCACAATCGCTCTACCATAGCTTGCGTCTTTAAATTTTCCATTCGTTAAGGTGGGGTGGCGCATCCGCCTGCTGTCGATGTCCTGATGCAGCTGATGGTTTCACCACCGGTGTTGTTTGAGTAGGAGGTTTGAGTAGGAGGAGGAATGTTATTTCTATTATATTTATTTTTACCTACGTGACTTTACCGAAAAAACCTAAGAGTATGAATCCTTGCAGTCACGAAAGCTTCAAATCTAGAAGGAATGTTAAAGGCAGCAAGTTGGGTGCAGTGTTGTTTGGGTCTGGGTGAGATTCTAGGACAATGAGCAATTGATTCTCGGCTCGCTGTATCGCCATGGGTCTCTGTCGGGTGACGTTGGCTCACGCGCGCACGACGTGGCTCGGCGAAGGAGATGTGCGCGATCGGCCTGATGCGAGTGATGGTCACACCGGTGGCTTCGAGCACGCGGCGGCGGCGGCGCACGCTCCATCCTCCCAACGTTTGTGAAGACTCTTCTCGCGGGGTTGTTGAGAGTCAATGTGAGCCGGGCCCTGCCCCTTGACCGGTCCGGCACGGCTCCGGTCTGCGTCCTCGTGAGCGTGGGAACGCAGCAGGAGGCCGACGAGTCGTCGTAATCGCCTGGGTTGCGGTTGTCTCGGAGACTCAGTTTGCGTGAAAATAAAATGTTTATCTTTCTCATCCTCAGGTACCAACCACCTACTTCGACAGAGGGCAAAAGTTCATGCGCAAGGGTGAGTTTTGGTGCGCGGAGGTGCACCGATGGATGTGTGATTGTGTGTGTGTTAGCAAGTGTAAACATCGCCACGAAGGGAGGCAAAGGCGGCCGGGCGTAGTGCGGCCACCTACCCCCTAGCGTGCCATACCGGCCATTATAGGTGCTCACTAAATGCACTCGCCCCAATAGTCTGTTCAGGCTATACGGGGGATCTTTGTATTTGTGTTAGCGAGCACCTCTGAAGGCCGACACGGCACACGAGGGGGTGGGTGGCCAACACCACGCCCGGCCGCCTTTATCTCCCCATCGGCGATGTTTACACACCGCACCAGGTATTTCTTTGAGGCTGAGTCGACCTAGGGGAGGCCCAGGACCGGTTCAGATAATCGTCACCGATGTTGGCCCGTGAGCTGCATCGCTAACCGCCACCACTACCGCTTCCCGTTTAGCGAGCACCTCGCATGCTCGTGTAATAAACCTCCTTGAGACGGCTTCCGGAATCAGTCCTTTTTATTTTCAACTTCCACAGTTACACTTTCCACACAGTCCCCGTTGCTGGCAGACAACGGAGAGAGGGCAGACTTCTCGCCAAGTCCCCACCGCGCACGTGGCACCCAGAGCCCCGTACGCGCGTGACTCTTGCTCTTGTCAACCCCAAGTCTGCTCACGACTGTCCTCTCTCTCTTAATCCCTTCGTTACGTGGTACCCTCCAGCCAATCATCTATAGACAGCGTTGACCGTTCCCGATGATTCCCTGTCAATCCCGGGACCACGCCTCTGATCCGGCTCCACATTAGCTGAGGCCCCGATTGGCCAGGCCAATCACCCCTGCTAACACGCCGCGATCACGCCGAGGCCATGCTCCCTGGCTCATCCCTTATTGGCTACAAAGCAGGACCGGCAAGCCAATCCCCACGTGAACCCTCTATGGCTGTTATTACATCACCCCCCCCCCCGGTGAAAAAAAATCAGCCGTCTCGGCTGGGAAAAGGGTGATCAACCAATTCCGTAAAACATCTTATTAGGGCACCAAGGTGCGTTTAACAATAAAGGGTGACGGCGTCCCCGCGCCGAACAACACTTAAAAACAGTCACCCATGTAAAACCCGACATACATTAGGGCGCCCCTGCAGCGCGGTAACAACAGGGAGAACAGCTAGACGATCAAACGTTAACGAAACGGGAGAGATTTCGATCGCGTACGCGACGCGGGACCCTCTCCGCTTCCGGCGCATGGTCGCTTCGCTTTCAGATCGACAGGAGGTGGTAGACTTGAAGAAGAAGAAGGTTGTTGGTTCTCGGTCATGTCCAGGGCAGGCCCTGTTGGAGGGGGGTCAGCGGGGGCTTCCTCAGCCCTCAGAACCTGTTCATCTGTAGGAGGCACAACACAGTCCCCCTTGGGATTAACGGGTGTGGCAATCGGCGTAATCGGCCCGGCAGACCCCGGCAGGTCAGCTAGTGGGGATGAAGGACCGACACGCGCATCAACATAGGGTTTAAGTCGCGAGGAATGAACATACCACCGACGGTTTCCGTATTGAACGCGGATACTCTGTGCGTTCCGAACATCTATCAGTGTCACGGGCCCCCGCCATGGCCTGTGCAGTTTAGGGGATGTTCCCACCGGTACCTGGGGGCAGTGGAGCCACGCCAGGTCTCCCACTGACCAAGGCATGCGAGTATGCGATCGACGCGCATACCGTTCGTTCCTTGCCTGGGCACGGGCCGTCGCACACCTGGCAGCGTCTCGCGCCTCCTTAACTCGTTCAAGCGAGTCCCGCATGTGATCAGGCAAGGAGCGAGACGGTTGTTTACTCGGCTTACCCAGTTGCACATCGATGGGTGGAACATTCTCACGGCCATACATCAAAAAAAATGGTGAGTATCCCGTGGACGTGTGTGGAACCATGCGGTATGCCGCTAAGACGCCTGGTATGTGCAAGTCCCAATCGGTTTGCTTTTCACTGACCGTGTGACAAAGCATAGCCGAGAGGGTACGGTTGAATCGTTCCACCATACCATCTGTTTGCGGATGGTATGGGGAAGTGCAAATTTTCTTTGTACCCAGCGCGTCGCAAACCTCCTTAAGCAATTTAGAGGAGAAGTTCCGCCCTTGATCTGTGAGCAGCCTCTCAGGTGCCCCTTTATCCATGACATACCCGTTCAAGAAAGCGTCGGTGATGGACGCAGCCGTTTGGTCGGGCAGAGGCCAGGCCATCGGCCATCGAGAAAAATATTCCACCCCAACGAGAAGGTATTTATTGATTGCCCCTAGCCGACGGGGGAAACGGGCCCAGAATGTCCAGAGCAACCAATTCGTTGATGCGGGACACCTCAATGGAACGTAACGGCGGTACATAGTGGTTCCGAGGCGGTTTCCTCTTCGCACAATCATGGCATGAGCGGACAAAGTCATTGACGTCTGCCGTCATACCGGCCCAAAAAAAATCCTTTTGCATCGCGGCCAAAGTCTTTTGGACGCTGAGGTGCATCAACTTATCTGCGTGCAGAGCGCGAAGCAGGTCGTAGCGAAGCGAAGTAGGCACGACCAAGCGTGGTCGGTCAGACAACCCGTCGGTGCACATTAACAATCCAGACTTGCCTCGGAACATCTGCCACTTCCATCCCGCCAATTGAGATTTTTGTTTCCCTACCAATTTCCGTAGCGGAGACAGCGAGGCGTCAGCCTCCTGCTCACGTAACCAGACCGCATGCGGCAGCCGTAAGGTATCATCGGTGTCCACCGACACCTGCTGGTCGTCCTCATTCGCTTTCGCCCCTGTATCGTCCTCATTAGCTATCGCCCCCATAACCGGGCAGGGCGAGGTGGGCGGTGCCGCGCAGCGGTGCGTGCCTGTCAGGCAAGTGCACGGAGGAACGGGTGGCAGCCTCGAGAGCGCGTCAGCGTTCGCGTGACGGGCCCCCTTTCGATATGTAATATGGAAGGAAAATTCCTGTAACGATTCCAACCACCGAGCCAATTGGCCTGACGGCTTGTCCAATTTCAAGGAGTATTGCAAAGCCGCATGATCAGTGCGAACAAGGAATTTCCTTCCATACAGGTACGGCCGGTACAATCGAACAAAATGCACAATTGCCAAAAGTTCCCTCCTCGTCACGCAATATCGCGTTTCCGCA
Source organism: Lampetra fluviatilis (assembly GCF_964198595.1). Classification (NCBI taxonomy): domain Eukaryota; kingdom Metazoa; phylum Chordata; class Hyperoartia; order Petromyzontiformes; family Petromyzontidae; genus Lampetra; species Lampetra fluviatilis. The sequence goes on from NC_136300.1 coordinate 10,308,952, forward strand.
TGGGACAGAACCCTGCTGCCGTACGCCACCACTCGCTCAACAACGTCCTTACGTTGCGACAAAACGGCCCCAATGCCGATGTCACTAGCATCCGTATCAAGGATGAACGGCTGTGAGAAGTCTGGGTAATATAGCGTAGGTGCCGTGGTGAGGTGGTCCCGAAGCGCTCTAAAATAATTTTCTTCCTCAACTCCCCATTTAAACCTTTGATTTTTGCCCGTTAGAACGTGTAATGGTTTCGCCAACGTCGCAAAGTTCTTAACGAAGTGGCAATAATAGGAAGCGAATCCTATAAACCGCCGAACATCACCCACGGAAGTGGGTGTGGGCCACTCTCGAACACATTTTGTTTTCAGAGGGTCAGTGGACACGCCGTCCGAGCTGACAATATGACCCAAGTAACGGACGGAGTGTTGCAAAAGGTGACATTTCCTAGGTTAAAATTTGAGGTCAGCCGCCCGCATTCTTTGAAAAACCGTCTCTAGGCGTTGGAGGTGTTCCTCGAACGTGCGGCTGAAAACAATGATATCGTCTAGATATATGAGGCACGTTTCCCATTGTAGTCCGGCCAACACCAATTCCATGAGCCGTTGAAACGTCGCCGGAGCCGCATTCAAGCCCATAGGCAACCGATTAAATTCAAAGAGACCTTGCGGCGTGCGGAATGCCGTTTTGGCTTTTGACTCGTCATTGAGGGGAAGCTGCCAAAAGCCCGAGGACAGATCAAGGGTGGAAAAGAATTTAGCACCCGATAAAGCATCCAATGAGTCATCCATCCTCGGTAAGGGGTACGCGTCCGCCACCGAAATCTTGTTCAACCAGCGGAAATCAACGCAAAATCTTGTACCACCATCTTTTTTCTTAACCAGAACAACGGGCGCGCCCCAAGGGCTGTTGGACGGCAAAATAATCTCCGCCGCCAGCAATTCATCTACTGCCCCGCGCACGTGCTCCCTTTCCGCTGGGCTCATGCGATGAGGGTGCATACAGATGGGAGGTGCCGCACCGGTGTCAATATGGTGCGACAAAAGCGATGTGCGGCCGAGGTCCAAATCATTTTTGCTGAAAACATCAGCGTACCGTAGTAATAGTGAACGCAGAGCGTTCCTTTGTTCATTCGACAAGGAAGAATTTTCCCCGCATAAATCTGCGAACGATCGTGTGGGGGCCCACCAGCGGGCATCCGGGCGCGCAGCGTTTTGTCACAAGAGGTGAAATCGGTAGTGGCGTGAGCCAGCACCGATCCCTCCGGAACAACAACGCGGTCAGGTCCCTCATTCAACACCTGTATGAAAGGTGCCTAACCTGGTCGCACGATCGTTTGTGCCGCCGCCAAAGAAAAGGATTTAGATACCGAATTCGATGGGGATAATAGCACGCCCTTCGCATCCCTTCCAATCTGAAGGGGTTTTCGGTAACGCAGCGGAATGAGCATTTGAGCTCCCGACGGAACCTCCACCGTAGCAGTGACTACGGCCGTAACTGCGTTACCTGTAGGCGCACTGGCCAGCAGGGAAGGCGGGAAGGCAGGAACGCCATTCTACGACCCCCCGGCATTTCCAAACAATCCTGGTCGACCCGTATATTCAGCGGCATCCGGCGCAGGAAATCAGTACCAAGCAAGCATGGGACAGCCAGCGAGCGAGAGATCAACACAGGTCCTGCGGCGGTAATATTTCCGATAGCGATGCTCACATCTACCTGACCACAGATACCCATGCTTCCCCCATTCGCGGCAACACACGCATCATTAACCTTGCGTATCCGCGACGCAGGAATGGACAACAAATGAAAAATAACATCTGAAATGATGGTAGCAGATGCGCCAGTGTCCACCAAGATACGGACGTCAACGCCGTCGATGGTACCCCGTACCCTCGACGAGCCCGACGCCGCAGCCACAACCCTGCGAGCCAATTTCTTCCACTGTGTAGCAGAGAGTGTAAGTGGTGCAGGAGAAGTGAAATTATCCTTAGGGGTGTAAGAATGAGTGCGAGTGGATGAGTGATGTGACACGACCTGCCGGGTGTCCGATTTGTGCCGACTCGCCCGAGGTTGTTGCAGTTCCGCAGCAGGTGGAGGAGATGGAGGTCCCCTTGGCGGAAGAGGCGACAGCAGAGGTCGGCAGTGGCAGTCACGGGCGAAATGGCCTCGTCTGCCACACTTGAAACACGCGGCCGTCGTCGGCCGGCGGTCGGAAGACTCGGCCCCCGCACGTGGACGGCCTGCGTAGTCGCCTCGCTGGTCGCGCAGCCGCCGTCCCGGAACCCTATGCGGAACAGCAGCAGCCAGCATGTCGTCGTCGCCGGAGTCGTCGGAGCAGTGGACAACCAGTCGTGGAGACCACCCCAAGGGCGGCCCGTCGATTTCAGCTTTCCCCGTCCACGCCGCCATCTGGTCCCAACGCTTGATATTAAACTTAGAGTCCAGGCAGCGCGCCACCCATCGCGATGTGAGCGGTTCATGGCCGCAGACTGGTAGAGAAATGTTGAGCTCCTGAGACAACTCCAGCATACGGGAAAGGATGAGAGGATCCAATTGATCGGCTGTCGCGTCGGAGTAGGCAGCCATGGCCAGCGCCATCAACGCCCCCCGATAAGCCAAAGGTGACTCCTCCGATCCTCGGCGACGCGACATACATTTTCTGGTGGCTGACTTCGGTGGGTCGTAAAATTCCGCCATCTCTGCGAACGCATCTCGCAGTGTCTTCTTCTTGGACGCTGGGATGGAGCGGAAGACCCCCAGAGAAACGTCATCAAGCAGTGTAGGTAGCGCTCCCAGCCGACTCGAAGCGCCACGTAAAAGCACTCCAATCGCCCCCGGCGAGAAATTCTTTGATCTGTCGAAGGCGATGTCCGCGGTGGCAAGCGCGCGCCGCGGGGGTCTCCGACTGCTGTTCCCGCGTCCCACCCGTCGCAGGCAAAATGGCGTCCGGCGGCGCGTGTTAGCAGGCGCGCCCAAAATGGCGGCCGACGGCTCCCGCGCAGCCGGGCCGCCCACAACGACGGCTTCTTCCCGCGTGGCAGGAGCAATGGCGGACCCAGTTTCTTTTTCAGGACCCCTTCCCGCGGCGTCCAGCTGATCCGCAATCTGGCGACCCACAGCTGGAGCGGACGCCACCGCGGTCACCAGACTTAGCAGAATGGCGCGTAACGATTCGATCTGCTCCGCCATCAGCCGCCATCCGTCTTTTGTTCCTGCGGTGGTCGCATCTTCTCCCAGTCGACGCGGAGAGGCGTCGAGGAGAGAAGTATCAGCAGGCGGCATAGGGGATGTAGCCCCCAACAGCTCATCTTCATCCGTCTCGACCTCTTCCTCCGATGGAGGCACGGGCAGGTTCTTTTTTCTGAGGTGTTTGGACATCTTGACGATCGTCCCAACGGTCGCAGAAGGACTTCTGACACCAATGTATTAAACCTCCTTGAGACGGCTTCCGGAATCAGTCCTTTTTATTTTCAACTTCCACAGTTACACTTTCCACACACTCCCCGTTGCTGGCAGACAACGGAGAGAGGGCAGACTTCTCGCCAAGTCCCCACCGCGCACGTGGCACCCAGAGCCCCGTACGCGCGTGACTCTTGCTCTTGTCGTCCCCAAGTCTGCTCACGACTGTCCTCTCTCCCTCTCTCTTAATCCCTTCGTCACGTGGTACCCCCCAGCCAATCCTCTATAGACAGCGTTGACCGTTCCCGATGGTTCCCTGTCAATCCCGGGACCACGCCTCTGATCCGGCTCCCCATTAGCTGAGGCCCCGATTGGCCAGGCCAATCACCCCTGCTAACACGCCGCGATCACGTCGAGGCCATGCTCCCTGGCTCATCCCTTATTGGCTACAAAGCAGGACCAGCAAGCCAATCCCCACGTGAACCCTCTATGGCTGTTATTACACTCGTACAATACTCACATTTACGTCACGGCGGTCATATTGCCACAACGACAGCCATCTTGCGTCATCATTGTTTTTCTGGCAGCCGATTGGCTAGTTGCAGCAGGAGCGATGACGTAATCTCCAGCAACCACTGATTTTTTTTGGGGGGGGGGGCGGGGCTCACGTACAGATACTCCGTGTTGCTCACTTCGCACTTTTTGGATGTAAGCAAACCTCTGGCTGGTAGGATTTACGAAGTTTTTTCTCAATCTATATCCAGCTCCCAGGTATTTTTGTATTTTATGTTGAACTTACTTTCACGTAAAGTTTCCAGCAATTATACTGGGGGTGGGGGGGGGGTGGTTGTGCCTCTATGTGTTTTGTACAGCACGATGTTCCAACGTTTCGCACCACATGCTTGAGCTTGAGTGGGTGGGAGCTTCTTAGGGCAGAGTGGCTGTAACGATGGCACCTTCACTCGCTCGCAGGGACCGTGGGCGACTGGAAGACGATGTTCACGGTGGCGCTGAACGAGGAGTTCGACGCTTTCGTCCGGGAGAAGATGAAGGGATACGAACTCGACGACAAGTGGACCAGCGTGCAGTGACTGTCACGACACCCGTCACCTTCGTCGTCACCTTCGTCGTCATGTGCGCAAAGTGGCACCGGCACATGGCAGAACAGCAACTAGGCTACGGCACGGCACGTGCACTAGCATGGTTTTGTCGAGAGAGAGAAAAGCACACAATCCTGCCTAATGCTGCATAGAGAGTTTTAACGTTTAATGTCACCTGATTATGAGAGTAACTAGGTAATGTGTCGACTCATTATACACCTTAGGATTCCATATCATTTCATATATTATTGGTGGGAGTTACCACAACTCGAGCACATAAGCAGGAAACCACGCCACAAGTATTGAATGGCAATGTATATTTCACTGTGTTCTGAATGCTTGTACAGCTCTTTGTTTCAAAGAAAAAAATAAAGCAATGCCGCAGGAGCTGCTTCCAAAGTTGAATTGTGTCTTTGTTTTCTAGCCGCCGGTGTAATCATAAACACTCCCGACTATGAAGAAGGGCCACTGCCCGAAACGTCGCCTATTACAGGCATACCCCTTACAGCGCTGCCTCTTATAACGCTGTTTCATTATACCGTTCTTTGTCCTGGAGGAAATAATCCTTGCGCGGATCAGCCCATATTTAGAAGAGGGCATGGCGTTGCCCATTGGGGCGTGTCTTTGCCCATTTATGATCTTCTGGAACCTGATTCGAGGTCTTCTTGGTTCTTTCGGTAAAGTCACGTAGAAGGGAAATAATAAAATAATTAAAACTGAACATAATAAAATACAATTCTCACGACGTTTCGGCCACAACGCCAGCAGCCGTCCTCAGGTGAAGAACAGATCTGTCGGAAAGACAGCGTCTGAATGAACACCACCAAGCTTGGCAGCGTATATTTAAGCTGGGTTAGAGGAGGAGGGCGCCTTGACAAAGGAATTTGCATATCAACAGAGGGATTTAGCATATTTATGGCAAATGCAGATATGGGATTAGTCACTACTTGGGGAATGTGTAGGTGATGGGGGGGGTATCAAAGTCATATTATGCTCGTGTATTATGTTGGATTAGCAGTAATAAAGGGAGGAAGTAAGATTAGCAGTAATAAAGGGAAGGAATTTTTTATAGTAAGGAGCTGCAGCAGCCAAACCACCACGTAAAAAAGCTAAACTATAAACTACATCAATATACTCAATATACTCTCCAATAAGCTGAGCTACTAACAGTAAGTCATACATTACAATTCTATGTCACAAAAATATAATATGCCTCCAGCTAAACTTTTTTCTTACATCACACGGATATATCCCGTACTATATACTGGCATAGACAAACCCAACCTTAAATTATACACTGCATTACTATACACCACCTTAGACTATACATTGTAATATTACACTATGTATTATTCTACTTACCCTACCAAGCTTGGTGATGTTCATTCAGACGCTGTCTTTCCGACAGCCCTGTTCTTCACCTGAGGACGGCTGCTTGCGTTGTGGCCGAAACGTCGTGAGAATTGTATTTTATTATGTTTTATTTGTATTATTTTATTATTTCCCTTCTACGTGACTTTACCGAAAGAACCAAGAAGATGAATCCCTGCAGTCACGAAAGCTTTAAATCGAAATCTGATTCGAGGTGTCTATTATATCGATTCTGTTCATAGGCGATACCACAGCCGCTTTAGAGTATCGTTTCATTAAGGGTTAATCACTGCGTCGATTAATTGGCGATCCATGGATCGAGTTTCTGACCCGCCCCGACTGGAAATCTGCGATAAAGAGCTTCATAGCTCATCGGATTTATCCAGGATAAATAAAGATTCTGATTCTGTGTAATCCCATTTGTTAGTATAACTTCCCGTGCAACGTGTGTTTACGGCAGACAGTAGTTAATCTTAAGCAAACTCCGACTTAATGCACTGGTGGGTACATAACTTATTGTATTGTTTAATGTCATTATTATTAAAAGTTATTATTTTTATTTATAAAATGCCTTTATACATTTATCATGTGCACAGTATCATTATTAAGGCTTTTACCGATACTCCAATGAAGCCCTCAGATACTGTATTTCTCATTGGTAAATTATAGCGCTGTTGGAAACGCATCTCTAATGGAACCATGTTATAGTGACCTCCTATAGCGCTGTTTCATACAGCACTCCATCAATAACGCATCCTGAGCGCTATAAGAGATATGCCTGTATATATGATTTCAAGATCATACCCAGTTTTGTTATTTGTGCTTGTGCACCACTGCCAGTGCAGCAGCATCGCTGAATAATCTTGTTCAACTCCAAGTATAAGAAAACGGAGCTTCGTTATCAATGTGTAATAAACCTTCTTGAGACGGCTTCCGGAATCAGTCCTTTTTATTTTCAACTTCCACAGTTACACTTCACACACTCCCCGTTGCTGACAGACAACGGAGAGAGGGCAGACTTCCCGCCAAGTCCCCACCGCGCACGTGGCACCCAGAGCCCCCGTCCGCGCGTGACTCCTGCTCTTCTCGTTCCCAAGTCTGCTCCCGACTGCTCTCTCCCTCTCTCTCTTAATCCCTTCGTCACGTGGTACCCCCCAGCCAATCCTCCATAGACAGCGTTGACCGTTCCCGATGGTTCCCTGTCAATCCCGGGACCACGCCTCTGATCCGACTTCCCATTAGCTGAGGCCCCGATTGGCCAGGCTAATCACCCCTGCTAACATGCCGTGATCACGCCGAGGCCATGCTCCCTGGCTCATTCCTTATTGGCTACAAAGCGGGACCGGCAAGCCAATCCCCACGTGAACACTCTATGGCTGTTATTACATCACCCCCCACCCCCGCCCCCGGTGAAAAAAATCAGCCGTCTCGGCTGGGAAAAGGGTGATCAACCAATTCCGTAAAACATCTTATTAGGGCACCAAGGTGCATTTAACAATAAAGGGTGAAACGGCGTCCCCGCGCCGAACAACACTTAAAAACAGAGTCACCCATGAAAAAACCCGACATACATTAGGGCGCCCCTGCAGCGCGGTAACGACAGGGAAGAAACAGCTAGACGATCAAACGTTAACGAAATGGGAGAGATTTCGATCGCGTACGCGATGCGGGACCCTCTCCGCTTCCAGCGCATGGTCGCTTCGCCTTCAGATCGACAGGAGGTGGTAGGCTTGAAGAAGAAGGTTGTTGGTTCTCGGTCATGTCCAGGGCAGGCCCCGTTGGATGGGGGGCAGCGGGGGCTTCCTCAGCCCTCAGAACCTGTTCATCTGTAGGAGGCACAACACAGTCCCCCTTGGGATCAACGGGCGTGGCAATCGGCGTAATCGGCCCGGCAGAACCCGGCAGGTCAGCTAGTGGGGATGAGGGACCGACACGCGCATCAACATAGGGTTTAAGTCGCGAGGAATGAACATACCACCGACGTTTTCCGTACTGAACGCGGATACTCTGTGAGTTCCGAACATCTACCAGCGTTACGGGCCCCCGCCACGGCCTGTGCAGTTTAGGGGATGTGCCCACCGGCACCTGGGGGCAGTGGAGCCACGCCAGGTCTCCCACTGACCAAGGCATGCGAGTACGCGATCGACGCGCATACCGTTCGTTCCTTGTCTGGGCACGGGCCGTCGCACACCTGGCAGCCTCTCGCGCCTCCGTAACTCGTTCAAGCGAGTCCCGCACGTGATCAGGCAAGGAGCGGGACAGTTGTTTACTCGGCTTACCCAGTTGCACATCGATGGGTGGAACATTCTCACGGCCATACATAAAAAAATGGTGAGTATCCCGTGGACGTGTGTGGAACCATGCGGTATGCCGCTAAGACGCCTAGTATGTGCAAGTCCCAATCGGTTTGCTTTTCACTGACCGTGTGACAAAGCATAGCCGAGAGGGTACGGTTGAATCGTTCCACCATACCATCTGTTTGCGGATGGTATGGGGAAGTGCGAATTTTCTTTGTGCCCAGCGCGTCACAAACCTCCTTAAGCAATTTAGAGGAGAAGTTCCGCCCTTGATCTGTGAGCAGCCTCTCAGGTGCCCCCTTATCCATGACATACCCGTTCAAGAAAGCGTCGGTGATGGACGCAGCCGTTTGGTCGGGTAGAGGCAAGGCCATCGGCCATCGAGAAAAATATTCCACCCCGACGAGAAGGGGGAAACGGGCCCAGAATGCCCAGAGCAACTAATTCGTTGATGCGGGACACCTCAATGGAACGTAACGGCGGTACATAGTTGTTCCGAGGCGATTTCCTCTTCGCACAATCATGGCATGAGCGGACAAAGTCATTGACGTCTGCCATCATGCCGGCCCAGAAAAAATCCTTTTGCATCGCGGACAAAGTCTTTTGGGCGCCGAGGTGCATCAACTTATCTGCGTGCAGAGCGCGAAGCAGGTCGTAGCGAAGCAAAGTAGGCACGACCAAGCGTGGTCGGTCAGACAACCCGTCGGTGCACATTAACAGTCCCGACTTGCCTCGGAACATCTGCCACTTCCATCCCGCCAATTGAGCTTTTTGTTTCCCTATCATTTTCCGTAGCGGAGACAGCGAGGCATCAGCCTCCTGCTCACGTAACCAGACCGCGTGCGGCAGCCGTAAGGTATCATCAGTGTCCACCGACACCTTCTGGTCGTCCTCACTCGCTATCGCCTCCACATCGTCCTCATTCGCTATTGCCCCCATAACCGGGCAGGGCGAGGTGGGCGGTGCCGCGCAGCGGTGCATGCCCGTCAGGCAAGTGCATGGAGGAACGGGTGGCAGCCTCGAGAGCGCGTCAACGTTCGCGTGACGGGCCCCCTTACGATATGTAATATGGAAGGAAAATTCCTGTAACGATTCCAACCACTGAGCCAATTGGCCTGACGGCCGGTCCAATTTCAAGGAGTATTGCAAAGCCGCATGATCAGTGCGAACGAGGAATTTCCTTCCATACAGGTACGGCCAGTACAATCGAACAAAATGCACAATTGCCAAAAGTTCCCGCCTTGTCACGCAATATCGCGTTTCTGCAGGGGACAGAACCCTGCTGCCGTACGCCACCACTCGCTCAACCCCGTCCTTACGTTGCGACAAAACGGCCCCAATGCCGATATCACTAGCATCCGTATCAAGGATGAACGGCTGTGAGAAGTCTGGGTAATCTAGCGTAGGCGCCGTGGCGAGGTGGTCCCGAAGTGATCTAAAAGAACTTTCTTCCTCCGCTCCCCATTTAAACCTTTGATTTTTGCCCGTTAGAACGTGTAATGGTTTCGCCAACGTCGCAAAGTTCTTAACGAAGCGGCGATAATAGGAAGCGAATCCAATAAACCGCCGAACATCACCCACGGAAGTGGGTGTGGGCCACTCTCGAACACATTTGGTTTTCAGAGGGTCAGTGGACACGCCGTCCGAGCTGACAATATGACCCAAGTAACGGATGGAGTGTTGCAAAAGGTGACATTTTCTAGGCTTAAACTTGAGGTCAGCCGCCCGCATTCTTTGAAAAACCGTCTCTAGGCGTTGGAGGTGTTCCTCGAACGTGCGGCTGAAAACAATGATATCGTCTAAATATATGAGGCACGTTTCCCACTGTAGTCCAGCCAACACCAATTCCATGAGCCGTTGAAACGTCGCCGGAGCCGCATTCAAGCCCATAAGCAACCGATTGAATTCAAAGAGACCTTGCGGCGTGCGGAATACCGTTTTGGCCTTTGACTCGTCATCGAGGGGAACCTGCCAAAAGCCCGAGGACAGATCAAGGTTGGAAAATAATTTAGCACCCGATAAAGCATCCAATGAGTCATCCATCCTCGGTAAAGGGTACGCATCCGCCACCGAAATTTTGTTCAACCGGCGGAAATCAACGCAAAATCTTGTACCACCATCTTTTTTCTTAACCAGAACGACGGGCGCGCCCCAAGGGCTGTTGGACGGCGAAATAATATCCGCCGCCAGCAATTCATCTACTGCTCCGCGCACGTGTTCCCTTTCCGCTGGGCTCATGCGATGACGGTGCATACAGATGGGAGGTGTCGCACCGGTGTCAATATGGTGCGACAACAGCGACGTGCGGCCGAGGTCCAAATCATTTCTGCTGAAAACATCCGCGTACCGTAGCAATAATGAACGCAGAGCATTCCTTTGCTCATTCGACAAAGAAGAATTTTCCCCGCATAAATCTGCGATCCAGCGTTCTTGTGAACAATCGTGCGGAGGCCCACCAGCGGGCATCCGGGCGCGCGGCGTTTCGTCACAAGAGGCGAAATCGGTAGTGGCGTGAGCCAGCACCGATCCCTCTGGAACAACAACGCGGTCAGGTCCCCCATTCAACACCTGTATGAAAGGTGCCTGACCTGGTCGCACGATCGTTTGTGCCGCCGCCAAGGAAAAATATTTAGCTACCGAATTTGATGGGGATAATAGCACGCCCTTCGCATTTGCGCTCCCGTCGGGACCTCCACCGTAGCAGCAACTACGGCAGTAACTGCGTTACCTGTAGGCGCACTGGCCAGCAGGGAAGGCAGGAACGACATCCTACGACCCCCCGGCATTTCCAAACAATCCTGGTTGACCCGTTTTTTCAGCGGCATTCGGCGCAGGAAATCAGTACCAAGCAAGCATGGGACAGCTAGCGAGCGAGAGATCAACACAGGTCCTGCGGCGGTAATATTTCCGATAGCGATGCTCACGTCTACCTGACCAGAGATACCCATGCTACCCCCATTTGCGGCTACACACGCATCATTAACCCTGCGTATCCGCGACGTAGGAATGGACAGCAAATGAAAAATAACATCTAAAATGATGGTGGCAGATGCGCCAGTGTCCACCAAAATATGGACGTCAACGCCGTTGATGGTACCCCGTACTGTCGACGAGCCCGACGCCGCAGCCACAACCCTGCGAGCCAATTTCTTCCACTGTGTAGCAGAGCGTGTAAATGGTGCAGGAGAAGTAAAATTATCCTTAGGAGTGTAAGAATGAGTGCGAGTGGATGAATGATGTGACACGACCTGCCGGGTGTCCGATTTGTGCCTACTCGCCCGAGGTTGTTGCAGTTCCGCAGCATGTGGAGGAGATGGAGGTCCCCTTGGCGGAAGAGGCGACAGCAGAGGTCGGCAGCGGCAGTCACGCACTTGAAACACGCAGCCGTCGTCGGCCGGCGGTCGGATGACCCGGCCCCCGCACGTGGACGGCTTGCATAGTCACCACGCTGGTCGCGCAGCCGCCGTCCCGGAATCCCGTGCGGAACAGCAGCAGCCAGCATGTCGTCGTCGCCAGAGTCGTCGGAGCAGTGGACAACCCGTCGTGGAGACCACCCCAAGGGCGGCCCGTCGATTTCGGGTTTCCCCGTCCACGCCGCCATCTGGTCCCAGCGCTTGATATTAAACTTAGCGTCCAGGCAGCGCGCCACCCATCGCGATGTAAGCGGTTCGTGGCCGCACACTGGTAAAGAAATTTTGAGCTCCTGAGACAACTCCAGCATACAGGAAAGGATGAGAGGATCCAAATGATCGGCCATCGCGTCGGGATAGGCAGCCAGGGCCAGCGCCATCAACGCCCCCCGATAAGCCAAAGGCGACTCCTCCGATCCCCGGCGACGCGACATAAATTTTCTGGTGGCTGACGTTGGTGGGTCGTAAAATTCCGCCATCTCTGCCAACGCATCTCGCAGTGTCTTCTTCTTGGACGCCGGGATGGAGCGGAAGACCCCCAGAGAAACATCATCAAGCAGTGTAGGTAGCGCTCCCAGCGCCTCCTCCTCCGTCCAATGCACGGATCTAACGGCTGACTCGAAGCGCCACGTAAAAGCACTCCAATCGCCCCCGGCGAGAAATTCTTTGATCTGTGGAAGGCGATGTCTGCGGTGGCAAGCGCGCGCCGCGGGCGTCTCCGACTGTGGTTCTACCCGTCGCAGGCAAAATGGCGGCCGACGGCTCCAGCGCAGCCGCCCCGCCCAAAACGTCGGCTTCTTCCCGCGTGGCAGGAGCAATGGCGGACTCCGATTCTTTTGTAGGACCCCTTCCTGCGGCGTCCAGCTGATCCGCAATCTGGCGACCCACGGCTGGTGAGGACGCTACCGCGGTCACCAGACTCAGCAGAATGGCGCGTAACGACTCGATCTGCTCCGCCATCAGCCGCCAACCGTCTTTCGTTCCTGCGGTGGTCGCATCTTCTCCCAGTCGACGCTGAGAGGCGTCGAGGAGAGCAGTATCAGCAGGCGGCATAGGGGTTGTAGCCCCCAACAGCTCATCTTCGTCCGTCTCGGCCTCTTCCTCCGATGGAGGCTCGGGCAGGTTCTTTTTTCTGAGGTGCTTGGACATCTTGACGATCGTCCAAACGGTCGCAGAAGAACTTCTGACACCAATGTAATAAACCTTCTTGAGACGGCTTCCAGAATCAGTCCTTTTTATTTTCAACTTCCACAGTTACACTTCACACACTCCCCCTTTCTGACAGACAACGGAGAGAGGGCAGACTTCCCGCCAAGTCCCCACCGCGCACGTGGCACCCAGAGCCCCCGTCTGCGCGTGACTCCTGCTCTTCTCGTTCCCAAGTCTGCTCCCGACTGCTCTCTCCCTCTCTCTCTTAATCCCTTCGTCACGTGGTACCCCCCAGCCAATCCTCCATAGACAGCGTTGACCGTTCCCGATGGTTCCCTGTCAATCCCGGGACCACGCCTCTGATCCGGCTTCCCATTAGCTGAGGCCCCGCTTGGCCAGGCCAATCACCCCTGCTAACATGCCGTGATCACGCCGAGGCCATGCTCCCTGGCTCATCCCTTATTGGCTACAAAGCGGGACCGGCAAGCCAATCCCCACGTGAACCCTCTATGGCTGTTATTACAAATGTATATGCCCCGCCGGGTTCAGATAGCACACGCAACTGTACATTAACTGTGGCCGGGTAATGTATCTCACTTGGGCTGGGTTCGTAGCGCAGTGTGCGAATCAACAGGCATGTCATGCGCACGTACGCACACGGATGTACATCCCAACGGCACCCCACCTTGGCAATCAATCATTTACTTTGGATAAAGCCACACAAATGTACACAAAGACAAAGATCCCCCGTATAGCATTGAATCGTCTGTTATGGCAAGTGCTGTTAGCGATCAGCTATACAGGGGGTTGTGTGGACAGCAACCCACACCCAGCCGCCTTTGTCTCCCCAGTGGCGATGTTTACACGTCACACCAGGTATTAATCAAAGGCTGAGTCGACCTAGGGGAGTCCCAGGACCGGTTCAGGGGTTATTCGCCACCGATATTGACTGCGTTGTGGTATTGCGACTCGGGTCGTCGACTTGGAAGTGGAGTGCGGCAGGATCAGTGTTCTTCGTTGCACGCCACGTGGACTACTGGCAGCCCCTGGTAGCCTTGAGTGCGGCCCCTGGTGGCCTTGAGTGTGGCCCCTGGTGGCCTTGAGTGCGGCCCCTGGTGGCCTTTAGTGCGGCCCCAGGTGGCCTTTAGTACGGCCCCAGGTGGCCTTTAGTGCGGCCCCTAGTGGCCTTGAGTGCGGCCCCTGGTGGCCTTGAGTGCGGCCCCCGGTGGCCTTTAATGCGGCCCCTGGTGGCCTTGAGTGCGGCCCCTGGTGGCCTTGAGTGCGGCCCCAGGTGGCCTTGAGTGCGGCCCCTGGTGGCCTTGAGTGCGGCCCCAGGTGGCCTTTAGTGCGGCCCCAGGTGGCCTTTAGTGCGGCCCCTGGTGGCCTTGAGTGCGGCCCCAGGTGGCCTTGAGTGCGGCCCCTGGTGGCCTTTAGTGCGGCCCCTGGTGGCCTTGAGTGTGGCCCCCGGTGGCCTTTAGTGCGGCCCCTGGTGGCCTTTAGTGCGGCCCCTGGTGGCCTTGAGTGCGGCCCCCGGTGGCCTTGGGTGCGGCCCCCGGTGGCCTTGGGTGCGGCCCCCGGTGGCCTTGAGTGCGGCCCCAGACAATACACAGCACGTGACAACACCCCCCATCGTCGTCATCGTTCGACATCTATGGGACATTTTTTTTCTAGTATAAAACTATTGAAACAATAAGAATAGGTTGTAACCTTCCTGGCAATAAAACAGGAACTGTTAAGATGATCAAACGCCGCAAATTCGCTGCCTTGTGCAAGGCACCAGGTCTGCGTTAACCACACGCGGTGCTTGTGGCAAAACGTGCCCTGAGAATTTAATATTCGCGTTGTCTTTGAAACGGATTGGCCTACACCATCGTGCTGCTGTCAAACCCAGCAATGGTTTCAAATGTGTGGCGGCCCCTCACACAAACCTATGACGTCTTATCGGCAAAAGTGACCCCCCCCCCCCCCACTTTTGAAGATTAGTGCAGAACACTTTGATGTGCCGCACACAAACAGAGCGTGCAGCAGCGGTTCAAAGGTTACAGTCGGCCAGGCTCTCTGCAATGGTGAGTTCGAGGACACGAGCAAAAAACATATTCTCATAAAGTACGTGGGCCGGTGGGATTGGGGGAGTTGAGATAAAGAGAGAGCTGTGTTTGTGTTAGGCTGCTTCCCGGATTAGATTACAGGCCGTGCACGATGGCAGGCATTCCGCACTGATGAAAATGGAACCAGGGTTTTACCTCTTGCTGGTGTAGCGTCGGGAGCACGTAGCACACGCTGCCCTATGGACACTTACCTGTAGTTGCGGGCACGGGTCTGTAGGCGGTGCCACCCTGAGATAGAGAGAGAGAGCCGGACCGTTGAGAGGCCGAGTCCCCCGACCCCAGGTGAGGGGTTGGGGGGATTCTTCCAGAGCCCCCTGGAAGGTTCCAGAAAGGGGGCGGTACCGGGGGAGGAGACTCCCTGGGGGGGTGGGGTATAAAAGACGGACCTCAGGACGGCTCGAGGCAGTGCTCTGAAGACGAAGACTGAAGGCCAGCTAGGCTCGGACCCTGGGAAACCCCGGGACTAGGCGTCCTTTGAAGGGTCGGGGCCGAGCGCGGACCAGTGGTTGAGACCCGCACCTTGGCTGGGTTGGGTCAGCGTAGCCTCCCCTAGGTCACCATTAGGCGGAGGACTGAGAGGCCGTGGTCCCAGTGAAGGGCATGGAAGCCCGGAGGTCGTACCTCCCCAGGTAGAGGGAGAAAGGGCCTTTGTGTTACGGTTAATTTAAATAAACGTGTTGCCTCTAAAGCTACGTCTCCGTGGGAACCCACTACACTGGCAAGAACACGGCAAGTGTGGCCTTGAGCCCCCAAATAGACACCGGCAGTATTTGGCAAAGCATCGATACTGCATTAACCACACGTACCGCACCTCTGATTAGCACGGGTGCGAAAGAAGGTACATACACAGCTGTGGTAAAACGTGCAAACAAACATGCGCTTTACCCTTTGGTTCTTTCGGTAAAGTCACATAGGTAGAAATAAAATAAAATAAAACAAATCACGACGTTTCGATCGCAACACCAGCGATCACTCATCGGGTGGGACAGCCACGGCAAGGAAATGCTGAAGTCGCCGGGAGAGCTGCCGTGGCAGGATGTTATATAGGTAAGGAAGGGGGGAGGAGGCAAGGGGGGAGATAGGGGGGGGGGAAACATGCTCTTATAATTATATATAATTATATATTATATATATTATATAATTATATATGTGCATTGTCTTTAAAACTGATTGCACGACACGAGAGAGACATCCTTCTTTATGGCCTCGTTTCGCCAGCATTAGACCGAAGAATAACGCCACAAGGCGAACAGGACAAAGGCAACGCAGGTATCCAAATGTAATGCGAGCATAAACGGTGTTTGCTGCTGGGCTCTGGCCCAATCACACGGCCCGGGGTATTAGGGGGCGGAGCCCAGTATGGGAGGCATGTGAATGGGGGTGGAGCCAGCAGGGCAGTATGGGAAGGCCGGATCTGACGATCCGGAAGGGGAGGAGTCAGGATCACGTGGGAAACAGGATATAGGTGGGAGCCCGTAAGGGATCGGAGTCAGTTGCGGGAGTAAAGAGGCTGAGCCACGTTGGGTGGCCGGAGGGGATCCGCGCCATCGGCCACGTGGCTGAAGGTCCTTCGGCACGCCGTCGGCCAGCGTTGTGCGGAGTGAGGCAGTGGAGGAGCTATTGGAGGAGCACGCGTGGGCGCGCGCGAGGAGACGCTGGTCCGCTGTCGGGACCAGCGGGGTGCGAGGAAGAGCGGAGGAGCTGACGAGGGAGCGCGTGCGGGGTGTGTGCGAGGAGAGGAGCCGACGAGGGAGCGCGTGCGGGGCGCGCGAGGAGACGCTGGTCCACGGTCAGGACCAGCGGGGTGCGAGGCCGAAACTAAATAAAAGACCAACGGAGACCAGCAGTGCCTGACGAAGTCTTTGATTACATTGGTGTCAGAAGTACTTCGAGATGTCAAAACATCTCAAGAAGAAGAATCTACCTACGCCATCTTCAGAAGACGAAGAGGACCTTCCTCCGGCGGTGGCAGTCCCGACCACAGAGGGCGCGGGCGAAGCGGCGGTGAGCGACACGACAGGGGTACAAGATGTCATTGCGGCAGCCGGGCCGTCTGCGTCGACGGGCACCGAGGACGGCTGGCGGCTCGTGCCGGAGCAAATTGATTCGCTACGGGCCGTTTTGCTGGATTTGGTCACCCTGTTCGCGCCAGCGACGATGCCGGGACAGCCACGCGTCGGGCCTCTACGGGAGGAAACTTCGGGTGGGGCCGAGCCATCCACTATTGCGGCCTCTGCTAGGCTTCCCGCCTTTCCAGACACACGGCAGGACGCCGCCATCTTGGGAGCGGCCACAACTGAATGGCGGGAAGCCGCCATCTTGTCACCGTCACATGGGGCGCCCGCTACGGATGACAGCAGCTCGGGGACTCGCAGCCACCGTCTGACGACTATTAAAGGATTTACAGTCGGATGGGATTGGAGCGCATTCGCTTGGCGTTTTGAGTCGGCTGTCCGATCCGCCAAGTGGACGGATGCGGAGGCTTTGGAGGTTCTGCCGACGCTCCTGGACGACAAGTCCTTGAAATTTTTCTGCTCCATCGTGGCTGCGAAGAAGGCAACGCTGAAAGGGGCGTTCGACAAGATGGCGGAAGCATACGAGCCTCCGGACGACGCACACCGTAGATTTGTCCAGAGACAACGGGCGCCGGAGGAGTCACCTGTCGCGTTCCGCGGCGCTGTGGTTGAGTTGGCCATGGCCGCGTATCCCGAGACCGAGCCCGACTTGTTGGAGCCCTTGATACTGGGTAAGATGTTGGAGCTGTCCAAGGACCTGGGCATTCCGCTGCCCGTGTACGGCCACGAGCAGCTGACCTCCCGGTTGGCTGCCAAGTGCAGTTCAACTTGCGCCGTTGGGCGCAAATGGCCACCTGGACGGGGGGTCCGACCGTGGAGGGAGACGCCGTCGGTTGGACACCGTCGAAGGCCGTCTTCATCCCGGACGAGAGGGGGCCTGGCGATCTAACTGCGGCGGCGGCCCAGTGGGTTCCTCGAGGGAGAGCGGTGTCGCGCTCGGGACCCCCGTCGACGCATCGCCGGGACACCGGGGGAGCCGGGCGGTGGGCCGACTTGGCGTGTTACCGCTGCGGACGTCTTGGACATTTCGCGCGTGACTGCCGGAGTCGCCCTCGTCCACCTCTTCGCCCGGAGTCCCCGACCAGGGACGCGCCATCCACGTCGGAGGGTCGCCCGTGTCAGACGGCCCGACGGTGATCCTGCCGGACAGATGGATTCCTGCACCGGGTGGGCCTACCACAGCGACGGGGACACCTGGCCCTGCTCCCCCTCCAATCCCGCCGCGGTTGCAGTTGCAGGGGGCCCCGATTACGGACCTCTCTGGGGAACGGGGTGCTGGGAAGGACAGGCCTCCACCAGCGGCAGATGATTCCATTTCCGCCGCTCCTCAAACCCTGTCAGGACTGCGACCTTCGAGGGCGCCGCCTCTCGAGAAGGACGGGCCGGCGACCCGCACTCGTTCCAAATCCCTTCCCTTTCGTTGATTGTGTTCGTCATTTTGTGCTCTCCGTTGTGTCTGGTGTGATTGCTGAATGTGTTGCCGTCGCTCGCATTATTTTATCCTGTTTCAGCCGGGACGGCTGGTTTTTACATCAGGGGGGGGGGGGGTCATGTAATGCGAGCGTAAACGGGGTTTGCTGCTGGGCTCTGGCCCAATCACACGGCCCGGGGTATTGGGGGGCGGAGCCCAGTATGGGGGCGTGTGGGAGGCGCCGCCATTCACCTCGGGTCCAATTGGAAGCGAGGTGAATGGGGGTGGAGCCAGCAGGGCAGTATGGGAAGGCCAGATCTGATGATCCGGAAGGGGAGGAGTCAGGATCACGTGGGAAACAGGATATAGGTGGGAGCCCAGAAGGGATCGGAGTCAGTTGCGGGAGTAAAGAGGCTGAGCCACGTTGAGTGGCCGGAGGGGATCCGCGCCATCGGCCATGTGGCTGAAGGTCCTTCGGCACGCCGTCGGCCAGCGTTGTGCGGAGTGAGGCAGTGGAGGAGCTATTGGAGGAGCACGCGTAGGCGCGCGCGAGGAGACGCTGGTCCGCTGTCAGGACCAGCGGGGTGCGAGGAAGAGCGGAGGAGCTGACGAGGGAGCGCGTGCGGGGTGTGCGCAAGGAGAGGAGCCGACGAGGGAGCGCGTGCGGGGCGCGCGAGGAGACGCTGGTCCACGGTCAGGACCAGCGGGGTCCGAGGCCGAAACTAAATAAAAGACCAACGGAGACCAGCAGTGCCTGACGAAGTATTTTATTACACAAGCATGAATATCTCAAGACGATATCTCAATATAACATCTCAATATAATATCTCAATATCCCAAGTTAATACCTCAAGGCATTAATAACTCAAGCCATTAATATATCAAGTTAATATCTCAATATAATATCTCAATATAATATATCAAGTTAATATCCCAAGTTAAAATCCCAATATAATATCTCAATATCTCAAGTTAATATATCAAGTATTACATCATTCATATCTCGAGTTGAGCGATTGAATATTCCAACCCTGGAGAGGACGGATCTCTATACAGCAGTACCTCTGTACAGCGACAGCTTCGGACTCATAGACTCCCCAATCAGATGAGTCTCTGTGCAGAGTTCGTGCCATAAAACGACGGTCAGTGCATGAGATCGGACAGCGGGGAGTGAGTGAACTGGTGGAGCGGTGGTGCAGTGGGTTAGCGCAAACTTAGTTGCACCTATGCACGCGCTATGAAAAAGTGCCATTGCCTGAAACGTCGCCTATTATATATTCGTTTTCTTTTTAACGTCGTTGAGTGTTCTTTTTTTGTTGGGGTGTGCTTGTGCACCGCAGCCAGCGTAGGGTAGCATCATCATCATCTCCTGCTGTTGTGGATTGTGGAGTGACTCATGCAGCAAGCTATGGCTGCAGGGTTTTGGTAGTACATGTTGTTTATGCCATTTATTGTGAAAATTCCGTCACAGTTCCTATGATCACTGTTTCATTGCTTTCATGGCTTTATTTTTGTGATTTCAAAAAGTGTTTGGTTTAGCCATGTTTGTTTGTTGTAGTACAGAGTTAGACTGATGGCCTTAATCTAAGTTGTCTTGTGGTTGTTGTTGGTTGTTTGACTTGCATCCCACTGGGATTTTTGCATACAGCGTTGGTGTACGGTGATTTTTTTTCTGCAATATTTTGCTGTCTTTTCTTGAATTTTCTGTTTGTACTTAGTCACATATTCACTTTAAGATGTTTTTGTTCATGTTTTTGTTTTTTGTTTGTTGCGGTTGCACCCGATTCAAGAGCCGAATGGCTCACAGGGCTATAGCTAATAAATGAACTTGAACTTGAAATAATTTATTTTCATTTTTGAGGACGTCAAGTTCGACTCCAATGCCACGGCTGTCAGGGGCGAATTCTATCTGGATCCGTGGGAGTGGTGGAGTCTACACCACGCCCGGCCCTCTGAGTCTCCCCAGTGTTGAGTGGAGTGGGAGAGAGTCAATGCGAAGAGGGGAGGAAGGGGATGATGGAGAGAGTTCAAGGGAGAGAGCGAATGGGAGGGCGGGGTGAGGGAGGGGGGGTTTACGAAGGAGTGGAAGGGGAAATAACTGAAGGAAGGTGTTAGAAGTGAATTAAGGACTGCGGGGGAAGGAGTGAATGAGGAATCGGTCAATACGTTGTGAGAACGCTCGCTCTCTTGCTTGACTACCTTGAGATTTAAATACTGGGCGCCACGGTGGTTCGGTGATGTTAACTACCTCGCCTGGTATACAGGAGGTCGTCGGTTCAACCCCGACCCTGGCGCCTGCTGTATATTTGCAGTTTGCGTGTCTCTCTCCCTGTGGTCGCGTGGAATTGTTTCCGGGTCCTCCGGTTTTTCTCTCCACATTTAGAATCATACGTTTAGAGTATTTGGCTGCTATAACTTTCCATGTGATAATGATAAGCCACTTCGGTGAGCTATCATTTTCAGCCTATGTCACTACTGAAAAAGAGCTAAATAGTTCAGTGGGCATTTACCTGGTAAACAAAAAATAAATTTTGATTTAAAGCTTTCGTGACTGCAGGGATTCGTATTCTTGGTTCTCTCGGTAAAGTCACGTAGAAGGGAAATAATAAAATAATACAAATTATAAGCAATAAAAATAGATGTTTTATATTTTATTATTTCATTATTTCCCTTATACGTGACTTTACCGAAAGAACCAAGAATATAAAAAAGAAATAGTTTAGTTTTTTCGTTTTGAGATACGCGACGTGGTCGGGTCACACACACACACACACCCCACGTCTCCCTTGTAAGCCAGCCCCTCTATCAGAACGGACTCTCACCCGGGTTCTAAACAAAGATAACCTTTGTGACACACATTCAGCCACCTCCCTCCCAAATAACAACAACAACAAAAAACAATCCGAGTCAACGCCTCTGCTGAAATGAGCAACGCAACAGCGTTCATCTCCGTTGACGGGCGTGTGGAAATTCCACATTCTCCAGAGTGTGGGTCATGTCAATCCATAGGATGGCCACCGTTGACTCCCACCGCCACCCCAAGACTTGTAATTATCGACCCTGGAGTGACAGTAACGACGTTGGCAGTGATCGTGATCTTCACGACAATGATGCCGATCAGTTGAACACGTCGTAGGCTTTCGTGACCGATATCATCCATAATACAGGTTTTTTTTTGGGGGGGGGGGGGTTAGACCGCACAATATATAATTGAGTTGTTAAACCCGCCACCACCCGTCGCAGCTAATTAGCAAGGTTTGTCAGTAAACATAACGTGCCAATTCGTGACTATGATAATTGTTTTTTTACCCTTTTATCTAGCAACAAAACTGACACCTTTTTTAAAAGGAGTCATGTTTGCATAGACCACAATACCTGCAGTCATAATGTAAACAAAAAACATAACTCTGATAATGTATGCACTGTCCTTGAAGTTGATTGGGCCACACCCGAGGCAGCTTTCCTTAGAGCCTAGTCTCACATGGTGTTGGACCAGATGACGCCAAAAGGCGTACGATGTAAATTCGTGACTAGTACAGCGCGCCGGTGTGTTGGAGAGTAAAACCAACAACATTTACAAGTCGAGTCTTACTCTTCAACGCACCGGTGTGCTGTACTCGTCACGTGTTCTGGAATGCGACCTCAAACAGGGAGACATAAAGAGGTCGGGCGTGGTGCCGGCAACCCACCCACCCACCCACCCCCTCGTGTGCCGTTCCAGCCTTCAAGCTTGCACTTGGTGTTGAAACACCGGCAGGAATTTATGCTTTTATGCAACTTGTCCTTATATTTATTGTTTTATATTTTTATTATTTTATTATTTCCCTTCTTCGTCACTTTACCGAAAGAACCAATAATATTTGTCCTCATATTGTAAACGTTGTTGTAACTCGCTTACCCCTTCCCTATTTTGCACTCGTTTTTGCTGTTGTATTGTTTGTTGCTGTAACATGCTCACCCACCCCGACTGGACGTTCTGTGAAAAAGAGCTTCAGTGCTCGCTAATCAGCCTGAGGTCGGCATTGGGATGCGAGCCCGAACTGCGGCGAAGTCAGCGGCGGGAACTCCGGGGCTCGTAACCCGAAAGCCGGCAGCCAACTCGAGCGGGCTTCGCTTGGGACGGAGGTCAACGAATCGAGGACCACGTCGACCTCTTTAAAACTCATTTATTTAGAGCTGCTTTGTTGTGTCCAGTTCCGTTTCCCTTTCCCCCCGCACCTCCGACGAGCAAGGTTGGCTAGGTACGGTGCGAAAGAAGTTCAACATGCATACGCCACCGATGAGCAAGGTTGGCAACGTACGGCGCGAAAGAAGTTCAACATGCATAGTTTAACAAACGTACGCTCATGGGAATTCGGTATCTACAGATGAAATGCGGTGGTGGTGGTGGCAATGCTAAGTTGGGAGACGTCTCGCTTTTGCCTTTGGCATGGACCTAGGCACCGCAAGGAGGGGTTCAACCTGGGCGGCCTCCAATTCCTACCACAGCGGAGCTGCGGTCACTGCACGCCCATGCTCACACACACTCATCATCATCCACTCACTGACTCATATCTACCAATCCCCGCTCCCTCTCATCCCCCTCACTGATTCGAGGCCTCTGGTTCGAGCAAGGGGGTGTTGGAAGGATTCACTGCAGCGTGACATAATCACCGCCACCACGATCACGACAACAACCATCAGACTCGCCGCCATCGCCTCCAGCTATACATAAAACTCCACCACCAGGCTATCTCTTGACATACGTGGTGGTGGTGGTGGTGGTGGTTGATGTGGTAGTTGTGGTGCTGGTAGTGGTTGGGGACGTTGGTTTTCAAGTGGTGGCGGTGATGGTTGTCGTGGTGGTTGTCGTGGTGGAGGTTGATATGGTATAACAGCGGCGTCATCCCCTCACTGCCTCATATCTTCCAATCCCCTCGCCCTTTAATCACCTCACTGACTCATCGCTTCCAATCCCCTCGCCCTATGAATCCCTCGCCATGACGCCGCTGTTATACCACAGCAACCTCCACCACTTGCAAACCAACGCCCCCAACCACTACCAGCACCACAACTACCACATCAACCTCCACCACGACAACCACGCATGTCACAAGAGAGGCTGGTGGTGGAGTTTTACGGATAGGTGGAGGCGATGGCGGCGAGTCTGATGGTTGTTGTAGTGATCGTGGTGGCGGTGATTATGTCACGCTGCAGTGAATCCTTCCAACACCGCCCCCTTGCTCGAAGCGGAGGCATCGTGGCAGCGGCTCCCACTGCTGGCTCGGTGCCAGGTCTGGCGATCACCTCGCTCAGACGTTCCCCCTTGCAGTGTCGCCTCGAGCGAGGCTCCTCCACTCTCATCGCGCTGACATCATCTGTGTAGGAGCGGGGGGGGGGGAGATCTCGTCAAGACCAACACCGTTGACAAGGTGCACATCAACAGACCCTTTGGGGAGTCAGTGCTGGGTGAAGGTGGTGATGATAATGGTGACAGTGATGGAGGTCTTTACCGACGATGACACGTGGGTGGTGGTGATAGTGGTGAAGTTGATATTGGTTATGGTGACGGTGATGGTGGTGGTGATGATGATGGTGATGATGGTGGTGGTGGTGGCGGTGATGGTGGTGATGGTGGCGGTGATGATGATGGTGGTGTTGGCGGTGATGGTGATGGTGGTGGTGCTGGTGGTGGTTGGTAGTGGTCCTGGTGGTGCTGGTGGTGGCGGTGCTGGTGGTGGTTGGTAGTGGTCCTGGTGGTGCTGGTGGTGGCGGTGCTGGTGGTGGTTGGTGGTGGTGCTGGCGGTGGTTGGTGGTGGTCCTGGTGGTGGTGGTGCTGGTGGTGGTGGTTGGTGGTCTCCACGAGTCACCACATCGGTCACCAACCGCATCGCGCGCTTTCAGATGATCTTCTGCGGCCGTCGGGAACGCTCTTTCCTTCCGATACTAGGAAGCCACTGGAGCCGTGCACTTTCAAATCACCTAGATTGGAACGTAATTGATTTAGAACTGCTTGCTTAGTTTGTTGTCCTTCCCCGCACCTCGGATTAGTACGGTTGGCTACGTACGGTGCAAAAGAAGGTCAACATACAGTACATACACTGAGCAAAGGGAAGACCTGAGAGTCAGATGGTTGGACAGTGTTCTTGCAGATCTCGGGGTAATGTTGCCCGCCACTTGCTCGGGGTGGTTGTGGCCACATCCACCCCCTCACGGGGGTCCTGTGCTGTTACCTTCACAGGTGCTCGCCAACAAAACTTGCCCCAATAGCCTGAACAAGCTACACGGCGGGGCTTTGTATATATGTGCACGTGTCTGTGTATCCCGTGGGGAGCGGTAGCGTAGCGGTTTGCGCTCACGGCCAACACCAGTGACGATTATCTGAACCGGTCCTGGGCCTCCCCTAGGTCGACTCAGCCTCAAATGAGTACCTGGTGCGGTGTGTAAACATCGCCACTGGGGAGACAAAGGCGGTCGGGCGTGGTGCTGGCCACCCACCCCCTCGTGTACCGTTCCGACCTTCATAGGTGCTCGTTAACAGCACTTGCCCCTCCAGTCTGTTCAGGCTATACGGGGAATCTTTATCTTTGTATCCCGCGTGGGGAGCGGGAGCGGTAGCGGAGCGGAGCGGTTTGCGCGCCGCGCTATGAACCTGGCGAGCCAAATTCGATTCCCGCTCACGGCAAACACCAGTGACGATTATCTGAGCAGTTCCTCGGGCTCCCCTAGGTCGACTCAGTCTCAAATGAGTACCTGGTGCGGTGTGCAAACATCAAGTGGGAAGATCGCACCACCGATGCGAGTTGTCCTCCTCCAAGCTGACACCATCAGCATTGAAGCAATACTTTTAATCATTCGAGATTTGAAGTTTTCGTGATTGCAAGGATCCATACTCTTTGGTTCTTTCGGTAAAGTCACGTAGGTGAAAATGAAAACAAAAATAACTCAATTAAATCACGACGTATCGGAGGCAACTACAAGCTTCCGTCATCAGGTGGCACAACCACAGCAAAAGAAACAGAATTACAGTAATTGACTTTACCGAAATAACCAAAGAGTACACTTTTAAATTTTGATTTCAAGCTTTCGTGACTGCAGGGATTCATATTCTTGGTGCTTTCGCTAAAGTCACGTAGAAGGGAAATAATAAAATAACAAAAAATATAAAACAATAAAAAATATCAATCATCATCAGGTATGAATTCTTTTTTGTTTTATATTTATATTATTTTATTATTTCCCTTCTACGTGACTTTACCGAAAGAACCAAGACTATAGTACACTTCTAATCAACCAACTTCGATGGACCGGGCACTTGCATCCGCATGCCTGAGAACCGCCTTCCCCGCCAGATCCTTTTCTCCCAGCTCTCCGATAGTCAGCGGACAAGGAGGGGGGGGGCACAAAGAAAGCGGTTCAAGTACACCTTCAAGTCCCCCATGATGCGCCGAAAAAAACAGCCTTCAAGAGGAGGAGGAGGAGCAGCAGGCAGGCTGCCCGCCGACTCGGGCGGCGGCCGCTGCATCCTCCAGGCCACGGCCCCCCTTGTAGACTCGCAACGTGTCGATGCCCCCAACAGAGAGAAAGGAAACGAACCCTGCACTGCGGAGCCCGCTGCCATCTGGGATCAGCGCGTGGCGCCCTCAATAATAATAATAATAGTTCCATTTGTAACGCGCGCAAATTTGCAGACGTAGTGGCCGCAACTCAGAGGCGCGGAGCCAAGCTCAGAGTCGCTCGAAAGCATGATTGTAGAGGTGAGTTTTTAAGTCTCTCTTGAAGGAGGCGATTGAGGTGATGCTGCGAATGTGCAGAGGGATATCGTGCCAGACTGTTGGGGCTGCCACCGAGAAGCGGCGCATAGACGTGATGACCATCCTGGATCTTGGTATCAAGAGGAGGTCGTGAGTCGCGCTGCGCAGGCATCTGCCGTGTGCTGAGCTGCAAGTTGTCAATAATGAAGAGAGTTACGGCGGGCAGGCAGATGTGAAGGCATTGTGGCCAATGCTCAATGATCTGCGGATCCAGCATCGGACTCCTCAGCCAGCTCAAGAGCCACCACGAAGCCTGATGAGCCGTTCATCGTCTAGCCCCGAGGGACTGCCGACGACGACGTGAACATCGCCACCAAGAGAGACAAAGGCGGCCGGGCGTGGCGCTGGCCACCCACCCCGTCATGCGACGTATTCGCCTTGCTAACGGCACTTGCCCCAACAGTATATTAAGGCAATGCGGGGGGGGGGGGGATCTTTGTCTTTGTGTTCCGCGTGACGTCGAGGGAGCGCTCTTCGTTTCAATCGGCGTGTTCACGCAATCATTGGGCACGTCCGGCGAGTCCACTTGCTATTTGAACGGAAGAGAATATTGGAAAACGGGTGACGGGTCTCGTGTTTGTCTGGAGTTTTGCCAATCCTTGGCACACGGAGAGTTAAGGCGTTAAGGGGGTTTGTAAGGAGGAGCAAGAACAAACGGAGGAGGTGGAAGAGGTTGAGGTGGGGGCAGAGTAGCAGGACGCTCGCGACGAGAACGTCGAGGAGGAAGGAGTGATATTTAAGGACTCGAGGAAGAGGATGAGGAATCAAGATACGGGATGTTTGTAGGAGGAGTGAAGGTTGAGATGTAGGAGGAGCTCGGCCGAGGTGAAAGAGGAGGAGAAGGAGGAGGTGAAGGATGTGAAAGTATAGGAGGTGAAGGAGGAGGTGCAGTGGGTGAAGGAGGATGTGAAGGATGTGAAGGAGGAGGAGGTGTAGTGGGTGAAGGAGGATGTGAAGGATGATGTGAAGGATGTGAAATGGGTGAAGGAGGATGTGAAGGATGTGAAGGAGGAGGAGGTGCAGTGTGTGAAGGAGGATGTTAAGGATGTGAAGTGGGTGAAGGAGGATGTGAAGGATGTGAAGGAGAAGGAGGTGCAGTGGGTGAAGGAGGATGTGAAGGAGGAGGTGAAGAAGGAGGTGAAGGAGGAGGTGCAGTGGGTGAAGGAGGATGTGAAGGAGGATGTTAAGGATGTGAAGTGGGTGAAGGAGAATGTGAAGGATGTGAAGGAGGAGGTGCAGTGGGTGAAGGAGGATGTGAAGGAGGATATGAAGGAGGAGGTCAAGGAGGAGGTGAAGGAGGAGGTGCAGTGGGTGAAGGAGGATGTGAAGGAGGAGAAGGATGTGAAGGATGTGAAGGAGGAGGAGGATGTGAAGGATGTGAAGGAGGAGGTGCAGTGGGTGAAGGAGGATGTGAAGGAGGATGTGAAGGAGGAGGTGAAGGAGGAGGTGAAGGAGGAGGATATGCAGGATGTGAAGGAGGAGGTGAAGTGGGTGAAGGAGGAGTAGGAGGTGCAGTGGGTGAAGGAGGATGTGAAGCAGGATGTGAAGGAGGAGGAGGAGGTGAAGGAGGATGTGAAGGAGGAGGAGGATGTAAGGAGGAGGTGGTGTGTGCTTGAGTCGTGGTTGGGGCACGGCAAGAACGCGGCCGCTCCCTGGCTCCGCCCGCCCGCCCGGCCGGTCGAGCCGCGTGCCTCCTCCCTCGCCTCGTGCCACGGTCTCTAACGCCAAGTGCGCTCAAGCGATCCAACAGTCCGGGTCAACACGAACATTCAAGCCCCATTTCCCGTGTAACCACACGAGCAATGTGCCGTGCGTGTTAAGCCTGAGTTGTCGTCTTTGGGCGATAGCACGACGTTGTTGCCGAACTTGAGAGCGTCTATTTGTTGATCAGTTTATTTTTTTATTTTTAAAAGAGTAAAATAAATGAATAAATGTAATTCTTTACACAAACAGGCGACGAATGTTGAGTGATTTGTGATGAATGCGTGGCCAATGTGGGCGTGGTTGTCTGCGTGTGTGTATGTGAGAGTGAGTGGGAACGTGTGTGTATGTGGGTACGTGTGTGTGTGGGTACGTGTGTGTATGTACGCGTGTGTGTGGGGGTACGCGTGTGTGTGTGGGTACGTGTGTGTGTGTGGGTACGTGTTTGGGTGGGTACGTGTGTGTGTGTGTGTGGGTACGTGTGAGGGGCGGTGGCGCTGCAGTTAGCGCGCTGCACGACCAACCCGGCCACCCGAGTTCGATTCCCGCTCACGGACAACACCAGTGACGATTATCTGAACCGGCTCTGGGCCTCCCCTACGTCGACTCAGCCTCAAATGAGTACCTTGGCCGGTATGTAAACCTCGCCGCTAGGGAGGCAAAAGCGGCCGGCCGTGGTGCTGGCCACCCACCCCTTCGTGTGCCGTTACCGGCCTTCGCAATGCGTCAGCCACGACACCACAGTTCAAGCCCCAGACATCGTCCCCTCTCACTCCACCGTCACCCGTCCTGCTCCCACCCCTCCCCTCTCCCCGTCTGGGGGGGGGGGGGCGTCCTGAGCCCCCCCTCCCTCCCCTCTCTCTCTCGAGGGTGGAGTTGGAATGAGGAGTCGCACCCCGTTGCCTTCCTCGGCAGTGCCTCCACGCCCTCCACCGTGCAGGTACAGCGCACGCGCGCCGAGTGCGGCCCGTGAACTCGGCGTTCCCAGGCCGGTGGACCGGAAGATCCCAGGCCGGTGAATTCGGCGTTCCCAGGCCGGTGGGCCGATAGATCCCAGGCCGGTGAACTCGGCGTTCCCAGGCCGGTGGACCGATAAATCCCAGGCCCGTGAATTCGGCGTTCCCAAGCCGGTGGACCGATAGATCCCAGGCCCGTGAATTCGGCGTTCCCAGGCCGGTGGACCGGTAGATCCCAGGCCGGTGAACTTGGCGTTCCCAGGCCGGTGGACCGATAGGTCCCAGGCCCGGTGCTTTCCCCCCCTCCCCCGCCTTCTTCCCCTCCTTCTAAATCAAACGCCGCCGTTGGCGGGGGCCCCTCTCTCGATGGCTGACCGCGAGGAGCTAGGTCGACAGTACGCGGAGGGACGGCGCCACCGCCTCTCGTCCGTGTGCCCCAGCCCGATTGGCTCGGGGCAATTCCCGGGCATCGGTTTCCCCCCCGGGGTAGCTGCCCCCCGTAAGGGCCGCTCGCTTCGCCGCCTGTGCTGCTGTTGCCTGCCCGCGCGGCGTGCCCCGGGAGGCGAGGGCGACTACACGGCACCGCTCAGCTCCGGGAAGAATCAGCACGCCGCCGCCGCGGAGGAGGAGGCCGAGGAGGAGACCGAGCTGCGTGAGTGTCGAGGGATGCTCGTCGAGACGAGTCGTTCACACGCACGCTCGCTCGTGCGTTCGATCGTGCGCTCGCTAGCCCACGCGTTCTGTGCAGTGCACGGCTTCGTCATCATTCACCCAATGTCTTCATTCGCGAAGTCAAGACAGTCGCTTAGCGGTCAGACAATCAAGTGCTTCGTCGTTCGTTCAGTAAATCTTATGGTTAGCAAATAAGTCGGTCGATCGCGTAGTTACTGATTCATTCACTCAGCGGCGTAGTCCTTCATTCCATCACATGGTTACTCAGTCATTCAGGCTTTCACTTTGTCACTCATTCAGTCAGTACGTCGCGTAATTAATCGGTTAGTTACTTAATCAATCGTGCAGTCATCCCGTCACTTGGTCATTCATTCAGACAGTCTATCACATTCAGCGAATGACTCATTCTGTCATTGCATCGCCCACTCTATCGCATACTGCTCTCGCTTGAACAGGGACTTACTCATTCACGCACTCCATCATTAGGTCAATAAATACATCACCCCATTCAAGGCTCACACCCACTCACTCTGATTTCATCACTTCTTCATTCATTTATTCACTCACTCAATAGATCAATGCATCTCTCACTCACCCATTAATTTATTGCATCGCTCACCCGCCCATTCCATCATTTAATTACTCATTTATTCCATCATTTCATCGCTCACCGATGTAATCACTCACCAACTCACATTTTCTTTGCAAAACTGACTCACTCAATACATTATTTATTTACCCCTTCGCTAATTCAGTCACTGGATTACTGTATAACGCACTCATTGCGTCATTCACTCGCTGACTTGCTCCATAATTTCTATCACTCAAACACTTACTCGCCCATTCATCACCCTCGTTGTCCTTCCCCCGCACTTCCGATCAAGCACGGTTGGCTACGCACGGCGCGAAAGAAGTTCAACATACATACATCACTCACTCACTGCATCACTCCGTCCTTCACTAATTCAATCACTGCATCACCCGCTCACTCACTCGATCCGGCCATCTATCTACATAGACAATCCATCACTCACTGCGCCATCCACCTCAGCGCCACGACATCTCGTATCCCCATCCACGCCTCTCCCTATCCCTTCCTCCACCGGTGAATCCCCCACCCGTCCCAGCCCGCATCCCTTCACGAGCACCTGACAGCTTCACTGGCGCTGCGCCACCAACGGAGACGAAACACCGGGTTCTACAAACACTTTGCCCAAGGGGCTTGTGCTGTTTTCTCTCTCTCTCTCGCTGTCAAGCATATCGTAAACGCGCTGTCAGTTACAAGCCACGACACGAAGCAGTTTGCAATACTGCAAATACATCAATAAAAACCCTCGCAGCTCAGCAGTGCACCAGCTTGTGTGCATGTGTATTCGGGGAGCGGTGTGGGTGAGCGGTGGTGCAGCGGCTAGCGCGCTGCGCTACGAACCCGGCGACCAGAGTTCGATTCCGAACACAAGTGACGATTATCTGAACCGGTCAGGGGCTTCTTGGAGGTCGACTCAGACTCGAATGAATACCTGGTGTGATGTGTAAACATCGCCACGAGGGAGACAAAATGCGGCCTGGTCGTGGTGCTGGCCACCCACCCCCTTGCGTGCCGTGCTGGCTGTCATAGGTGTTGGTGGACTAAACTTGTCCCAACAGTCTGTTAAAGGCGATACGGGGGGGGGGAGGTCTTTGTATTTGTGTGTGTGTCAGAGAACAGGCTGTAGATGGTCACCTTTATAGCCGCGTGTCCCCCGAAACTCGAGGGGCAAGCTGCTCCCTTGTTAGCCTCTGATCTCCTGCATACCTTGCCAGGTTTTGCGTGTGAGTCAAAGTTGTCATTCGTCGATGTAAGTACATTTTGAGGGCATACGGCTAGGGCAGGGGTCGGCGGCTCTCTGAAATATCGTGAAACAGCAAACGACCACTCGTTTGCGATGTCGCATTCAGTGCTATAGAGGGATATGAAATGAACGTCAGTGGAATACACAATAAGTTCACTCTCCAATGAGAGTTTACCTTACTTGCAAAACAGTCGATCGATTTACATTATTTTTTAAACTGACTTCAGACCAGATTAAGAGATCATGGCTAGCCAATTACAATACAGTTAAGACACATTCAAATAATTTTGACATGCTGGAACTACCACTGTCCCATGAAGTGCTAAAATATACAACACAAATTAAAACAAACATGTAATTCACGTATGAACACTTAAATCTGGTTACTATCTTGCAGGCATATTCTAAAACCAACCCTTTTAAACATATCGATAGAAAAAGGTTCGTGTTTGACGTTACAATACTCGACGGTAAGTCATTCCTTCTCTCGTATTTAGAGAAAGACTTAACTCCCGCGTGTATTCTCATCGTGACCTCCCCCACGCATGTCCCCGTGTGACACCACATGCATCCCCTTGTGAACTCCCCATGTGTATCCTCACCGTGACCTCCCCCTACCTCCCCACGGGACCTCAGTGGGCGAGCGCCTGGTCGTGTTGCGCGTGGAGAGCGCGGGGAAGGAGGAGGCGGCGCGCGAGCACCGCACCGGCGGCTTCGCGCAGGCGCAGCTCGTGCTGCGGCGCGGGGCCCCGTTCCGCCTGCGCCTCAAGCTGAGCCGCGCCGTGCAGCGACACCGCGACTCCATCGTCCTCGAGTTCAGCACCGGTAGGTGGACAGCGACGGGGCGTGGCCAGTGGGGCTAAAGTTCAGCACCGGTAGGTGGACAGCGACGGGGCGTGGCCAGTGGGGGCAAAGTTCAGCACCGGTTGAGTGGACAGCATCTGGGCGCGGTGCGTGGGGGTTTTAGAGTTCAGCACCGGTTGGTGGACAGCGACGGAGCGCTGTGGGTGGCGAGGAGGGGGTAGTAGAACTCAGAACTGGTGAGTGGACAGCGACGGAACGCGGCGGGTTGGAGTGGAATCATTATAATGATAGAGGTAATGGGCGAAAGCGATGATGAGGGTGGTAATGGTCTGTCGTATACCAAGGTGAAATTAGAAACGTTATCGATGTGTGGATATCGAGGTTATTAAGCCATTCAGTGGCCTCACTGGAGGCGAAACGGGCAGTGTGGGATCAGCTGATTCATGGTCTGGCTCCGGTGGCCGCAGCAGTCACATTTCGGACTCTTTATTCATTTTCCATTGATGAAGGATGTTTTGGATGGTGATAGAATAACGGTAATGATGCTGGGGAATGAGATGATAAGGCGTTCATGGGGGTGATAATGATGAAGTTGATAGGATGATGGGGGTGGTGATGCTGGTGGATCATGGAGGTGATTGTGGGAATGATCGAGGTGTTATGGGGTTAATTACCGCATGCAGTAAATTGAGTGAGGTTGGGATGATGATGGGGGTGAACATATTTTGAGGATGATAGGGATAATTGTGATAAAATGATTGGAATTATGTTAATGGTGATGATGTTGGTGACAAGGATGATGATTACGCTGTTGCTAATACTGATGAGTATTATGACGCTGCTGCTGATGACTAGT
Organism: Lampetra fluviatilis; assembly: GCF_964198595.1. Classification (NCBI taxonomy): domain Eukaryota; kingdom Metazoa; phylum Chordata; class Hyperoartia; order Petromyzontiformes; family Petromyzontidae; genus Lampetra; species Lampetra fluviatilis. The sequence continues at coordinate 10,341,871 of NC_136300.1, forward strand.
AAGTTGCTACTGATGCTGATGATGCGGAAGCTCCTACTGATGATGATAATCACGACGCTGCGGATTCTGACGACGCCGCTCACGAACAATAACGGCACTCAACACACGAATGCAGAAGATTTTACTGGCGGTGGTGGTGGTGGTGGGTAGCGACGATGCTGATTCTGCTGATGATGCTGCTGATGATGCTGATGATGATGATGCTGCTGATGATACTGATGATGCTGATGATACTGATGATTATAATCCCCCTCTCTGTGGCCGTACCCCTCCCCTCCACTCACTCCTCATCCTACCACACAGGTCTGTCCCCGCAGCTGCGCAAGGGGACACTGATCCAGGTCCCCTTGCGCTGGGAGCTGCCGCCCGAGCAGCAGGACGACGCGGGAGCCCAGCAGGACGGAGGCGCGGGAGGCCAGAGCCAGGAGGGTGGGGGCCAGGAGGGTGGGGGCCAGGAGGGTGGGGGGGAGGAGGGGGGCGGGTGGAGCGCCGTGGTGGAGCGCGAGGAGGAGCGCGCGCTGCACGTGCTCGTGTGCTCGTGCCCGCGCTCCGTGGTGGCGCGGTACGAGGTGGCAGCGTGCGCACACAGCGACACCGCGGCGGCGGAGGAGGAGGTGCGCTCCAAGCGAGAGCCACTCAGCGTCTACATCCTCTTCAACCCGTGGTGCCGCGGTGAGGCAGTGGGGCGGTGACGTGGGGTGGGGAGGTGGGGTCGAGGGGGAGGGGGAAATGTGTGTGTGGGGGGGTGTGTGGGGGTGTGTGTGTGTGGGGGGGTGTGTGTGGGGGGTGTGTGTGGGGGGGAGGTGTGTGATGGTGTGTGTGTGGGGGGGTGTGTGTGTGGGGGTGTGTGTGGGGGGGTGTGTGTGGGGGGGTGTGTGGGGGTGGTGTGTGTGGGGGGGTGTGTGTGGGGGGGTATGTGTGGGGGGGGGTGTGTGTGGGGGGGGGGGTGTGTGTGGGGGGGGTATGTGTGGGGGGGGGTGTGTGTGGGGGGGGGTGTGTGTGGGGGGGGTGTGTGTGGGGGGGTGTGTGGGGGTCAACAACTATGAGATAACTATTGAGGATGCACGGGGATGACGAGGGCGGGTGGAGGAGTGGGGAAAGTGAGGGAAGGGAGGGGGAATGTGCAGGAGTGAGGACGGGGAGGAGAAGGAGGAGGAGCAGGGTGAGGGGGAGTGAGGGCGGGAGGAGAAAGGAGGAATGTGGAGAATTGGGGAAGAGTGAAGGAAGATGAAGTTGATGATGATGCTGATGACAGTTAAGGAGAAGGGGCAAGAAAGAGTGGGGCGTAGGAGGAGGGTCAAGGCAGAGCATGGAGGGACGGGGAGGAGGGTGGAACGATGGTGGAGATCCAATGCGGATGGCGGTGATGTCCGAGCGGATGACGATGCTGATGCTGCCACCGCCGCCGCTGCGTAGAGGATACGGTGTACATGGAGAGCGAGGAGGAGAGGCAGGAGTACGTGCTGCGGGAGACGGGGCTCATCTACTACGGCAACAAGGAGCAGATCAGCGCGAGGCCCTGGGTCTTCGGACAGGTCTTTCTCGTCATCATCATCATCAGCCACCACCGCCACCATTGTCACCACAACACACCGTTATCATCATCAGTCTTATCCATCGAGCGCCACGGTGGTGAGATGTTAACTACTTCGCCTGATATACAGGACACCGTGGGTTCGCTCCCGATGCTGACTCCTGTATATTTGGAGTTTGCGTGTCCTCCCCGTGGTCGCGTCGATTGTTCTCCTTCGGGTTTTACCTCTAGATTTAGAAACTTGCGATTCGAGTACGTGGCTGCTATATATATCAACAAGATAAGACACTTCTTTTGGGCTATCATTTGTGGCGAGGTCGCTTCTGAAAAAATACCTCAGTGGGTCTAACCTCGTGAAATAAAAAATAGTTTTTGTTTTGTTTTATACTTCACTATCATCACCAACTTTTTCTTCGTCCACCTCCCCCTCCTCCTCCCAACCTCCCCTCTTCCCACCTCGCCCCCTCTCCTCCTCTCCCTCCTTCCTCCTCCTCAGTTCGGTAAGGACATGCTTGACACGTGCCTGCACCTGCTGGACCGCGCCAACATGCCGCTGTACGGACGCAACGACCCCGTGAACGTGGCGCGCGTCGTGTGTGGCATCGTGAGTAGAGACACGAGATTCACGCCCCCCCCTCCTCGCCTTCCCCCCAACGTCTGAACACCTCAATAAGCCCTCCCCCCCCCCCACAGTCTACGGGGACCCCCAACAGCCATTGTTGTCCTGAAACTACGCCCGCCGCCTTCGTAAACCCGCGCTGACCGGCGCCGTCAAGTACACCCCCAGGGAGTCCAGCATCCAGCAGTGGATTGACAAAGCGGACCGGCACGTGTGCGCGTCGATTGCACGTCCTGCATCACGCCGCATATGCAGGACGCGCGCCGCGAGACCATACTTCACCGCGCTGGTCACAATTGGTGAAGGGGCGGAGCCGAGGACCGGGTCGAATAAATCCCACGGCGCTGATGTTTGTGAGCCCTGCCTGGGAATCGAACTCGAGAATGTTTTGGTTCGTAGTTCAGTGCTCGAGACCCTTCTCGGGTGCCAATACTGAGTCGGAGCTCCCTAATGCACACGCGTGGAGAAAGTAGCTGTCAGCGAGCGCCTATTAAGTCCCGACGTGGCACGCGGTGCGGTTGTGTGGCCAGGAACGACGCCCCGGCCGCCTTTGTCTCCCCAACCACCGATGTATGTGCTGCCCTCTACACACTAGGTGCCCACTTCAGACCGAGTCGACCCAGAGGAGACTCGGATCGTGGCGCTCGTAGCGCGGTGCGCCACCGTCTCTCACTTGGCTCACAAAGCGCGCGCTCGCTGCAGGTCAACTCGCAGGATGACAGCGGGGTGCTGGAGGGGAACTGGTCCGGGGACTACACGGAGGGCACCTCGCCGGCCGCGTGGACCGGCAGCGCCGAGATCCTGCAGGGCTACCACAAGGGAGCACGCCCCGCGCCCGTGCGCTTCGGCCAGTGCTGGGTCTTCTCCGGGGTCACCACCACCGGTGTGGAAGCAGCCGTGCCTCGCTGCACCACGCCGCACCACCACGCCACACCGCACCACACCGCACCTCGCCCCACCTGGCCTCGCCAAGCTCAACCACAACCGCGCCGCACTGCATCGCACCACGATCCACCGCGCCGTTACGACATTAAACTCCACCGCGTCACGCGGCACCTAAACGACGTCGCAACCTCCAGCGCCGTGACCCGCGCTGCACCGCTCCGACCATGTCCACCACCGCCGCCCTGCCCGCCCTAAACCACTGTCCACCCTGCCTTGCCTCTGCCCGCCCTAAACCACTGTCCACCCCGCCTTGCCCCTGCCACCCGTGCCCTGTCCACCCGTGCCCCCGCCCGCCCGCACCGTGCCCACAGTGATGCGCTGCCTGGGCATCCCGTGTCGCAGCGTCACCAACTTCTGCTCGGCGCACGACACGGACGTCAGCCTCACGACCGACGTCTACGTGGACGAGAAGATGAAGCCGATAGACGACCTCAACACGGACTCCATCTGGTACACGCATACCGACTGCCTGTCTGCAGATGTCTTTGCCTGTTGGATTGTATGTCTCGTCCCCGTGTCTGTCTTTCGAGTTGGTTGTCTGTCTGTGCGCTCGTTGTGTTGTCTGCGTATCGAATTGTATCTTTATGTCTCCAACTGATCCTTGTCGATTTAGAATTAATAATAGTAATGCAATTTATAACGCGCGCAAACTTGCTGACGTAACGGCCGCAACTCAGAGGCGCGGAGCCAAGCTCAGAGTCGCTCGAAAGCACGTGGTTGTAGAGGTGAGTTAGTAAGTGTCTCTTGAAGGAGGCGATTGAGGGTGATGCTGCGAATGTGCAGAGGGGTAGCGTTCCAGACTTTTGGGGCTGCCACCGACGTGACCATCCTGGATCTTGGTATCAAGAGGAGGTCGTGAGTCGCGCTGCGCAGGCTTCTGCCGTGTGCTGAGCTGCAAGTTGTCAATAATGAAGAAAGGTAGGGCGGGCAGGCAGATGTGAAGGCATGGCGGCAGAGGCTGGCGATCTTGTAATTGACCCGACTGGCGATGAAGCAACTGTTACTGCTCCTGTAACAGCTGCTGAAAGTGTTGGTGCCGCTTTTACATTTGATGCTACTGCTGCTGATGGTGATGCTAATACTGTTGCTACTGCTGATACTGCAGCTGATGATGATGATGTTGGTGCTGCTACTGATGATGCTGATGATGCTGATGCGTCCTCGTTTTACAGGAACTTCCACGTGTGGAACGAGTGCTGGATGGCCCGGCCTGACCTCCCGATGGGATACGGGGGGTGGCAGGTGATCGACACGACCCCCCAGGAAACCAGTCTAGGTGAGCCCCCCACAACAACAACAAAGCCCCCCTCAACCCCACCCCGTCCCACCCCCATCTCTCACCCCCTCCCACGTGGCCCTAAATCCTCCCGTGACCCCCACAGTTGCCCCCACGTGGGCAATCATAAGGGGGGCGTTTTGCCAGTTCTGAACATCCACGGGCACTGGACTGATATCTGCACCGGCCCTGGATACTTGCCACGTTGGCTGGCGTGGTGAAGTATGTACACCATACGCGCCACTGATTAACCAATCATTGTCACGAGTACGTTGGCACATTTTTAGTCTAACAGCTGCGAAGAGTGAACCACTCGCTCCATATACAGTACAGATTCATGCTGAACTACTCCCCTCACTCCCCGCACCCCCCTCCTTGCTCCCCTCCCTCGCTCCCCCCCCCTCCTCTCCCTCCCCGCACCCCCCCTCCTCCCCCTCCCCGCACACCCCTCCACTCCCTGCACCCCCCTCCCCTCCCTCCTCTCCCTCCCCGCACACCCCTCCCCCCACTCCCTGCACCCCCCTCCTCCCCCTCCACTCACCCCCCTCCTCCCCCTCCACTCACCCCCCTCCTCCCCCATCCACTCACCCCCCTCCTCCCCCTCCACTCACCCCCCTCCTCCCCTCCACTCACCCCCCTCCTCCCCCTCCACTCACCCCCCTCCTCCCCTCCACTCACCCCCCTCCTCCCCCTCCACTCACCCCCCTCCTCCCCCTCCACTCACCCCACCCCTCCTCCCCCTCCACTCACCCCCCCTCCTCCCCCTCCACTCACCCCCC